>NC_028454.1:33979408-34001017 GCF_000263155.2 Setaria italica | reverse complement strand
GGCTGCAGTGAGTTATCATTAAGGTGTGACTAAAGGTTTAAGAATTTTACAGGTTTTCCATCAGGGAAGCAGCGCCAGAAGAAATCTGGACGTGGTCGCCCAACACCATCCTTGATTGCATCAGTTAAAACGGCAGTGATAAGAACCGAAAATAGGAGACCTGGTAGGACATGCTAGATATCAGAATAAGTTATAAATGGACAAACTAGCACCACAAATCATGCAAAAAAAAGGGCGTACCTAGTATAGCATGATGCAGATCATATACATTCCTCCGCTTAAAGTATATCGCAGTGATGATGATCATAGGCCCAATGATTCCAATTATCTGAACAAGCATAATTTGAAGATAAGTTACCTAAGAAGTTCATGGGAATTGACAGGGTAGCATTAAACTAAAAGAGAACAGTATATACCGGCACAGCCCAAAATGGCACTGTGTTGTCCTTCATTGGGTATCTGAGATCTGTCATCATGTCTGATCCGACAAATCGATGGAATGGTTCTATTATATTAAGAATTCCATCTAATACAGCTAGAAGAACTAGCACAATCCAGTCATACATGTGTAGCCGCGCAACTTTGGATCCATGAGATGTTATATAGGGAGTCGGAGCTCCCAGACGAATGGGTGCGGCTGGTGCTGGCATATTCTCTTGAGTCCTGAAATTGTGAACTGGCTAAATAAATTTACAGTGTCTTTCAATTTTTTTTACAAAAACCACTAAATAAATTAGAGAAACAAAATGCACGTTCATCAAAGCAACTAAACATTTATACAACGATCTTGGTTTTTCTAATATCTGAGAGGTACCAAAGACTACCATTGCACTTATCTAATTATCGCTTTGTGATTAAAAAAAACTAGCAGACAGGAGGTACGGCTTCATTAGGGCCTACAAAATTATAGAATTTTATGTCATGCGAAAATAGTTGTGCAGCTTGACTCAATGCTTGTTAGCTGAAGTAAGTATAGAATAATAATTATTATTTCGCCCATAGCTTGATAATCAATGTCATAATTCCTCGGATGCTCCTGAGGCATGTTCAGAAGCATCATAGGCATAGACAACTAAGAGGATGAGACAGCCTATAAAAAAAAAAGAGGGTGAGAAGGAAGCAGACAGAATAACATGTCAAAACCGGGCTGGGATCAGCGCAGTTGCTACTGCAGTAGCATAGACGGGCCTAATGCTGCAAGCACCACATTAAGCGGTCATTTTAATTTTCAAGGAGCAAGGAGAAGGAGCAAGAAACTAATTATTGATTTGTTGGCAACCCGTCCCACCACAACCAGGACATGAACCATCTGACCGGTGACACAGGGACGCACGCCAGGTGCTCGACGCTTTGCCGTCCCCAGCTCTAGACAAATCCGCTTGGGAGTTGATCACGACAACTAGATGCCGAAGAGGCGAGAAGTGAAATTCAAACCTTCGACCAAGCTATTAGCAAAAGGATCCACCGCTTTGGCTCCGCGGTGCTCTCCTCCCCTTCCCCTCCTCCTGCGGCGCGGCTACAGACGACACGACCATGAGCAATCTGCAGAAAAGCGCCATAGAGAAACAGCCATACCACATACGAACACAGAACGTACCAGCGTATGGCGACCTTGCTTTCTCCCTCTCCCCTTCCCAGTTTCCCTTATCTAGTCTCCTCTTGGTACGACGGCTGATACCATGCGACGCCATGGAGGAAACCGTCCACGCGCGTCGGGCACGAAAAGTCGCGTTTGGCAGGTGTTTCCCTTCGCTGTCCGCATGCCGGGCTCCAGTTTTCTAGTGGAAAAAACCGACGAGGGGGCGGGTGGCGGCGCCGCCGGTTGAAGACGCGGCAGCTGAAATTTGACAGTCCGGTCGTTTCTGGGGCTGGGTTTCGCGGCTACCTGGGTGGTGGTCTGGTGGACTGGTGGGTAGGGGCAGCGGTTATGATGTGTCGCTTGAAAACCCAAAGACAATTGACGGGCCCGTGGGGGTGATTTCGGCCCACGAAAGCTCGGGAAAAAAAAGTGCTATTGGCGCACGGCAAGCATTTTGCCAAAGGTCGAGCCACACTTTTTTTTTCTTTCTGGGATGGAGTTAGGGGGTGTTTGGGAGCACTTCACTTCACCAAAAATCACTCCACTCCACCAACTTCAAAAAAATCGTAGCCAAACACGTTCAGCTCCAGCAACTCCGGCTCCAGGAAAAAAGGTGGAGCAGGGGGTAGATCCACGTTTTTTGTGGAGTACCTCAAGAGGTGCTCCAAAAACCCCCTTTACAGATCTCCTCGTGGAGTTGGTGGGTATTTACCCACCATTGCCACTCGTTAACATGTACCGGTTCGATTCACGGAAAAGAAAAGACTCCCGTCGCTCCTCCATCCCGTCGCCCCCTTCTTCCTGTCGATCTTGTCCACGGGGGACGAACAGGAGCTCCGTCGCCCCGTCCCTGGCGCGCGCCGCCCGGCCGCCGCCCGCCGCGCCCGCCCGGCCGCCGCTCCGCCCGCCGCGCCGCCCGCCGCGCCCGCCCGCCCCTGCCGCGCCGCCCGCCTGCCGCGCCGCCCCGGCCGCCGCCCGCCTGCCAAAGGTGTCTTGCACGAAGAGAAGCGGAAGGCTAGCTGCAGGGCAAGGAGTAGCCAGTAGAGCAAGACGAAGAGAGAAGCAGCAGCGGGCGCATGCGGAGGCTGCGCGCCGCTCGGCCCGTCGTCCCCGTCGCCGGTGCTTCCGATTCGCGGGGGTTTCTTCCATGATTCGGGAAGCAAGGCCATGTCTCCCCTGCTCCTCGGATTCCTCGGCTTACTCCTCGTCGCAGGTTAGGATTCCCTGACCCCTGTTCTTGCTCTGTTCCGTCTCTTGAATTGCTCTGTTCTTGGCGTGGGAACTGAATTGCGCGAGTAACCGTGGCTATCGTGTGTCGTCTTGAAGGTGAGGTGGTGGTGATAGCCTTGAAGGTGAGGTGGTGGTGATAGCCGGAGCGCAGGGCGGAGCCGGTAGCGCCGGCGACGACAGGGAGGTGCTTGACCGGAGCGTCGCCGGCGCACAGGAGGCTCGACTCGCGCACCAATTTGCTAGATGATTCACCTCGCGATTTGGCAGCTCTCAGCAGGCCAGACTAGCGATCGCTCGAATCCATTTTAATCCATGTGCAAACAAAATCTCTCTGAATCTACATTCTACAATTTGACCCAAACTCATTCAGTTGTGAAGTTCATTCAGTTCGGTAATGGCATTTTAGGCCGTTGAAGCTTGTTATTCTGAAGCTCATTCAGTTCTGAAGTTCGGCAGTGGCATTCTAGGCCGAGCTCATTCTTTGTTTACTGTTTGTGCCTGCCTCTATGCAAAGTAATGCTTCCCAACCTACAACTGCTTGAGCGGAACTGTTATAATCAAAATATTCCTTAGTTCCTCTAATGCAAAGATGAGCTGTTCAATGCTGACCATAATGAAATTACCCTGACTAGCCATCTCTTTCTCTGGGTGGTACATTCGAACATTCTTGACGGCGAACATTGTTATTATCTTGCGAAAGCTTAGTGCCATACCTGGAAAATTTAATTTGAATGAATTAAAACAAACAGTAAATTAACAAGGGTTACAGATACAGCAAGAGCTACCCTGCTGACATTTCCTGGGCTGCAATCGACCCTGCTGACATTTCCTGGGCTGCAATCGACGGTCGAGGTGGCCATGCTGTTAGAAGTTAGAACCCTGCAACGACTGTGCTGCAGGAGCCACCGTCGGCGGGGGAGCCGAGACTCTCGGCGGCGTGGAGTACGCGGGCGGCGTCGGAGGTGCAGCCCTGGCGGTAGATGTTGCAGAGGCTCACGTCAGGGGCCTCCCTATCGTGGGAGGGGAGTGATCGACGAGGTGCTCGGGCCCGGCGAGGTCCTGTAGTGGCGGCGGTGGAGGAGGCTTGGGGACTCTGATTGGGGAAAGCGACGAGCGAGGAAGGGAGAGGAGAGAGAGAGGAGAGACAGACATGTGGGTCCGTTCACAAAGGGTAAAATAGGCTATTCACAAGAAGTGCTCATGTTTTTGGAGCTGGAGCACTGTCTCCAACCAAACACGTGCAACAGCTCCATATTTTTCTGGAGTTGTTGGAGTGGAGCTAGGAAAGTGTGAAGTTGGTGGAGTGGAGTTAATTTTTCTAAAGTGAAGTGCTCCCAAACAGCCCCTTAGTTTTACAGTAATAAGTTGCTTGCGGTGGCCAGCAAAAGGTCGAGCCGCACTTTTTTATTTCTTTCCTTTTATTCTTATCTTTTGTTTCATTTTTCTTTTCAATCTATTTCTTTCATATTTTCTTCATATATTTTATTTCTAACCCTCCGGTGCATATTCCTTCTCGAGTATGTAAGGGAGACTAATACGAGGAACTGACAAACGTTTAAGATACAGGGTGTGTTTGGTTGGGCTGTGTCTTTTGGAAAAGCTGCTGTAAGCTGTGGGTTGTAGCTGTAGAAAAGCATCTGTGGGAAAAGTAGAAGACCGTTTGGTTAGATCAGCTGTGAAACTGCAGGCTGTGTAAGAAATACCGGTCTGTTTAAATGCAAATTGCTCGTAATAAAATAATGTGTTCACTAATTCGTACGTAAATAACTACTTTAGACCCTATTTGGTTTGAGTTTGCATAAAATAACTTAAAATAAGCAACTTATTTGCTTATGAAACCAATCACCTTTGCTTATTGGATTGCTTATGGGATTGCTTATTTTTAGCCCATAAGCAACACAAGAGCTGCTTATGAGGACTAAAAGGTGATCTTTACCCACCTCCCCTCATTTACTCCTCGTTTCTCTCTTTCCCCATTCGCACTCCCCCCAGATCCCGCTCCCCTGCGTCCCGTGCGCCATCCCTGGCGGCGGCGCCCCTACGCCATCCCTCCGTCAGCGCCCCTGCGCCATCTCTTCTCCGGTCGTTTGCACTTCCTCCGCCCCTGCGCCATCCCTCCGTCTCGCCGGCGACAGCCCTGCCACAGCACCTTACCTGCCGCCGCCCACCCCTGCATAGTCCCCGCCACCGCCGCACCCTCACTATTCATCTTCGCTTGCCGCCGCCCCCCTTACGCACCAACGCCGCCGACAGGCCCTGCGCTTCGAAGCCACCGATGGCCCCTTGCACATCCAAGGCGCCGCCCCCTTGCGCATCCACGCCACCGACGGGCCTTGCACATCCAAGCTGCTTGACCCTGTTCAATCCCGATCCAAGTGAATCTCTATCCGCCGCCGGCCGAGGTCCTTCAGCCACATCTCGATCCGCCGCCGGCCATGGTCCTCCAGCCACATCTCGATCCGCCGCCGTCCGTGTTCCGCAACCTAGCCCCAAACCCAAAATCATGGACGGTTACCGTGATTTTTTTTTTGCAGGGGGCCTCATCCTCAGGACCGTTATATGGGCAACGGCTTAGCATAAATCCCACTAGCTGAACTGTTAGCCGTCAGGAGCGATGGCGAGCAACGGGAGCCCATGGAAAAGGAATAAGATCTTGGTGACTTAGGTCCCAGTTACGGTCTCGTGGATGAGCCGTGAACCCCTTGGGTGCTTCCACGAGGGCTAGCCAGTCTTAGCTAAGGTGGGTAATGGCTTTGTTAGGATCCGCACCGGCACTAAGGTGATCGTGCTGCGGTACCCTACTTGTGGGAAAAGTGTACAACCTCTGCAGAGTTAAAACCTATCCGGGTAGCCGTGTCCACGGCATTGGACGAGTTACGGCTTGGTCACATAACTAGCACTTGGGCTTGGATGGTGGTGTGTGTGTGTGTGTGTGTGTGTGTGAATTTTGGAAGAGTCCGGCAGTCGTGTCGTGCGCTATGGTGGACGGGGAGTCCGATAGCGATAAAAACTTGGATCCTTTGTGTAGGATCAACCCCACTCCTTGTTCAGTTACTAAAGAAAAGCTTTACAAAAATTTCTTTGAAAACGAGCCTATGCATGTGTTGAAAAATCTGGCTTTATTGCAAATAAACTCTAGCCTATCCTTGTTGTATCCTGTGCATATACTTGCTTGTATCCCCCTCCGTGGATGGGGTTGGACTTGTTGAGTATGTTTGTACTCACCCTTGTTTCGTTACTACAGAGGAAGACCCTGACTTCATCGCTGAAGACCTTGAGTAGAGGTTGTGTCCGAACCCAACGCTGCCTGTGGTGTTGGCCCTTTCCAAGATGTTGCTGCTGCTGCCGTGTAGTCCCGAGTGCTGTCTTTTGGCAGTCGCTTGGTTAGCCGCTGTTGTTTATTTACTTCTTATCGCTGCGTGGCTCTCACGCCCACTCCCTCGGGACTTGTACGGTAACTGAATTATCTGTCGAATAAATGTGCTATCAGCCTCCTGGGACTGATATTTGTATCACATTTAGTCTCTACTTATGTGGGGACGCTTCACGATGGCTCGTGCCGGGCGTGGGCCGGTGCCTCAACCCGACGGGCGGCACGGCCCGGCACGATTTTAGCATCCCGAGCTCCCGGCCCAAAATGGTTCGTTCACCTCCTCTCATCTCCTATCTACTGCCCTGCCCACCGCATCTCCAAGACTCCAACCTCCCGTCAACCTCCAGATCAGTCCTCCACCCATCTCTCTCTCTCTCGCATCTTCCCCATCGGCGGCGCGGGGGGCTGGGGAGCGGCGGCGCGAGGGGAGGCTGGTGACGGTGCTTGGGCCACCGGTGAGGCCCGTGGGCCGGCACGTCACGGCACGATGGAGTCGTCGTGACGGGCCATGTCGGGCCATGTCGGGCCCGTGCCGGACCGGGCCGGGCGGCCCGAATGTACATCTATAGCTCTGCACCGCTGCTCCTACACACTGCAGCCGAAGGACCCAGAAAATGTTGCACGGCCCGGCCCACCCCGCGTCGCCGGCGTCTGCTGCCGTCCTCGCCGGTGGTGGGCACCCGCAGCTGCTGGTGGTGACGCTCAACTGCCTCGGGGACCCATCCTTGGAGCAGTATGCCCTGTCCGGCGGCGCGGCCAAGGAGCACGCGCCGCTCTCGGCGCTCTCCGCGGGCCGCGTCGAGGCCGTCGTCGCTGTCCTGTTCCCCTCGCTTGCCTTCCACCCGCGCACCACGCAGCGTCAGCCCCGCCTCTGGCAGCTCCTGCTCTGCCTTGGCTCCTCGGACCGCGTCGTGGCCGTCGAGCTGGGGCTCCGCGGCTCCGCCTCATCCACGTTGATTTTTTGGGCACCATCTTGCCGATTTTTGGGTGGTGGTGGAAGGGGAGAAGGCGGCCGCGACGGAACAGAGGAATTCACGAGAGGTAGAAGAGGGGGGAGGTGTCATTTTTTTTTCCTAAATGGGTACGTGGGGTAATTTCCACCCAACTCTGAGAGAAGGTACGGAACTAGTATTTTCGGAGCACCCTTCGAGGAGCTCCAGAAAAACCTTGGAATTGGCTTTTAGATCCAACTTTTTTCCGGAGTGGGTCTTGATGAAGTTGGAGGTGTTTGGCAAGATGGATTCGGAGTGGAGCTACAAAACTTGGAGCGGATCAGTCCCCAAACACACCCTAACTCACTGCGTAGCTATAGCAAAGAAAGAAAACTACATTTGCCGAATCAGAAGGCACACGGCAGCTTCCCACGAGTTAATGCCATGCCCCGCTTTGACGTACTAGTCGGCGTCGTCAAACTCGTCGGCTTATCGCTGCTCTGCCATTCCGTTTTCTCTCATCAATCTCTCCCATCCCAGCACCTCCTCTCCCCTTCCTCGCCTACGGTTTCGTCTTTCAATTCTATCCCCCCGCATGATGCCACAGTCTCTTCTCATGCGGCTTCTCCTCCTCGCCGCAGCCGCATCCGCGGCCACGGCGGCAGGTGACGGCTGCAGCACCGGCTGCAACCTCGCGCTGGGATCCTACAACATCGAGCCGAACCAGAACCTCTCCTACATCTCGTCCCTCTTCGGCATCGACGACTACCGCAAGCTCCAGCCGTACAACAACCCACGGTTCGGAAATCTTGACTACATCCAGGCCGGCCAGCGCCTCACCGTCTCCTTCCGCTGCCAATGCCTAGCGCTCCCGACCTCGCCGTTCTCGACCTACCTCGCTGGCTCCTTCCCCTACAGGGTCTCACTAGGCGAGACCTACAGCAGCATCGCCGCCCAGTTCAACAACCTCACCACCGCCGCATGGCTGCAGGCCACCAACAGGTACCCGTCTAGCAACATACCCGACGGCGGCATAATGAACGTTACAATCAATTGCTCCTGCGGATACCCGGGGGTGCCACCGGAATACAAGGTGTTCCTAACCTACCCTCTTCGTGACGGGGAGACGTTTGACTCCGTCGAGGAGAAATACAGCTTCCCGGTGCAGTCGGAAATGGACAGCAGTATCGTCTATATCCCTCTTACATGTGAGGATTCTTGCTGCTGCCGCTATTCTGCAAAATGAATTCGTAAGGTTCAATTTAGCTTCATCTTTTGGAGATACTTTTTTTAGTATAAGTGTTCTCATGCGCGTCTTCTTCGGATACAGGTCCAGATTTCTTGATAATGTGTTCACTTGATACTGCAGATGCTATTGTATTTTTTTCTATAAACTTTATCAAAATTAGAGAGGACTGACTTATGGCAAAACTAAAATAAGGAAGTAATCTGAACTACTACCTACATATTGTAAATCCCCTACGTGGACGGAAGCAGCACTTCCATTAGCCATAGCCACTATTCTTAATTTGCAGTGGAATTAGCTGACCAAATTCTCGAATCCAGGGTCTTCGGCCATTGTTGCACCGCCGTCAGATTCGCCGAGCACTGGTCCTTCGAGAAGCAAGACACTCATAATAGGTAAATATATCGTTCTCCCCCTCTCTTCTGTGTCCTATTGTAAAGGCTCCCTTCCAATCGTTTGTTTTTCTTCCCAACTCCACTTCTCGATTGTTTTTACCTATGCAATGTGCGGTGCCTGTGAGCCTGTGACCCCAGTGACATGCAACTCTCAAACGTAGCACACTGCTACAGCACACATGAACATCCTGATGCCCAGGCCCGGACCCGGTGTGGGGGGGGGGGGGGGGGGGGGGGACTGGCCCCAAAAAGGAGGGGGCCCATCCCATATATACATGTAGTATAGGTATACGTATTTCATGTCCACAAGGCATTTCCTGAAAACCCGAACAAGAGGTATATGTCATTTATATAAGGATCGAATGTCTAGATATACGGATACAGGAAACTAGTCACTGTTTATCTCATATTTTTATAGTTACTGCGCTTCAAAAAAAATATATTTTTATAGTCACTAGTTTCCGGTAGTTATTTTCAACGACGCAGGATTGGTACTGATGTTTTAAAACAAGGCTGTCAGAGTAGGATCTTCTTCTGGATGGCGATCCACGCAAAAGAGCTAGTACGTTCTTATTTGTATCTTGACGGATAGAGTCTTAGATGCTACCTGATTCTTAACCAATGGCTCGAAGTGCATGCACACGTGATGTTTTTAAAAATCATATTAACATTAAAATACATTATACACACATACACGCGCACACGCACAAACCTTTACACAATTCTAAGAAACCTTTTCAACAGCCCGCTAAATGGGTTTGTAGAGGCGGTTCTCCCTCCTATCTCTAAGCACAAGCGTAGTCTCCTTATCATCTATGCGTAGTTTAGATACTACCTCACCTACAATAGTACATCTTGACTAGACAAGAGAGATGCTATTCTTTGACTTCACTTTCTGAATTTCACATTCTACACAATCTTAAACGGAAAAGTTATCCACTACAAAGTTTTAGATCCGTTGATCATTACAATTTTGTCACAGAACACATCTCCATCAGAGGCCATTTCAATACAGGAAATCTTCCGACTAGCGACGGATAAAAAAGTATCATAAACATGTTTTTTGCGTCATAAACCGTGATTTATGACACGGGAGTGACGGAAACCCTTGGTCATTAGTCGAGCGTCATAAACCGCGACCAGTGACATTCCTTATTTCAGTGCGTCACTAAGATAATGTAGAATGAAAATCCATCCCACATATCATCATAAAACTATTTTGGAGGTTGCGCCACGTTGGACAAGAATCCAACGTGGCTCCGATGTGGCAGAGATGTTATAACGATTTCAATTCATCACAGATTGAAGCCCGGTCCATGTAAGAGCCTTTATGAGCCTAATTTTGTTGGGTCATTTTTAGCCCATAGGTTTCCGCGCTATTTTATGGGCCGAAAAATGTTTGTTCAACGCCATATTGGGCCTTTTTTCTGGACCCTAGCCCATCTAACGAAGAGCCATCATTGCATTTTGCACTATTAGGCTTTTTTTCTAAGCCCTATCCCATTATTGCATTTCGCAATAATATATTCAATTTTGGCTGCTGATCACCATCACAATCACAAATATAAAAATAGCTCATTTCCAACTTCCATATTGTTCAGATCATAATAATCAATGAATAGTTCACCAACAACAATAATGCAACATACAACAAGTTAAGCATCAATAATGCAACATTCAATAAAAGTTCATCAGCAATAAACAACAACTTCACCAGCAACACACTTCAGTTGAGGGAAGGATTCACCTATCTCTGACTGGTGCTGAAGTTTATCAAGCTAGAAATCAGAGAGTGCAACTCCTTTGTGCTGTTCTTCAAAGCTTGTAGCTCTTCTGTCTGAGACTTCAATGTTATTTCTTGTGTTTCATCCCTCCATCTCAGTGCACCCATCTCAGACTCCTGTTCAACAATCTTTTGCCAAAGTTGTGCCCCTTTCCTCCTTGTTTCTCACTCACAAGATCAACTTGTATTTCTTCTACCTGTAGTGCGGTACCAACCCTAGTCCTTTTCTTCAAGGGTGGGTGAATGCCAGCAACCTCCCGAAATATCCTAGATTGGACAACTTCAGCCACTGCTTCAGCAGCAGTCTTTAGTTGGTCATCTCCAGGTTGGTTGACTATTTATTCCATTCGAGTCTAATAAAAGAAAGAAAATGAAAGATCTCACAAAAGTACTCACAAATATTTCTAGTGTTGTTGTTGCAAAGAAGAATGCAAAGTAAACAAGTAAATGGGTGCCTTTATTGGAGTGGTGTAGTCATTTTTGCTACAATGGAAGTTCTTGAAAAGATCTATTGGAGTTGGGTCTCCTTCAGCATACTTCTTCCTCTAATATGATGTGAAAACAGGCATAAATTGTTAGCTTGGAACAAGGAGCATGAGCAAGTTCATCAAATAAAGTACACAGCAAAAACATGACTTGTTCAGTTGCTTACCACAACATAAGCCTGTGCAACATAGCTTCTAGATCCTGTGCGCTGAGGATACCTGACCGCTCCACAATTATCAGTGTTTGTAGTACACCTCTCCTTTACAATAATGAACACTCGTGTAGGATACATGAATAAGAGGAACAGATCATTACATGAAAATGTGCTAGTGGCAAGTTCAAGTTCTATCATACCCTATGTGGTGAGCTAGACCACATCGTAACCAGAGCTTTCCACTGGTCGTCACTCAGATTGGTCAAAGGAGCTTTGGTTGGAACTTCATTTGCTGGAACATCATTGAAGAACTTTTTTTTGAGCCGATACCTCCCATGTTTCTGTTGCGACTTGAGCATATCAGTTCCTGCCTCTATGACAGGTTGACTGGTAGTGTCAATGTCAACACAAGAGTAGTCAGAAAAATGGATGAAAAGAAAGGATGTAAAGAACCATGGTAGTAGATGAGTCGATATATACACACCACCAGTTTGCGAAAGTAGTTCTTGAGATGTTTTTCATCATCAGTCTTATAGTCCTTCCAGCGAGTAAGGATCGATATATGCCCACGCAGTATGATCCCACCGTCTGATGTAAACTTTGCAGCTTGCAATGGTGCATCTGGCGGTTTGAGCTATTCTCGAACATGGATCGGAAGCTTGGTGTGTAACCCTCTGCTTATCCTGTCCAGATTTCTACCCAACCTTCTTGAATGCCGTGGCACTTGAGCTCTTCTGGAAGGGCGTGCATCACCTAATAATTTTGTTACAGTCATTTATGTGGTGTGTGTTAATAATGATTTGGTTGATCATGAAGACGTTCCAATTTTTTGGCTTTGGGAAAAAGAGATCAAATGACTTACCTTCGCCAGTTGTCATGTAGATGATGTCCTCAATGTGGGTGGTTGTTGCTTGGCCTTCGGTTGGCAATTCTTGTGAATCAGGAGTCATCCCATCCGAAACACCTGCCTGAGCTAAAGACAATGCCTTTGCCTTGGTTCTAGTCACTCTAGGAGGCATACTGTCAGAGGCATCAGGTGCTCGAATTCTCTTGGACAACCCTCTTCCCCCGCTGATAGGTATGCTATCACTTATCTGATTGGACAAATTGCATAAACAAAAATAATGAGAAGCAATCCTGCATAACTGATACGAGAAATTTGGTAGGCAGCAATAGATACCTCGTGTTGGCATGTCTCTTGGTCAAATTCAGGCCGTTCCTAAGATGGGTCATACTCTGGATCTGGATCTTCACTTCTTTCACTTCTTGTTTCATCGGTATCCTTTCTTTTTCCTTTTGTACCCTCTTTAAGGATGCTTGCGACTTTTCCAACACCGAGGGAAGACAGTACCTTCTAGTTCCTTAAGATACATGCAACCATCTTCTGCTTGTAAGGAGTGAGCTTCGTTTCTTTATGTTAGGAAAAGAAAGAAACTTCTATAAAATTGTCCAACCACTGAAAACGAAACAAACTACTGTACAAGAAACAAAGTGCTGCAAAATCTAAAGGTAGAGTGCACCAAATAAGATCCAATATAGTATGTTCCTAGCCAAAACAAGATCCAGTAAAAGATGTTCCTACCCAACCTTATACGAGCCGAAAGGGCAAACTATTGTAAAAGAAATAAATTAATATAAAATAATAAAGGTAATACCCAACCTTGTACTAGCCCAAAGGAAAAACTAGTAAAAGAAACAAACTAGTGTATACATGGGAACTGCCAGATCTGCAAACAAGCAACAAAGTAAAAGTAGTAACAAAACCAAACAAGGAAACACTTTAATCACAACACAGAGGATGCTTAACTGGGGAGGAAATATTGTACCTGGTTGTTGATTTTTCCTTCGTATGACCTTCCCGCCTGGTGCCATTGCGTCGCTGCTAGTCCTATGGAAGGAGATGGGAAATGGTTGGCAGCTATGAGGGGAAGACTGTGGATGGCAGTGAGCATGTGAAAATTTGGTATGGCGGCGAGTAGGAGGTGAAGATCTGGAATGGGGGCGAGGAGAAGGTGAAGATTTGGGATAGGGGCGAGGAGGTGAAGGGAACTGATGGCGGAAAGTTTTTGGATACAGAAAATTTAGACGGAGGGAGGGAAGTGACGGGGTATTTGGCCAATTGGGTGGATGGACCAATCACATTACTAATATACCCTTCTACTATGATGGTGGATGAAACGGGGTGTTGTTGGGAAGGTGGGAGGAAAATTGACATTTCACATCTGTCACACGGCTTGGTCCGAGCGTTCGGATATTTGAATAGCATGTCGGAAAAATTTTGGGATTGGTCCGCACTAGGCAATGGCGACCAAAGGATGTTCCTCTTAGTAGAAAATTCCTAACAAAAATCCGAATAGTGGAATGTCTAGTAGTCTATTCATGGACGTTTCTTATTCTTGGTACAATTAGCATAACCTGTACCAAAACTTTATTGGTAGAATTAGAAGAATCTGGACCCAGATTCAACAAATTATCATTCAAAATCTTTGTTATATCATGGGAACACTTTCAAAAAGTCGGATATTCCTTTATTTGGTACCGCTTTCTCCGTTTATGTACTGCCCCGCTTATATTGAAGTGTAATAAGGGAGATAGTATCATATCATATGATGTCTTATAAACAAGAACAGAGGGCGTATTTAGGATGGAGAACTACTATATATATTGAGTTTTACATTGGGAAACCAAAGAAACCTCCCGTCTATTCAGTGTGCTTACTACGATTGGAAATCTTTGTACCATCCCGGCAACATTGGAAATCCTTATGCCATGTCTTCCATTGGATGTGTTTACTACTTAATCATATGCGCATTGGAAATCAAATAACCCTTCCTTCGGTTGCATGTGCTTACTTACATGTCAACATTGGAAACCAAAGAAATCTCCCTTCGATTGGGTGTGCTTACTACTTATTTATGTGCACATTGGCAATCAAACATCATTTTTTCCGATTGGATTTGCTAAGTACTCAATCATGCGCACATTGGAGATCAAACATTGGGTTCCTTGTATCGATAGCATCACTCATTACATGATGACAAGGTCGGATAAGTCTCCTTTTTGGGTGGCGGAAGACTAGAACATGCCATGCCTGTATTACCGCATGTATCCATAATCTTAATCCACTCCATCAACTCAAACACTTGGAAATCTGAGTCTTCAACACCCCTAGAATAGTTAGATGATCTAGCTTCATCCACAACTTGAAGACGACATGCCAGCCTATCCGCTTGGTCATTCTGCACCCCATTGGTACCGAACCAGTTATAAGACTTGTCCGACTCCAGTACAAACTCCACCAGATCACCAATAGTTAAAACCTAAGCACAAAGCCCAGGCAAAAATTATTACAAGGCTCAATGAAATAGTTGGTTCGTAGATGACAATGAAACACTTATTGTTCAAATCGAATACAACAATCAATGGCAACAAAATAATTATTTAATATTTTACCTCTTTGTCATCGGGGTTCGAAGAAGGTGCCGATGTAGCAAGATTGGTTAACAGAACAGGGTTACCAGGAGCTAGAGATACATGATTATTTGGAGGAGGAGGAGCAGTAGTAGCAGGTGCATCAGAGCCTTCCGACGTAGTGAGACTAGGAGCAGGTGCAGGACAATCTTCCGACGTAGTAAGACCAAGAGCAGGTGCAGGTGCAGGAGAGCTTTCCAACGTAGCGAGACCAGGAGCAAGTGCAGGAGAGCCTTCCAACATAGTGAGATCAGGAGCAGGAGCCACCGCAGGATCTTCCTGAGCTTGCAAAGTAGGTAGACCAGGATCATCCTTAGCTTGCGAAATAGTGAGACCAGGATCATCTGGAGTAGCAGCAGTAGACACTTCATGATCATCCGGATCTGTAGCTATTTCCACCACATGATCTTCCTTTTGCTGTTGCGAGGCAGTAATATTAGGTAGAACCATGAGTATTGATGCATTTGCTTCGTCACCGTCGCCACCCTTATTTGCGGGAACAAGTGTGGAATCCTTTTCTGCTAGGGTCGTCGTTGATGTCAACAATTGTGAAATTCCAGCTGAACTGTGATGCGGCACAGAGATTTTAGAGGTTTTACCCAGTTTAGTTGAAGGCATGATTAGCAAGAGGGTCTGGCCGGTATGTGGGAGTAGAACACCTTCTATTTCTTTTTACCCATTGTATATGGAGCTTCTTGCATTTTGCATGACTCCCCTTCCATAGTATTCAACATGTGTAGATGTGTTCTAATGCCCATCTCTTCCAAATCAATCCTAACATTGATCATGTCCTTTGTCTTGCCAGCAATTTTAAGCAATGTTCCAATAAGGTTTTTGCATATGTTTTTCTCAATGTGCATGACATCAAGATTATATGGCAGCTTCAGAGTTGTCCAATATGGCAAATCAAACAAACAAACCCTTCGGCTCCAACACTGTCCGGGTTCCCACTTCCTTTTCTGACCTTGAGGAGGCTTTCCCGGTTTAACGCCTTTAACCTTCTCCAGTTGTTGATGAAGCTTTTCACTAGTAAATTGCTCTGGCCTCTCACCGTTTTTAGTATTACCATCAAACTTTGCTTTCTTTTTTCTTCATGGATGGTCAGTTGGAAGGAAACGACGATGGCTAATATAACATATCTTGTTCTTCAATCTCCTTGAGCAAGGATCCTTATCCCAATGCACACAGGCATAATAACCTTTCATGAGTCGTCCCACCAATGTGCTCAGTGCTGGATAATCATGTATGCACATAATAACCGTAGCATGCAGTATAAAGGATTGTTAACTACAAGCATCTATGCATCGACATGGTCCAACAGCTCATCTACGAGAAGTTGCAAGAAGACATCAAAATCCTTTGATGAAGAACTCGGCCCAGGGATCAATAATGCCATCATAAAGTTTTATTCTTCCATGCATACCCATGGTGGTATGTTATACGACACAACAAATATGTCCACATACTATATGAGTTGGTTATGTTACTAAATGGATTGAAATCATCAGTTGCAAGGCCAAGTCTAATGTTCCTACCAAGTTTAATGTTCCTAGCATCTTTTGCAAATTCCAGCTAATTTTTATCAAAATTTTTCCATAGCTCACCATCAACTAGATGGCTAAGCTCATTGTCCACTGGTTGTCGCTTCAACTCGTGCCATAGTGCATCCTTTGCGATTTTTATGAAAGAAACATCCTCTTCAGCCTTGAAACCAGCGGAAAATGCCACAATGCCTTCTAAGGAACACGCTTCTTGTTATCTGCATCTTTCCATCTTGAATCCGCTTCACAACACACTAGGCACACATCATGTTCCACTAGATCCTTGTGAAACAATACACAATTATTCTTGCAAACATGGATAGATTCATAGCCGAGTCCTATGGCACGTATGTACTTCATTGCATCATCGTAAAATGTCGGAACACGTCTTCATGGGAAAGCAAGGGATACCACCTTCAGAATCGCATTGAATGTGACATTAATGATCAGATAGAAAGACTTGATATGAAGTAACTTCACAACAAATGTAAATTGTGTATATTTAGATCCTAGTGACACCTTAGAGTTTATATGTTCCTTTATACATTCTAACATTTTCCCTCCAAGCACTTTAGCGTGGCACATGTCGCCTATCATTTCAGGAAGTCCATCTCTAGTGCCTTCATCCTCCTCCATACCCGATATGTGTTCGTTTTCCTGAACCATTTCTTGATCACCATCATCCTGCAGAATAGCATTATCCACAACCCCCTCATCCGGCAGAATTGCAGTTTTCTCAACCCCATCATCCTGCATAATTGAATTTTCCTGAACCCCATTATCCTGCAGATTTGCATTTTGCTGAACCCTATCCTCAAATGTTTCTCCATGATGGATCCACCTAGTGTAGGTGCTTGCCATCCTATTCAAAAGTAAGTGCAGGCTTACCACATATATAGTACATCTAGACTGATTCAGGCATCGACGACATGAGCATAGTATTTGTTCATCGTTAGAGTATCTACTCTTAACAAATTCCATGAAATTATTGACCCATTTCTCATGCTCGGGGGTAAATAGTCGACAACCGTGTATTCAACATCTATCCATCTCGGAAATTTTGGCGAATTCAACTCAAAATTATTGACCAGATTGAAAGACCTTAATGCGAAATGAAATTTTGATGAATTCAACTCAAAATTGCTGACCAGATTGACGCACCGCAGCAGGAAGCACTAGATTTGTATTGCCCTAGGACTGAGCCACCACGGGAAGGCGCAGATCTCCACCGGAGTGCTCCGTCCTGGCCGCCTTCTCTTTGTTCTTCTTTTTTCCTTATCGCGGGAGCGCGGCAGCGGGTAAACTGTTTTTTGGCTGCAGCACGGGCTTTTCTGCCTCCAAATACCACACTCACCTGAAACTTACCTTACATGTGGGACCCGATGGCAGTAAAGACTTCCCATTCGATCGGTAACAAGTTCGACCCATGGGAGGAGCATATTTTCCATTTTATTTTACCACCCTATTTATCAGCTTAAACTTACATGTGGGACCCTGGTTGGTTTATGATGTTTTCACTGAGCTTATATCGTCACAAAACCACCATGTAACAACAAGTGACGATTTCTTTTTTGCTACAGTGGCAACTTTTATGATGTTCCGTAACTTTATCACTAAATTTGCTCAGATCTGAAACTTTATGATGTTTTCAGCCAGAAACGTCATAGATATATGACGAGAACAAATACGTCATAAAATTTTTGTCATAGATCAACACATTTCTTGTAGTGTTTGCAAAATTAAAAGAGATATTTAAAAACCAGATCTAAGATATGATAGTGGATATTTAGGCATGTAAACAATCTCAAAATAAAAGGTTGTCAACTACAAAGTTTATGATCTCGTTGAGCTATAAGTTTTGATATAAAGTTTTTCTTTATCTAACTTTGGATTAAAAAGTTGCGATTATTTTCTTAAAACAAGGTTGTTTATATTTTTAAAGGCGTTTTTATGCGGACTGCGTTTTGAAAATGTGCCTACCTTCCCAGCCAGTCATGTTAAACGACCCCTCTAAAAATGTTCTAGAGGCTTTTATTATGTGAACCACCAAGTCGCCTGTAGAAAAAGGGGGCCCGCCTGTAAAGATTGGTTTTGTAGCTGTGACATAGGCAGGTTTGTTTTCGCACTACAATAATTAGTTGATCCATTACTATTGTTTGTTTGTTTTATATGTTGCAGCTAGCGCCTCGAGCGTATTTGGAGTAAGCATAGTACTTATTTCATTATTCCTGTGGTATAAGAAATATTATGGCTTGATTCCCTGGCAAAGGGGGTCAAGTAATGCATCAAGGATTGAATCTTTCCTGCAAAAGCAAGGAACTTCACACCCAAAGAGGTACAGTTACTCAGAAGTAAGGAGAATGACCACATCTTTTGCTCATAAGCTTGGCCAAGGCGGCTATGGAGATGTCTACAGAGGCAACCTGCCTGATGGCCGTGAGATAGCAGTCAAGATGCTGAAGGGCACCGAGGGCGATGGCGAGGAATTTTTGAATGAAGTGGCAAGCATTAGCAGAACATCTCATGTCAACATTGTCACTCTCTTAGGATTTTGTCTTCAAGGTTCAAAGAGAGCTCTTCTCTATGAGTATATGCCCAATGGTTCGCTCGAGAGATACACTTTTGGCAGCAATTCTACTGAAGGAGAAGACACTTTAAGCTGGGATAAACTGTTTGATATTGTCATAGGAATTGCACGAGGATTGGAGTATCTCCATACAGGCTGCAACACCCGCATTGTGCATTTCGATATCAAACCTCAAAACATTCTTCTGGATCAGGAGTTCTGTCCAAAGATATCTGATTTTGGATTAGCGAAGTTGTGTCGACAAAAGGAAAGCAAAATCTCCATTGGCGGGATGAGAGGTACGATAGGCTACATAGCGCCTGAAGTATTTTCAAGAAACTATGGTGCAGTGAGCAGCAAGTCTGATGTCTACAGTTACGGAATGGTGATTCTTGAGATGGTCGGGGCAAGGAAACAGATCAATGTTAGCACAGACAACAGCAGCATGTATTTTCCTCAGTGGTTGTACGACAACTTTGATCAGTTCTGTGGTGCCACCGCCTGCGAGATCAGCAGCGGCACCACGGAGCTCGTGAGGAAGATGATTATAGTTGGCTTGTGGTGCATACAATTCATACCTGCGGATCGACCTTCCATGAGCAAGGTCCTTGAGATGTTGGAAAGCAACACCATGGACTTGCAGTTGCCACCCAAGGCCTTTTGAGCCGGTTAAATAGAGCAGCAGCAGCCGAACTTGTAAACTTTGCGCTCCTCTTTATTACATATGGTATATTCTTTTAGTGAGCACCATATAATACTATACAAGGTGTTGGAGGGGTACACCATCTATTAATCCCGTATAACTAATAGACGAGGGTGCTCGGAGTTTTCCTCCCTATAAATATAAATCATCCCCCTCATGAAAAAGACACATCATATAATACTATACGGAAAGGTCCCTAGGTTTGGGTATCCCTAAGGTGGTTTATATGAGTTAGATTTTGCCTCTTCTACTCTGCTGCGTCGCCACTGTAGTCTTCTCCATTCCGTTGCATCGGCGTGCACCGGCGAACAGAAGAGCAGGTTTCCGGAACCAAACGTTCTTGTGATCCTGCACCGGGAGAGGACGAATAAGGTTTTTGGGAAGTGCTCCTCACGACTCGTGTCACGGCGTACTGTCGTTTTCAACGCCGGCTGCTGCGATCCGTCCGCAACACCACCGTCGTCCCATCAGCACCGCTCGTCATCACGGCTTCTCGTGTGCCGTGATCTGATCTGATTTTTAATCATGTTTTCTGAGATCATAATTATGTTGTTCCTGTTGTCTAGTATGTTAGAGTTTTGCATGTTAGGATTGTCTCTTGTCATGATTTATTTATTTTAAAAATTAATACAGCAATTACCTAATTATCCAATAAGATGTTGATATGTGTTAAGGCAGAATCTGACCAACAGATCTTGCACGGTGAACACGCGAGGTCAAAAACTGGTGTCAGCAATATGTGTGATTGACCGATCAGTACGAGCAGTAATATATATTGTTGTTGCATTTAAACAACAAAGGAGATTGCAGTGGTAACAAAAGAAAAGCATCATCTGACCAGAGCTTTCTATGGGAGCGTATGCTGAAATAGCATAATAGCTGCAAGCTGCATATCAGGTGGCAGCGTTCTAAAGCCCTGAATAAATGAAGAGCGGCTGCTTCGAGAGATGAGCGGTCTATTGGTGTCAAAGACTCAAAGGCACACGACGCGCTGCGCGCACAAGGGTACAAGGCGATCGCCGTTTTGCGCTTCCATGTCCATTTCCGAGTTCACGCGAATGTGATCATCCGAACGGCGGAACCGGGACTTCCAATCGGACGCAACGGAGAACAGAGTGATGCGGGCATGCATCCAGCAGTTCATCCCTTCCTTCCCCCAGCAGAAGTTTGCTACTCCGGCCCGAGCTCGAGAAGATCAGAAGAAGATCAAGAGCGATCACCTACAGCACAGATGAAATCCAGGCAACAAAAATGTTAGCAGCCGCGTGCGCAGGCAGCGGGAATAAAAAAGTAAATTCAAGAGTCGTTACGGGGCCGTGCCTTTGTGACCAGGCCAACAAGGCCTGATTCTCCCATTTAGACCCGGCCCACCAAAGCCACTTTGCAGACAGTAACGCCCAACTAAGACAGCCAGCTCCTATCGTCCCTCAGAGTACTGTCTATCATTCTAAATCAAATATTTATAACTTTGATTAAACCCATAGAAAAATATATTAATTTTTCGCAACAGCAAATAAATATACTATCAGTACATATTTCATGATGAATTTAGTGAAACTAATTTGATATTGTAAATGAGATGGTCGAAGTTAGAGAGGATTAACTTATGACAAAACATAAGTGAATAATAATTAAATTGGAATAGAGTGTATAAAGAGAGCGATGCTTCTCTTGTCTTAGTCCATTATGCAGAAAATCCGAGAAATTGACTTCCTACGTGCAAAATCGAAGAAAATCACACAAAATGAATACCCCAGCGCAGAAGCGGAGTAAAACTAGGAGAAATCTATCATACATAACGTGAATCCACGTTCCACATTTAAATACCGGAGAAAACTGACAAATGGAGAAAAAATCGTCAACCGTGTTAGGTTGTGCATAGAAGTACTTGTCCTTTTCCTTTTCGTGAAGCAACTCGCAATCCTCTTTTTATAGCAACCTTTCCTGATGGCCTCTGAAATTTAGTTTTCAGATATCACTACTGGAGAAAGTCCCATCACTACTGGTTGGGAACTAAAGGGTATTATAAAATTAAAAAAAAATTAAAATCCTTGTCGGCCTCGCCACCCCACCTCCGTCCTCTACCCCCGCACCGCCACCCCTCCACCTGCCCCGCCGCCACCCCCACCCCTCCGGCCCTCACCCGTCCG
>NC_028454.1:33954531-33979308 GCF_000263155.2 Setaria italica | reverse complement strand
GGAGGAAGGAAGATGGGATAAGGAAGAGGGAGACTGTGAGAGAGAGAGGAGATAGAGATAAGGAGGAGGAGCGGGTGGAATGGGAGAGAGAGATAGAGGCGGATGGGGAGTTTTAGTATCGGGTGGGAACCCCACCCGGAGCTCCCACCCCAGTATTAAAGGGGGTAATGGGGGGCTTCTCGAAAACTATCCGTTAGGCCTGGTACTAATGCTCACATTAATACCGGGCCAATACACAACCGGTATCGAGCCTCATGACGAATGCTCAGTTTTCCAGTAGTGTATGTTTTAGCCCCCACAATATTTACGAGCTCAAATCTTTCGCATTTTAGCTTGATTTTTTTTTATTCTTGTGGTCACCGATTGTTAGAAAGAAAATAATATATTCTTCCACTTTCTCTGTGTTGCCTATCAACTTTTCACAACTTTTCAAATAACTGGGCTAAACACAGTAAAAATAAGATGGAAAGAGAACTTCCTTCAGCCTTTTTGTTGCCTGGTTAAGCTTCCTCCATCTTATACACTTGCCTATGAATGCATGTTGGAAATGAGAATATGGACGCTAATCATAACGATGAGACCAGTTATTAAGTAAGGAGACAAATCGAAATGCTGATGTTATGTGTACACAACATATAATGTTTGCCATCACGGACCCTTATAAAGTCGATTGATCGGTGTCTATGGTAGGATGCCACCATTCCTGTATAATAATGGCATGTTTGGATTGAGCCCCAGCAAGCCAGCCAGGCAGCAATCTCAGTCTCTCAGCCCCAGGCGACCAAAATCAGACGCTTGTGAGCGCTGCTTGGGTTACGCAGCTCTGCCCAGTAGCAAACCAAACGAGCCCTACAAGCTATCAAGTCATCCATGCCCATTACTTCCTTTACATAACCATGTTTAGGCTAGTGGATTTCACTCACATTTTTCATGAATCCTGAAAGCTTTCTGTCTTTCATCATGACATGAACCATATGCATCATCAGTTTTAATATGCAAACCACAAACCGCTGTGTCCTTTTCTTGTAGATTCACTCGTAGCTATTATCTAAAGAGCACACGAAAGTCCATCAAGTAAACTATCCCCATCATACATCTATTCCAATTTTTATTGTACTATACTACTATGTGAACTATTGTACTTCATGCCAAAGTATACGAGCTAGAATAAGTATAGTAATTGCTACATGAAAGTGATGCCATAAGTTCCTAGAAAAAAATATACATCCTTACTATACTAATGTGCTACATAGACTTCTTAGTTGCAATACTTTTGCTAACTCACTGATTTACTTGGTGTCTAAATGTGTGTTGTGATCCTAATCATTCCATAGGCTACTAAGTACTAAGAACATACTCCACATTAATACAAAATAACCATCCTTCAGAATAATGGCAACATACTCAAGAATAATCTCTAGCCATGTATAATCTAATCGGCTATATTTGACTATTTAATGCTTCTTTTGCGGCAATACCGTCAATATTTCAGTAGTGTCTCAAAGGTGCATTTGAGATTCTACCTAGCCAACCTACATGCAATCAACAACAATAGACAGCACATGAGCTACCACGTAGATACAAAAAGTCTTGTAAACTAATCATAGGAAAACAAAAGTTGCCATAACAGCCGTAAAGAATTTTCAATATCATCATATTTTCTTTAGCTTAATAAATTTGATATAATACAACACTTTGCCATCAAACAACAGATTTACAATCAACCAACGTATACAGCTCCATGCACAAAATACCAATCTTGCATTGTCAAATCAATTACCTTCAGAAAAACCTTAATTAGAGATGGATTTGTGATTCAGAAAAAAAAAATCATACATGATATTCCACTTGAAATTCAACGTTTTCATAAGACTCAATGCTACAACCACATTATTTCTCTCAACTATTTTTTTTGTGAATTTTGCATTCAAAAAATTCTGTGAAATTATGTGCAAAACAGATTTGTAAAATCAAGAACAAATAGAACAACATAAATGTAACATTGCGACATGAAAAGTAGCTCACTACAAGAGCACATATATCATTCTCAAAACCAACAAATAGTAATAAACCTTACAAGCAGTATATTCATATATCATGCAACCCCATCATAAAGCAAACACTGCCTTTTGTTACCATAGCATCCATCGTTTTCAATTTAAACTACTGGGTCAACAAAACAACAGACACCCTCAAAATCTGTGGAGTTCTGACGACTGACAAATTAATCTAGATGCGCTGGGAAACTTTACCGGCGCGGCACCATTCAATCCAACGGCTCAAGCTGGTTGCACATCTCGATGTAGGCGTAGTAGAGCACCCTGTTCTTGGCACCGGTGCGGTGCCTGCCGGTCTTTTTGCAGAAGTACTTGAGCTGCTCCAGCGTGCAGCAGCCGAGCATCTGGCCCAGGAGGAGGAACAGCCAGTTGATCTCGCGCTTCTCGGCCGCGATCTCCGGCCACATGGCGCCCTTGTTCCCGCACTTGTCGCAGTCCGGCAGGGCCGGGTACATCCACACGTCGGGGGCGCGGTCGTTCATGGCGTGGCGGTTCGCCACGACGTAGTCGCGCAGCGCCCGGAACTTGGGCTCGAGGTCGTACTCGATGGTCTTCCTGTCGCTGCAGCGCTTGCACCGCGCCTGGCCCTCGACGGAAGTGACGCCCCGGCGCAGCAGGCCCTCCAGAGTGTCGTGCTGCGCGGGCCGCTCCGTCGCCCACGGGAACGGCGGCCGCTGGACCCCAGCGTCGACGGCGGCGTCGGCGTCGCGTGGCTTGCCGCAGGGGCGGCGGGCGGCCGAGCCGTTGTTGAGGCGGCGGCGGACGGAGCGCGGAGCAGCCCGAGGAGGAGGAGAAGGCGGCGGCGGCGGCGAGGCTGGAGCGGCGTCGGCGGCGGCGTAGATGGATCCGAGGGTGAGGGCGAGCGGGTCCTGGTCGTCGTCGCCGTCGCGGCCCCTCGGCGCTTTCCCTTCCATTTTCGCCGAGCAAAGTGCTTGCTTGCTCTGGTTTCCCTTCTTGCTGGGCGTCCTTGACGGCTGGCTGTTTAGGGTTTTAAGGAGCGGATGTCGGAGCTGGTTGTTGCCGGGGCGATCGCGAGGCTATCCTGTGCGCCGTTCACTGCCCGGCCCGGCCAAGCTGGAGCGTCCGATCTGATCTCGCCGGGGTGGTTCTAACAACCGGGGCGGCGAGTCTGCGAGATGGACGACCGAAAGAATCTTTTCTTCCGACCATTACTGCTATCTGTTGCCGTTAATATCTGTCTTACCATGGCGTGGTTATCTCTGTCTTACCATGGCGTGGTTATCTCTGTCTTACCATGGCGTGGTTATCTGAGAGAGGAGGGTTGTTTGGATCTTCCATGGTGGTGATATGGCAACTGGGCTCTCGCGAGATCCGACACTGCGAGTCTTTTCCCTCTGTCCCGATGTCTGATTTTTGCTCAAACGATCCCCGGTTGCCGTGAACCGATTGCCCTTTTGGATTGGAAATTTCGAGGTTTCCTTGTACAAGAGATAAAGATTACAACGCAATGTGCGGAAATGGTGAACCAGCGATTCAGGCACGTTGTTGGAAGTATCTGACTTATGTTGTGAAAGAAAAATCTATTCACCATTTCTTACAATTTATCTTCAAACTTATCTTGAAAGAATGAATTCGACAAATTTATCTTGAAAGAATGAATTCGACATTCTTCAAAAGAAAGACCAACATTTTTTAAAAAAATGGATTACTTCTTCTTCATTAATGGTGGTGGTGGCGGCGGCGGCGGCGACGACGCGTACAGGCAGCAATGAAATGGAAAGAGGTGGCAGACGGCGCGGGTGGGCGTGACTTAGGCAAGCAGCATGCGGGAGCGGGAGGAGGAGGAGGTGGCGGCGCGGACGGAAGGAGGTGGCGGCACCACGAGCGAAAAAAAAAACTCACTAGGGTTCAGGAAGATGTAACAACATCCTACGGATAAGGACGCACGCACGAATCTTACACATCGGAAGTCACCTAGGAAAGAAAAAAATTCCAAAAGTTGCGTAGGATTCTCGGGTTGCTGGATTGTGCACCACACAGGCCGGCGACGAAAGTGCAACGAAAAAATTCCAAAAGTTGCGTAGGATTCTCGGGTTGCTGGATTGTGCACTCATACTGCCCATGCCAGCCCAGCCCGGTCCAACGAAATCTTGAGCGGGTGCCAGGCTCAGCAGCCATACATACACGCTTCCGATCCAAACGGGCTGAACCCCCATCCGCGCCTCACATCATCGCGGGCCGTCCTGCGCGCCGAGGACACCTCCTCCAAAACAAAAGGCCGAGGCGGGCCAAGCGCGGCCGGCCGCCCAGATCGTGCAAAGCAAGAGAGCAAAGCCGTGAGCTGCCACCCACCTGCCAGCCAGCCTGCTGCCACGCCCACGCGCAACCGCCGCGCCAACAAAACAAGCAAGCGAGAGCGGGCTGTGGGCTGTGGCCGCCGGACGCGCGCGGGCGCGGCACAGGAGCGGCCGCGGCAACACGGGTCTTCGAGCCGTGCGCCCGCCGCGGCTGCCCCCCGGGTTCACGGCTGGCACGCACCGTCCGTCCGTCTGGCTTGGCGGGACGAGGCCACGCAGATGCGGACGGTCAGAGAGGCAGCGCCGGGCTTTTGTCGGAGCAAGTTTTGGTGGAGCGCTTTCGGGCTACCAGTACTACTGTAACTGGACCGTAGGCTGCCTGCGTGAGATGCTCCTTTGAGCACGTTTTTTCAGGGATGCTAGAGCGGATGTAGCCCGTACTGTACCTACACACAGAAATATCCAGTACCACGTTTTTCTCTTTTCTGTGGAGTGAAGAAGACACACAGAAATATCCATCCCGATCCTTCATCCATTGTGAAGAGTTTTGGAGGCTCTCGAATCTCAAACGTGTCTTGTGCCCTTGTAAAAAAATAAAAGTCTTTTGCATGATAAAATAAAAAGGAGAGGGAGCATGTAAACGCATAATCACTCTCCATCATTTTGTCAAGAGCACTATGCATGATGAACAACAAACTCAAGTCATTGAGCAGACCCCTCGAGGCTTCGACCGTCTTTAATCATTCCGCATTTCGCCCATGCTTTTTCCCCGTTTCTTCGTATGCTTTTGCTCGGCTTGCCTCTTCTTTGGAAGTCACGTATAGGCCCATGCAGTAAAAGGATGCAAGCCCTGTTCCTCTTTGTCCAGTAAGTAGGAGTGGCAGGTAAAGAGAGGGAAACGTTCCCATATGGCCCTTTTTCAGCCTTGGCCTTGACCTGAACACGTCTCTCTGTGTCACACTGTTCCAACGCAAATACGAGAAAAAACAGCTGGCGAGAGGGAAGGAGCACAAAAGAGGCACTCGCCATCGTCGATCTCCCTTGTCGTGTCCCAACAATCTCCACGTATTTTAAACACGCGTGATCGCAACGGTTTTGTCGTTCACCCCAAGCTTTTCTTTAGTCCCGTCCTCTTCCAGTGTTCCTTGTTTTTTTGCTCCTCTTTTTCTCTCTCTCTCTTTTATCTGTGATAACTGTTAAGAGAAAGCAGGCCGATATGGCTGTTGCCTGTCGCCTGCATCATGTTGTGTGCATGTCTTGACTCTTGAGGACCCTGCAAGCCTGCATCGCATCATGTCGTGTTGGGCGTACAGGCTTTGATTTTTTGAATCCCTGTCGAATTGTCGTCTGTCGAGATCATTATTGTTAGTATACAATGATAAAATACGCACGCATTTTTCTTTTGAGTGCGACTAGTTTAATCTGCTGGCGAGACAGACAAAATGGTACCCTCAGCTCACCAATCTCTCCGATCATGTGTCCCATTTTACATGGATGTAAACGTGCCCGATCATAACGTTTTTGTCGTGCAAGAAAAGAATATCTTCAGCTTCGTACTTTCATCCACCACCACCACCATCATCATCACCATTTGCGATTCGATCGAATTCGGTGCGGATGATGATACGCTAGCGAAAAAATAATCTTTTAGTGTCTGCGGATGATACAAATGACAAATAATGATTTCAAATAATGTGACAGCAAATCGAAATTTTGAATTGCAGATAGATGGACAGGGACCCCACCAGCGACAGCGTTGCTTTCCACGGTCACTTGCAGGATGAGGTTCCCGTCAGCGACGGCACCCGCGCCCTAATGATCCACGCCATTTTTGTGGGGTTTTTTTTTTTGTGTGTGTTTTTTTTCGTCTCGCAACGTCCAGTGTCTCATGGCCCTCCGGTTGTTCGCCCGTCGAAAGGGAAACGAGAGATGCGCCATGGAAAGCTCAATCCTATCTACCGGTCCATCTATCTGATTCTGAGCTACTAATCCTCTCTATCCTCCATGTCCTCGAGCTAGCAGAGTAGCATTAGCATCCGCCAGTTCCGTGTCACGCTAGTTGTCGTATGTTATAGCCTCTGTGCTTTATTTTGGTTTTACTAGGAATAATGGTTTGCTTGCATTGGGACGTTGGGATGGATAATCCCTAGCTTGCAGGAAGAGGCAAATAACGTCCTTGTAGTATGGAACGATATGTGACGGCCGACCTCCCAACTGTGCAACAGTGTTTAGGAATGCGGTTCAGCAGCAGTTGCACCTAATGCGACGTGGTGACGGCTGAAAAGAGCCCTCCGCTGCCCTTTTAAGCGGGCAGTACTCGTACGCGTTGGGCTAAGCCGTGTCGTCGTGGCATTAGTTTATTGCCGTGCCGCAGCTAGCGTCCCAGATTAGACACGCATGAAAGTTGCACGTACATGTGTCATGGGCACAGGTTACTCTTCCTTGCTCATTCTTTGCTTGCCACAAAGACGCGTGGTTCGGCGATGTGTATATTCTTCTAGGTGGGAAACAAAAAAGGTTAGTGAAACTGAAACACTACTGTCATGCATGTTTCTGGTTGATAGAAGCAGTCATCATCAGAAGCTATTACCAGGATAAGCAAAACATCAGCATCGGCAGGGAGGGATGAAAGTTCGATTTGTTGTCCATCCTAAAGGCACATGACGGTGCTTTGTGCTACCCCTGCTGGTCACCGTCCATTGGACAGACTCGTCAGTGGACGGTTAAGCAATGCTTTTCTTTAGGTATGATTATGGAGACACAACAGAGAAGCTCTTTGCTGACTCTGCAGGGCTGACTGTAAATTACTGCAGCACGGGAGGCTGATAAGCATCCACAGAGACAGGGAATAAAGAAAGAAAGGCCGTGACGACACGAGCAGGAATGATACTTTACCTCCTCTGTCATCCCTGATCTCTCTCCACAGTCCGCAGGCCCACCACGCACAGTGAGCAGCTGCTGTGCATCTATCACCTCCCGTCTTCTCTCTGCATGGGTGCCTGCCAAAAGCGCCCCGCGTCCTCGCCTGCTTGCGCGTCCGCTAGCGAGGCGCAAAAGCAAAGAATATTTCACCTGGAGAAGGGCGCTCCGCGCCTCCCTTGGACTTTCGACCGACGACTAATCCGCTGATGCGTGCTCCTCGCACTGCCGCTGAATAGATTTACATGACGCCTGCTGACTTTCAGCTTCACCTAATCACCCGGCACCATGGTCCATGACAATGGCAAAGGCCCAAAACCAAGAGGACAAGGGCAAGCTGGCAAGTGGCAACCCGGGCTCCCGTAACCGAGGAGGAAGGAGATCTGGGGGGTGACAGTACAGTACTAGTACAAATCACTTGCGAAATCACGCGCGCCGGTTCAGTTTCAGAGCGATCTGTAGAACAGAAACAGATATGGTCTGGAACAGTTCCTATGATTTAATTTTAGCACCCGTCATATCGAATGTTTAGATACTAATTAGGAGTATTAAACGTAGACTATTTACAAAATCCATTACATAAGTGGAGGCTAAATGACGAGACGAATCTATTAAGCCTGATTGGTCCATGATTTGACAATGTGTTGCTACAGTAAACATTTGCTAATGATGGATTAATTAGGCTCCGTCGTTTAGCCTCCACTTATGTAATGGATTTTGTAAATAGTCTACATTTAATACTTCTAATTAGTATCTAAACATTCGATATTAGTATCTAAATATTCGATATGACACGTGCTAAAAATAAGTAAAGGAATCAAACGCCCCCTCAGACTTTCAGAGAACCACTTGCGACGCGTGAGTCATCAGATTTGTAGATTGGAAGGTTTGTTCCGGGGTAGGAAACGTACAGATTCTCCGGTTAAGGGGGACCTCGTCGAAGTTGTCTCGGCATGCATCGCGCATTCGGAAAAAAACAAAACAAGGAGACGGAAAAGAAAAAGGAAGGGGGGCAAGCAACTTGAGCGCTCGCCAGCCGAGCATCTGTTCCCTTGACCGGCCGCCGGCTTGGAGGAGTGACCATAGTTGTTATTAGGACTGGATCGGTCATCGAACCGGTGAGATGGTCAAGAACCGGTTGAACTGCCGGTTCCATTAAATTGAACCGGCTACAAATATATATGATCGGTACCATATATATCTCTCATACATAACTTAAATTATATATAACCACAACTGAACACTAAGTATACCATTAAGTTTGGTAACTCAGCAATTTTTTACAAACGTGATTCCTAATTGCAGCTCAGCCTCACACAAGCTTCTGAATTAAAATGAATGCAAGCAAAATATTGATCACGAAATAGATTCGGGTAGAGAGAAAAAAAATCAATAACAATGAAAAGGATTGTGAGATTCTCGTTTGCTGTTGCCAGCAGAAATTCATGAATCGTAGTCTGCTGGTACATGTCGAACTTGAATCTGATTATTGTTTAGAAAACAACTGAAAAATGAAAACCCAAACATAGAAGAAGGTCGTAGTAGGAGGATGACGAGCCGCAGCCGCCAACGACAGCTCGCTGCTGGATGCGCTCCAGCGCTCGTCACCGGCCGCTACATGGACGTTGTCCCCTTGCGCGCCCTGCTTCTTATCGCGCGCGGCGGGGGAGCCTGAGCACCTGCCTGTCAGCTTGCCGGGCGCCTGACTCCTGCGCTGCTGCAAAGTTGCAGCCCGCCGCCGGCAAAGAACAGGGCGGAGAAAGGGATTTCATGCACCTGCTCGCGATGCGTTGCCCGTCGGTGTTTAGACCCGGGTGGAGCGCGCCGTCGGGGAAGGCAGGGAAACCATCAGCTGGGTGTTCATGCAGTTCAAGAAGCCAACTAGCATGAAGGATAAAACACATATGCCTTTACCATTGAAGTTACCGTATGTAACAATAGCTAAAGCTTACTAACTACAAGCAGTCATAGTTTTCTTTACATTGTGCATCTATGGTGGTGCTTGGCTGTCCGCTGTCCTTCTCCCTATCCATGGTGGTGCTTGGTTGTTCGCTGTCCTTCTCCCTAGTTCATTTTGGAATAGCTAGTTCCTAATAAATATTTAAATAGTGAATATGTGCAGCCACAGGGCCGTCTGGTAAACAGTGATCGCGTTATGGAGTCCGAACGGGAATCGACTTCGGGAGTAGTCCGACTCGCACGATGATTTGTGCGCCGACTTGTGCAAGTCAATCCGACTGGTGGGAGAAGACGAGTTGTACTCGGACTCATCTCCCAGCCTCGGACTAGGTCTGAAATTAAAAATTCATCAAAATTCTCGACGAGATCTTCCAGAGCTTCGCGTTAGAGCTCCATGGTTGCCTGCTTTTTCTCCGGGGCCAGCGCAATGTGGTGGCGAAAACTTCTGGCACCGTCTGCGACGCAAACCCAGGAGCTGAAAACGAACGTCGTGTCTTCTTCAAATGCGACGATTGGTTTGATGATAACTTATGCCATCGAATTCGCTAATGGATTCTTGGCAAAATCCCTTACCTGGCGCGCCAACTAGACCCGACAACCTACTGAGGGGGTACCCGAGGTAGTATTTTGGTTGGTGGGGCTCGTCGAGATCAGGAGCTCGAAGATAAACATAGACACACGATTTAGATAGGTTCGGGCCGCAAGATTGCGTAATACCCTACATCCTGTGTGTTGGTTGGATATTACTTTGAAGGGGTTCTGCCTCGCCTTATATAGTCGGGGGTAGGGTTACAGATCGGTTAGTTACCAGAGAACAAGTCGGATATGACTAGAGAAGTCATACTCTTATTACAACGAGTATTTTCATAATCCTCGACTATTCCTTATTTTTCTATGTAAACTACATCGTCAAACGTTATGGTCTTCATGTTAGATGTGTCTCAGTGTCTAACCTTATATTTAGAACTATTCAAACTTTCCGTTGGACTCATAGATGCACGTACGATACCAACAGCCTACTCGCACAGATCGGGATACGCCGCCGCCGCCGTGCGAGCGCGAGAATTGAGCGGAGCGGAGATTTTTTTTAATAGGATCTTAGAAGCCGAAGAAATGCTTAGGCTGGGCCTTCGGTTGGCCCAAGGTCAACGTGAGAGAACCTGAGGGCTGAGGGTAAGAAGCAAAGCGTGTCCGGTTCATACCGAACCGTTCACCAGTTCTGTACAAACCACGGTTCAACCGATTTTTACTGGTCCGATTGCAGCCAAACCGCTGGAAGCTCTGGTTCGGTCTTTTGTCGGTCGAATCGCCGATCCGGTGGGTCCTAACTACGGGGGTGACTAGTTTATTACTGGGGGCATATATCACACTGGCAGTGGCGGGATCCAATGCGGACGGGACGGCGATTGCGTGGGGGCGTCCATGCCGCCGCCCGTGTTGACACTATCATCGTGTACCAGTAAAGCAATGGCTAATGACCAGCTAGCTCCCTTGCCTGCTGGTCAGCTGCTACTTCTACTACTAGCTTCTTCTACTTCTTGTGACGGCTTGTCACATTTCAGGATCTCTCTCCCAGTGGCTTGTAGGTAGCAGTCGTAGCACAGCAAGACCGTGTCACCACGGCTAAAAGAAGCAAATATCGTGTACCGCATGGCGTAGTGGCCTCGCCCTCCTTTTGGAATAAGCTGATGTACCCCGCTGCCGCCTCCCATCCCATCCAGATTCACCAACCAGGCACGGAACCATGAATGGCACACATGGTCCTCGAGCTCCAGAGATCCTCCTCCCTCCTGCTAGTGGATGTGGAGTACAGTCACGCCTCCTCCCTCTTGTACCGTCACGCTGCGCGATAAATGCCCCCGATCCGACTTCTCGCACAGCTTCACGCCACAGTACGAGTACTGCTCCTACGCTATCGGCAAAAGAAAATACCGTACCACTGGCAGTTGTAAATGCAGGTAGTATTATACCAAATACTCCGTGACGAGGAAAAATACGCCGCGTATACACGTACCACGCCACTGATCGTACTTGGTAGATGGGAGTAGAGTACAATTCTTTATCCGGAACCGCTCCATTTGTAAGATTTTTGCATGACCATTTTTGAGGCTTGGAGGTGACCAGAAAAGTCAAGAACATCCGCCCATCGCCTCAAATCCAGCGCCCGCACCAAATCCGGGACAAGAATTTACCACCTCCCATCCGCCCGCCTGCCCGCCCGCCTGCCTCGTGCTCCGCCTCCCAGGCTCCCACGCCCGCCGCCCCCTCCCCCTCTACTTCTCCCTCTGGTCTTCCACCCCCACGCCACGCACGACGCCGCGCACGCAGACGCAGTGAGCCCTGTGCCCTGCGGGCGTCGCCGGTCGCTCCCACACTGCCACCCATTACTACCCTCCCGCCCGCCCGTCCGCCCCCACCTGCCTTCTCTCCACTCCCCGGGCCCGACGAGCACGCCGCCAGGGGAGGGAAGCCGAGGCCGGGGCTAGGCTAGGCTAGCTAGCTGCGCCCCCTCATGGCCGGGGACCGCTCGCCCGCGGCGGAGCGGCGGCGGGGGATCCGGCGCCTCCTCCTGCACCCCCGGGGCGAGGGCTCGTCGTCGTCGCCGCCCCCGCCGCTGCCGCTGTCGCCTTCCCCGCCCGCGGCGGAGGAGGGGAGGCGGAAGGGGTTCGCCTCGGCGGCGCTGCGCGGGCTGGGGTGCACGTCGGCGGCGGCCTCGCAGGCGTACGCGCCCGGGGGGGCGGCGGCGGCGGCGGCCGTGCGGTCGTCCGCGGACTGGCATGGGCGGCGGCGGCGGAGGGGGAAGGAGAGGAGGAAGGAGCGGGGCGGCGGGGGTGGGGGCGGGGGAGGTGGTGGGCTCGTGACCGGCGGGATCGGCGCCGACGTCTGGTGCGCGCCCGGGATACCCTTCGCCGCGGAGGCATCCTCGGTGGACTGCGTGGTGGCGCGGCACCAGATGGTGGGGAGGGGCGGCCGCGGCGCCGACGGGGAGAGGTCCCACAGGGAGGTGCGTTGCGTACATGGCTTTCTTCACTTCCATCCTGGGCTGCCTCGCGCTTCGATCTGTCCGTACTCGAGTTTCGTGCGTTCTGAAAGGATTCCTTGTTCTTGATGGCTGGAGGGTTGCTAGTTTTTTTTTAAAAAAATCGAGGATCCTCTGCCTTAATTTTCGTATTTAATTTGCCTGCTCCTCTGGTTGCTGTTCGCCCACAAGAATGGTTATGCTCACAGCACTTTTGTCCTTCCATCATTTAATTATTGCCATTAATCCCCCACTTAATCTTGACAACTGTGGTGATTACGGACGGTCGTCAATATTGCTCAGAGGTCAATGTGATTAGCTCCGTGTTTCTGGGCGCCGTGAATTCTTTAACTCGTATTACGCAAATGGAATCTTTGCCATGTTCTGCCGTATTGATGAGCTCTCACCTGAACAGAGGCCGTGCTTGTCCCGGAGGGCGACCGTGCAGGAGCAGATATCCTCGTCATTCATGGACTCGCCACCGCCGCCCCACCTCGACGCCCCCTTCTTCGGTGCCGACCTCATCCCCTCCGGCCGCCTCCGCCGGATGCGCGGGTACCGTCACTCCCCCGGCGGCCTCGAAGAAGAGGTACCGTACACACACCAAAGCTTTGCTCTTTTGTCTCTCTTCGCTTGCTTGCACACCTCAACCGCATCCACTCCACGCCTTTCCGACTCTCAAAGCGTTTGGTGCGTGGGGCAGGGTCGTTAAGCGCGTGATCATCTGACATGTTTGTGCGGTGATGACGCGTGCGTGGTAACTGACTGGTACGCCGTTGGGTAACGCCCCTTGGCTGCTGGGTGGGCGTTGGAAGTGGTTGACTTGCTTCTTTCGTGCACTAAACGCGACGTGAGGTGGTGGCCTTCGTGGAGATTGTTAACTGAACCCAGTGACTTAACAAGCACAATGATGACCGGTGGTTGCAGCCGTGGGATAGCCGGATAGTGGTATTGACATGAGCATCTATATCAAGGACAAGGACTTGGGGTATCTACAATTGAGGTGTGTAGCCAAATTTGATTAGGCACAAAGAGAGGTTTAATGGGTAGGATAGGTTAGCTATTTCCACAGCATCAATGCTCAGCTACGTGCCTATGTTAATGTGCCTGTGCCTAACACTAGATGCTTATGCAAAAATTTTGTAGGAAAAGCTGCCACTTAAGCGCCTTCAAAGAGATGCTTTCCTTTGAGGATTTGAGGAGATATATCTTTTGTAGGCGCTTTGATGATGTGGCTGTTTTATTCTCTTGAGCATCTTTTAGAAGTATTTTGCATTGTGCATGCCCTTAGGACCAGTTGATGGCATGTAAGGTCCTGTTGATTAAAGGATTAGGATAATTGCAGTCAAGGAGTGAAACTGATAGCAATGCGGTCATGGAAAGAGACCTCTCAACCATAGGTAGTCTTGGTCCTGTATATTCCAACGCCAACAAGTATGAATGCCGGATACTCCGTGTTTGGCTGGGCAAAATGGTCACTGGTTCTTTAGTGAGCTCTCCAAGAATGGGGGCTGCAGTGGTGGAACACCTGACAATCTAGACCAATGATATGGCTCAATGCTCTTTTGGCACACTGTTCTGGTGGATCGTACAGTATATTCAAGGTAGGAATGGGCATGCTGGTGTGGGAATGATGGCTTTCAGTGGCTGATGGGTGGTGCTAGCAGTTAACCATTTATGATTAGTGCGGAGCCCACCCTGCTGGACTGAACTATTATTTGCTGCCTGCCTAGGGGGACCGATGCTTCATGCTTATGATTTGCCTGTTGCTTCAGTCATAATCAGCTCTGTAGCCATTCCTTCTACAGTTCATGTGGGCACCTGCCTAGTGATGGCCCCTACATAAATCATTCAATATCAAGATCCATGAGCATTGTCGGTCTGTACGTGATCCTATCAACAAATATATAGGAACAAACTGTTAACCTGCTTAGGTGTCATTTGCTAACCCAGTTAACAGATGCCTATCCTCCTCAATGGACAGTGCAGAGATCCGAAAGCTAATTATTCTACAGGCTCTTTGCACGCCGGCCCTTTGTGTTCTACTTTAGTGGGTCTTGTAATCTTCTTTTCCGAAACTAATTACTTTTGAACCATATTTGGTACTGTTTCTAGCTTGAGTAATGGTTGACTGACCATGGGAGCACATTGTAGCTTATAGTTTTGGAGACAGTACCCTTGACATGGACAAATAAACGTTACATTAGTTGCAGTTTTTCTAGCAGCAAATCGTACAAGTAATGTCAATACCATGGGAACATCTAGCCCCAAGCAATCTTCTCAAATCTGTCCATTCCTGATCTTTCTGCTTCACAAATAATACCGTTTCCTTTCCTGCATTTCTACCTGGTTGTGCTCCTACTGCAATTCTAATCCTACCGACAAAGTTGAATTGTTAAGCATAGGCATATGAAATGGCTGTTCCATCTATTAAAATGGCATGCATATGTTGTCAATTGGCTGGTCCAGCCACATTGCCACTATTGAACTTTAGTCTGCGCTTTATGCAAGTCAAGTCATCTTTAGTCGCAATGGAACTTACAATGCATGCCCACTCTTTTTACAACGTTTACTTGCTAAAGTAGATCATTATGATGTAATCTGCAGAACCTAAGACATTGCATACATTTGGTTTAACCAGTTACTCATGTATCTTATGAAAAAAGTACCTTGTTATTTGGTAAAACCCTTTTAGAAAGAAAATATATGATGCATTCCAGCTTCTTATGCCTCATTTTACTTTGTATTTGCAGATCATGATGTTTCAGACAAGAGTATTGCTGGGAGGTATGAACATGTATGATCGCTACCAGGATTGGCGCCTTGACGTTGATAACATGACATACGAAGTATGCATTCCCTTCTGTTGTATCCTGCACCCTGCGTATTACCACTGCCATCAAACGGTGATCAGCCACTTTGCTTTGCAGGAGTTGCTCGATCTCGGAGACAAAATTGGGTATGTCAGCACAGGGTTGCGTGAGGATGAGATTACTCGCAGCATTAGGAAGGTCACACAACCATCCTTCGGCTCTTTCCGTTTTGCAACAGAAATGGAAAGGAAATGCAGTATCTGTCAAGTATGCCTATGCCTCCTTTCTCCTTAGTCCCATGATTCCATGGCTTGTGTTTATGTTAATGCCCTGTGATTATGCTCAAAACATGTCTGATGCATAAATTTTGCAGGAAGAATTTGAAGCTAACGAAGAGATGGGAAGGCTGGACTGTGGCCATAGCTACCATGTGTACTGCATCAAGAAGTGGCTCTCTCAGAAGAACACCTGCCCAGTTTGCAAGACTGCTGTCACCAAGACTTGAAATCCAAACTCCATGCACGTTCTGTAGAACTGGTGGAATCTGTGGTCCTGTACAGCCCATTATATATAATATTATTATATAAACGCAACATCCATTCGTTGCATCTTGCAGAAAGAAATGTCATTTTCTGGCTCTTTCATCAAATCTATGGGTTCTGAATTCTGATACCTTCTTGTTGAGGGTAATTTCAAAGAAAAGTTTTGCAGTGTGAATTCGGATTAACCGTGTGCTTTAAGAATGTGTTTACAACGTGCCATCCTAATGGTTATGTCTTCTCGTACAGTTATTGTCAGACTATGAATTTATCTTTTTTTTCGGTCTACAACTCTGGAGGATCCTTGCGTTCGATCCTCTTGCACCCGCTGAAACTGACGAACCGAAAAACAATAGCACTGTAGTTGAAAACCTTGAATCAACAGCCACCAGATCCAGCGAGCTAAAAGATATATACATCGATTTTGAAGGTATCATCAATCCCGCCTGACTGCCCGAGGTGCCAGCATCCAGCTGAGTTTGTCTCCCCAGTGCTTCTACTGCAATATGGTTGTTTATACACATCTGTTTCAGAGAGGGAAAAAATGAGAGGAGAACCAGCAACAGACTAACACTAACAGCCATCCAATAGCAGAGTGCCTAGTCATCGAACCTAGCGTTAACCAAAAGAAAAAAAAACACCTCTAATTCCATTTTGGTGATTTCATCATGTATTTCAATGTCTTGAATATCGTACAGTGATAGATATCAGTGACGAAAACTCATGAAGACACTTTGTCGTGCTGAGAGAGGAACTCTATTATACACGGGTACACTTCATGGACAGCCTGCACATAATACAGATCACCGTAAGCGTGATGATTAGTACAAAGAGTGATTCTTAGCTCTCAAGTGCCACTTATTATCAACGTACCTTCCGCCCTCCAACTAAGTCATAATGTGCATAGTGAGGGCCTTCAGGTTCTCCGAAAACCTTGTATGTGACCAAATGCTGAGGAATTAGCTTCACAGTTTCTGCAAACATAAATAAATAGTCAACTATACTTTTTTTTCTAAAGAAATTCAGAAAACTCCATATGCCTCAGGTATTGGCTAACAACACTGCCTATCTTTTGGTTAGAGATAACAAAGCTCAGAACAGATGGAAAATGAAACTGTAGTATAAGCTAACAGCATGGAGCCTTAGCCCTAGCCTCCTAGGCCATCACCTTCTAGACTAAGGCCAATTAAGCAGTGGATTCTAATGATATGATCATGGCACTAGACCTGGCACTAAAATAAATCTGCATATTAGTTTAGTAGAAAACTAATGTCATGCTTTCATGCGTTGACTCCTCATAATAACAAAGGAAACATGGAGTTTGTTGCCAGACCGTAAACAGCTTCTGGAGGGCAAATCAGATCCTCGTCTCCAGCAAGGGCAAGTACCGGAACTTTGATTTTGTGAAGATGCTCTTTGAAGAAAAAGGTACCAGTCCTGTTGCACAGCCCACCATCGCGGAATGCGGTCGTCAGCTGTAATAGAACCTTTGCTGGTACTGTGCCTGCATGCCATGACACCCAAGTTGAGGAAATGTTAAGAACAAAGATGATAAACTCACCATCACAGTATAAGTGAACCAAGTGTCTGTTTTTAAAATCAACTTTTTTTCCCCTTTCTTCAATTTTTTTAACACTTTTGACAACAGGGACATTTACTATTACAGTACAAGATTGGATATTCCAGCAAATGTCATAGATACTTCAGATCTGATATCCGTGAACTACTTGCAGCAAACCAAATCGTATAGAAGATGTATACAAAATACCATGAACATTTTCACACTGATATTGTAAAATGAACCACATAGTTCATGTTGCTAACTTATGCAACTTCTTAGCAAAAAATGATATTGTGTGTATACTGATATGGTATTTATGTTGAATAACACCATGAACATAACAAATGAGCCTTCATATGAAACAATTCACAATTATGTTTCAGTTGAGTATCATCTGACTAGACACTAGTATCTTTAATACAAACAAACACTTGATAGCTTTTATAACAAACGGCAAGATATGCCTGACTTACAAAAGTTATTCAAGATAAGCTTTGAAAGCAGTTCAGGGTCCATCATCTCCTTGGCTGAAATTTGAGAACGCAGCAGTGACAGAATATATGGTGCACGGGATGATATAGGATATGTAGTAGACAGTAATACTCCTAGTGGGATAGCAGGAACGCGCAAGATCTCAGCTGGATCTGCCTAATTGAGAATACAATGAAGATTAGTTTATGCATATGCAAAAAAAAATATGTCAAAACTGCTTGATGGTCAACTTACAAGAGGCAATAGCATCTTGAGTGAGGAATTGGATGTTGTGTAGTCAACTGATGAAGCCAAAGTGACAATTGCTGCCAGCTCTGGCTCAGCCCCTTCGAATCCTTACGAAGCAGGACAAGATAAATTAGTACCACATATTGGCAACAGAATCTGAGAATCTGACAAACAAGCAAACTGAGCAGAACAAATATCAAAAAGAGAAGAGCTTCAAATCACATGGACATCTGATGTAAAAAAGCAATGGAGATGGAACCATGAAATTAAAAGATATAACTGATGGATTGCTTGATCGCCGCACAGAACTAGTTCCATTACATATGTGGCGTGTGGTGATTGCTGTAGATTGACATATATTACGCTCAAGGTAACTCTTGGCTCATCAGATTGTGATGACATAGTAATTCAACCCGAATGGTATTCTTCTGCTATGCATCGTATTGAAAATTAACTGGAGTGCAAGTGGAAGCTATCTGAACAATGATGATTCCTGACAAACTTAAGAGGCAGTATGCAAACATCCAATAAATTACCAGTAATGAACAAATTGTTTATGTCTGTGTGGTTTTGGAGAAGGGAAACACCAAATTACTGCTCAATAAATATATGGCAATGATTTAGGAAGATGCAAGCTTTGTACACTAAAAGGGAGATGACATCCTAAGGATTGTTTGAGATAACATTAAAAAACAAACATTGCAAGTCCCGTGGATGTCAGGGAGCAGAAGTAAACAACAAAATCAGAAAGCCGGACAAGAAAGGAAACACATGATAAGATTTATAATTTTGATAACTCTGGAACTTCAATTTTCAAGGAAACATTATTAGGCGAAAGAATAACTGAACAAAGATCAGCAGTTCAGTACAGATGGTGCTTTTGTTGCATCCACAATGGGTTATGCAAAATATATTTTGATAAATAGGCAAGGAGAAAATAAATTGTACCACTCAAATATTCAGTATGTTATGTGGTTAGATGAAATCGCAGTGAAAACTACTAGGATGAATGGGAAAGCAGATCAGACAGGATAATCGCAGTCCTGTAGCCTGATTGCATAACTTTGACCTTGTACTTAGTGTTTGTATGCATCACACAATGGCCAAAGCAACGACACTAGTGACAGTTTTTTCAAAGTTCAATATCTGAATGTCAAGTAGACAAATAAAATAGGAAGTTAATACTATCGGTTGAGAAAATAAACTTGCTTGACAAAATATCCCCAGTTAACAATGATACTTGTTTCATCACATACCTTCTTTGCATAGAATAAAAAAACTTGCCAGCACTGCTACATGTAAAAGAATGTGAAAGGATCAAAGGAGACCTGTTGATAAAACATACCACACTTCGAAACCATCGCATATAATAAGATTCCTCCCATGGAATGTCCAATGGCAAGCAACTTTCCATCCTTCGGAACACTCTGCTTTCTTATGTAATCCATCTAAACAAACAAAAGGTATTGCATACTCTTAAAGAGGTTTCCCAGGTACCATCTGACTACTATACAGGAAAGAATACAGACCGCAGCAGGTACATCCTCCTCCAGATAATGGTCAAAGTCCCAATCATAGCTAATAATCAGCTCCAACTGTTTCTGAAGGTCTTCTATGGTTGCGGAGAGGCGTTCTTGCCAGCCAAATAGCCGAGGGGAAACAGTTTGCTGGCCTTCCCCAAGAATCTTCACAAGGCGCTGACTTAAATTGCTAATTTGATCAGATATCACTGATGTCTGAGGCAATTCCAACAAACCTAAAATCTTTTCTGAAACCTCCTCAAGACTAGCCAAGGAGGCATCAGGAGCAAGTTCTGAAACTCGATCAAAAAAGCTATCAGCTATTGTTTTCAGACGGCTATCTTTCACATAACTCGAGAATGTTTCACCCAATCGTGCCAAAGCATTTGATAACTTTGTCACCAGCTGTGGTTCTTCTGATGTAATTGTTCCTACCATGTTCTTATCTGCTATTACTGGAACTTCAGAAATTTGAGGTTGAGAAGTGGACATATTCTTGGCAGGAACAACAACACTTGCTTTTGCTGTAGAACTTTCATCCATACTAGGATCTGGGGGCATATCAGATTTGGTGTTAGCTGCAGCTAGTTCAGATCCACGCATGCTCAGGCCTGCACCACGCACTTCAACAATCCATGTATCAAATCCTTGCATAGACATATGACGAGCAAAAGAAGCCTGACAGCATTTGATATGCATCAGTCAAAGTCAGGGTCAAAGGGAAGCCATAACGGGAAAAAAAACAAAGATAAATAATGATAATGAAAAGAAGACAGTTTGTTCTTTTAACTATTGACTGTTACGTGTAACCAGAAAGGAAACAAAACTTGAATCCCCAAATAAATCATAAAAGGAATACCATTACTATTTTGAAATAGGAAAAAAACTTAGAAATAATTCATATCCTGCTATAGAAGATCAATTGTTACATGTAACCAGAAAGCAAACTAAACTTGAATCCCAAAAAAATCATTAAAAGGAATACCATTACTATTTTGAAATAGGAAAAAAAAGTTAGAAATAATTCATATCCTGCTATAGAAGATCAATACTAACATAGGCGCATAGCTACTAGAACCAGTAGAGAACTGAAAACTAAGCAACATCTTTTCACTTAAGGCTGATGTTTCTCAAGTCAATGCATTAAACCGTGATATTGCACACAAGTAAATACGCTGAGGGAAATTTCTTCTAGCGGCATCCTAACTCTGACAATAACTACTATCAGTTATGTGATGAAAATAATAAGATTTTTTCCTCAAATTTAGTAGGCTATATATTCCTTCATAACTATCAATGTTTGTTCTCACTAAATTTAAGACTAAGTACATATGAACTTTTTCCGTTTTGAAATTCTGCTACTCTCAGGTCTGATGATCTGCTCTATGCCCATAGCATGTGCTACCTACGTATTTTCGTTAGCTTTTTTGTCTGTTCAGAACTAAGCTACTTCTGATTTCAGGACTAAGAACCACCTATTCCGTATTTAATTTCCCCAACACCTTTGTTAGGAAACACCATCAAGTGTCAATTGCATTGGCAAACATTATATCAAATCCGATTGCCAAACTATGCCATGAGCTTTTCTGTTAGAGCAATGTCTCAATTCGAGATTAATGAGATACCACACGAAATATGTTGACAGAGAGCAAGTATGCACTCTTTGCAGGTACTTTGTCGGCACCAATTGCGTAATTATGGAGAAGCTCACTCACCCCAGGGGACAGGTCGAACCCAACAGCGTTCGTGGCCACTCCAGACAGCAGCATCAGCGGGTGGTTCCTCTTCGGCGCCTGCGCAATCCAAACAAGCAACAACTCAACAACCAAGCAATTCCAAGGAAGCACCATCCCCAACCACACTCCCCCCAGAGGCAGCCATCACCTCAGGCGGCGGACGGTACCGCCAGAGCGCGAGCCGCCACTCGGTGCCCGGTACGGGCGCGTAGTGCAGCTCGTCGGCCGTGCATATCGCGGGCTTCGCCGCCCCCTGCTCGCAGGCTGCTGCAGCTGCGGCGGCGGCGGCGCCCGCCGAGGCGACTGCCCCGGTGGGCGAGGGCGACGGCGAGGAGGGCGGCGGCGAGGCGCGGGAGGAGGCGAACGCGCGGAGGCGCAGCGGCTGCGGCGGCGGCGGAGGAGCGCGGTGGGAGGCGCGGGAGGCCGGGGAGGAAGAGAGGTGCGCGACGGCGGCCGCGGCGAGGAAGGCGCGGAGGTCGGACGCGTGCGGCAGCCGCATGGCCTCGGTCTCGCTCGGCTCGCTGGGCCTCGGCGGTTGGGATCCTCGGTTCTGGGGTGTTCTCTGGCTTTCCCTTCCTTCCCTGTCCGGCTCTGGTCGGCGCGGCTGCTTTCCACGTTTGGCTTGGTGAGCCGAGTGGCGGCCACGTGGGAAACCTTGGGGGTTTGTGCGGCTGATCTGTGGGGCCACATGCTACCGCTGTCGTCGTTACCGGGATTCCTTGCGGCCTTGGCATTCACTCCCAACCCTAATACATGTATTGTCATGTACAACTTTAAGCTTATGCACGGTATTAAATGAGAGAGAACAGAGACAACGGTAAGAGCAAGAAACTAGATCTCATGTAAGATCGAGTGTCAACATGAGAACCTATGCACTAAATATTATCAAATTTTGCATTAGAAGAAGATGGTGTCTTCATTGTTGATGAGGAACCAATGAGAGAAGAGATGATGAATTTATTAAGGAACCACACTAAAAATTGTGGACTATATCTTACTTATGTGGCGGTTACCTATTGACACCACGAGTGAACTAAACTTTAGTTCTAAAACTCATCTAATTCCAGCTAAAAGTAGCTAATATATAGCAGTATTTTTTCTACCCACCAAACCATCCATCTCCTTTCTCGCTTATCCCTACTCAACTTCTAAACTACTCAAGGGTAAAATGGATTTTATACATCTCCTAGTTACCGTTTAATTCTAGATCAAACGTAGCTAAATTTAGTCATCTAAAAGTGTTACCTCACTTCTACCCAACTAATTCTAATTAAAAATTAGTTTTAGACGATCAAACAGGGCCCTAGCCTTCTTCTTTTTTTTCCAACAAGACGTACACCTCTCAAACAGATGCTTCTCAATGTACAATCGCATCGACAAAACAGTAGAGTCAGCTATAACCAGCCGGTGCAGCCAGTTTAGCCAGGAACCCCTTGTAGTGCTCCAAGAGCCTCTCGAATTCCGGCATCGCCTCCTTGACGGCATCGACGGCCAAGAACCGCTCCGCCCACGCCGCCAAGCCCGGGAACTTGGCCTCGTCCAGAAGTTTTGTGCCGGACACCTCGTCCACCACCCGAATCCACACCAGGAAGCTCCCCAGCGCAATGTCAGCGAGTCCGATGGCGTCGCCGCCGAAGAAGTCCTTCTTCCCCTTGGAGCACTCCCTGAACCCTTGCTCCAGCGTCTCCACCTGGGGGACGACGTTCTTGAACGCCTCTGCTCTCCGTTCATCGGTCGTCGACCTCATCAGCTGCCTCCACGCCTGGAAAAACTGCAAACAAATCACACGGAATCAGTTTTCAGCCAAGTAGCGATCGATCCCGGAGTTATCAGTGCGAGAAACAACAAGCAAGATTAGTATCTTTACCGACGTAGTATCATACCTTGTCGTCGATGAAGGCCGCCCAGAAGCGAGCCGTGGCGCGGTCGTGGGCGTCGGCGGGGAGGAGAGGCGGCCCGGTCCCTGCCCAGGCCTCGTCGACGTACTGCACGACGACGAGCGACTCGCACACCGGGCGGCCGCCGTGGATGAGGACGGGCACCTTCCTGTGCACGGGGTTGGATTTCTGCAGGAGGTCGCTCTTGCTGAAGAGGTACTCCTCGATGTACTCGTAGCTGAGCCCCTTCAGGCCCAGCGCCACCTTGGCACGGATCGCGTACGGGCTGTACCACGAGCCCAGCAGCTGCAGCTCGCCGCCGGCCGCCATTGCTTTGTTGCCGAGGCCTGCGCGATGTTGTCTAGATCGATTGGCGTCGAGGGGAGAACGGGCATGTATTTAATAAGTTAGGTGAGTTGACTAGTTAACTCTTGTATTTGTTGACTGGTGAGGCGGTGACGTGTTGCTTCCATGCTGCTGCAAAATTGGAGATTTTCGTCAGCGCTGTCGTGTGCCGACCAAAGGAGGCAGGTCATTGAGCGGACAGGTGGAGTCCTGGAGGGTGAGTGAATAATTGAGACTACCGAGTGATCGATGTGCTGCTGACCGTGGATATGACTTGGGCTGGGCAATGGAAAGTCAAGCTCTGCTTGAATCAGACTCCCAACGATTTCGACGCACTGAACATTTGTTTTTCACCATTTTGTAGGTCTCTTATTAGACTAGTAAAAATCACAAATCACCTTACACCAAATCCTTCTCCAAGTACAAGCACTAAATACTTCAAAAATCAAACTGGTGTTTGAACATTAAAGTACTAATTCTTATGGATTTGGGACCGATTAACTCGACGTAGGAACATCTAGTAGAGAGCAGACCCCTAAAGGCCCCAATCAAGTAGAAGTAGGCATGGTGTGTTCAGTGTTCAGGTAGAACCAGCAGCCGCGATCCATTTGGCAAGAAACCCCTTGTACTGCTCCAGGACCTTCCGGACGTCCGGCATCACCTTCCTCACGGCGTCGACGGCCAAGAACCGCTCCGCCCACGCCGCCAGGCCGGGGAACTTGGCCCCGTCCAGAAGGTTGGTGCCGGCCACCTCGTCCACCACCCTGATCCACACCAGGTGGCTCCCGAGCGCGACGTCCACGAGCCCGACGGCGTCGCCGCCGAAGAAGGCCTTCCCCTTGGAGCAGTCCCGGAACGCCCGCTCCAACGTCTCCACCGCAGGGACGGCGTTCTTGAACGCTTCTGCTCTCTGCTCCTCCGCCGTCGACCTGAACAGCGCCTTCCACGACGGGAAAAACTGCAAGCGTATAGCATGTTTTTACATGGAAAACTAAACACTACTAGTTCTGATGCAAAGATTGCAAAGCCCCAAAATAGTTTGATTCAATCTCCTGCTGCAGTATCGATCGTACTGTGTCGTTGACGTAGGCCGCCCAGAACCGCGCCGTGGCGCGGTCGTAGGGGTCGGACGGGAGGAGCGGAGGCCCGGCGGCCGGCCAGGCCTCGTCGACGTACTCCACGATGACGAGCGACTCGCACACCGGCCGGCCACCGTGGATGAGGACCGGCACCTTCTTGTGCACCGGGTTGGAGCGGAGCAGGAGGTCGCTCTTGGCGGCGAGGTCCTCCTCGGTGTAGTCGTAGCTCAGCCCCTTGAGCCCCAGCGCCACCCTCACCCGGATCACCCACGGGCTCGACCACGTGCCCAGCAGCCGCAGCTCGCTCCCTCCTTCTGCTGCTGCCACCGCCATTGCAGAGGCTAAGCTTGTGTCCCTTGTCTTGATTGACTTGTG
>NC_028454.1:33858510-33954431 GCF_000263155.2 Setaria italica | reverse complement strand
CCATAGCCGATGTCGTGAGAGCCCTTACTCTCTAATGGTGACTTGTGTTCAGGATTTCAGGCACGAGCAGGTATATCAGGGCGTCTGGTGATGATCGGTCGGGGCTTGACTAGTAAGTAGTGAGTGAGTTTGCTCTGTTCGCTTCAGCTTATCAGTCCACAACAAATCAACCGTTTTAGCTTCTCAGCCGACTTATAAATCCAGCCGAACATGCCGGCGGCCAAGTTGGAATTTGTGAGCGATCGTTTCTCCCTGTCAGTTGTGACGGCCACTGCTCGCTGGAGAAGAGGCGCCGCGATTGCGTCAGCGCTGTCGTTTGTTGAGTAGAAAGAGGCGACATGATGCCGGTGCAGCTCAGCAACTGCCAGCAGCTCGCTAGTCCCCGGCGAAATTACTTGGGCCTCCGCGTGTAACGCGGCGGAATCGAGCGAGACGGCCTGATATGCTTCTTCCATCAGAAAGCGGCCAAGGCTCACAATATCCGGGGACGGGCGTTCGGGGCCCAATGCAACATTGCACCGATTTTTCAGATTGGCTGGCTGAATAACCACAGCAGGTCCCCCTCAAAAAAAAAAGAAAGAAAGAAAAAGAATAACCACAGCAGGAACAGCAGCGCCAGCCAGTGTTGTGCAGTTAAAAAAATAACTACCCTAGTTTTATCATATGCCAAGCAGCCGATTGACCTGATACGGAGAATATCTCGGAGAAAAAAAAGAGCTCACATTGTTAGCTTTGCAAAATCTGCTGGCTCCTGTTCAGAACTCGCAAAGCTAAATGACGTGAAAAAAAACACCTCAACCGAAGATGCACGTGTCCAAATCTGCACCGACAAATTCAAGCTGCCTCATCGACGTAACTCGAAGCCAACCACCCGCAAATTCTGTGGCTCATAAAAATCAACAGTGAAGGTCCCCCATTTGTGGCTCGTAGTACTAAAACAAAGCCTTTGCAACCAACCACCAAAACGAGCTGCTGTTAACAAATTGACCCAGTTGGATGCTAGCAACTGTCAACTGACTGAGAAGGAGGGCAGTGACAGACAAGACCACCGTGGATAGAATGGGATCAAGTGTGCTGTGTGGTAGTGAGCGCCCTGAGCCCTGCCAAGCAGGATAGGCTTCCGAGCTGCAAGCTGCACATGTCCATTGTCCCTCGTTTAATTGCCTACACATAAATTCTTCCCCACCTGAGCAAACAAACACTACCAAGAAATTCTTTTAATCTTGGCGAGCTTCGAATTTTGTTTCTTGGACTCTTCTCCTTGTTAGGTTGCGTCCTCTGCTTCTGATTGGAGGCCGCCATGGATGAGGTCCCGGGAAGGAGTAGCTCAGTGAGAGCTACAAGGAGCATTTTTGGGGAAAGCATCGGCGGGAGTGGGAGGAAGCTGGAGAAGGACAGGGCAAGGGATGTTCTAGGACTAGAGGTAACTAATTTCAGAATTGTTCTTGTGAATAGTAGTTGAGCTGGAACACTGTTCGATTGAATTTCCTGTCCGTGTTTCTAAAACAAAATTGCGTTTCGTATTCATGGACACCTTGGTGCATGCAGAATTTGTCTCCAGAAATCAAGCAGCTCGCGAAATCCAGCATGGATAGGCTGAATGAACGCAAGGCCGCCGTGGACAAGGAGAGAACAGGCGCCGAGTCCGAGCTGTCGAGGGCGCGCGCCGTGGCCAAGGAGCTGGAGCGCCAGATCGAGCAGACCAAGGCCAGGGCGACGTCCAAGAGATCAGAGGCCCAGGCAATGCGGGCGACAGGGGCAAGCAAGAAGGGAACGGACGCGCCGGGCTCGCAGGAGGAGCGCGACGCCGCCGAGATCGAGGAGGTGGCGCGGGAGCTGGACCGTGCCAAGCAGGAGCTTCGCAGGCTGCGGCTGGATGTGAGGTCCGCGGCGGAGGCGAAGGCCAAGGCCGAGAGCGACATCGTGGCGTCGGCGATCAACATCCAGTTGAACCTGCGTGCCGCCGACGAGATGAAGCGGCTGGTGGAGGAGGCGAACGAGGAGCACGTCCTGGTGGAGCTCGCGCGCATCGAGGCCGAGCGGGAGCACCGGGAGATCGACGCCCAGCGGCGCGCCGAGGCGGAGCGGTTCGCCGGGGAGGTGGCGGCCGCCAGGGCCAAGGTCGAGGCGCTGCGGGAGGAAGTTGGCCGGGCGAGGGAGATGGAGGAGAAGCTCGCCGCGACGAACGCCGACGTGGAGGTCCTGCAGTTCGAGATGGAGCTGGTGCGCGCCATGGAGAGGAACAATAATGCCAAGAGCGGCGACGTGGCGGAGGCTGAGGCGAGGAGGAAGAAAGAAGAGGCGCAGGACATGGCTCTGCTGCAGGCGGCGGAGGCCGAGCTTGACGCGGCCAAGAAGGAGCTGGAGAGTATCAAGGCGGGGGGGTTCCAGTTCATGACGTCCATGGACAGTGCGCGCACCGAGATCATGCGCGTCTCCGAGGAGGTGGGCCGGCTCCAGGCGCAGGAGAAGAAGGCGGACGCGCAGGTGCAGAAGCTGAACGCCAAGCTGCTGAAGGCGAGGTCCCGGTTGGAGGCGCTCACGGCGACCAACGAGCGCTCCAAGGCGATCGTCTCCAGCCTGACGTCGGCACTGCAGCAGCTGCAGGCCGAGAAGGAGGCGGCGAGGAAAGAGGAGGAGCTGACCGAGATCGAGCGACGGTGCGTGCGCGCCGAGACCGAGAACGCAAACGCCGAGATCGCCGTGACGGAGGCACGTATCCGGCAGTCCGTGAAGGAGCTCGAGGCGGCAAAGGCGGCCGAGGTCGGGGCGATGAAGAAGCTGAAGGCCGCCGTGGAGGGCACGATGCAGGCGAGGGCGTCGCAGGGTTCGGGGAGGATAACCATCTCGCGGTTCGAGTACGAGTACCTGAGCGGGCGCGCGGCGCTGGTACGGGTGGTGGCCGACAAGAAGGTGTCCGCGGCGCAGGCGTGGGTGCAGGCACTCAAGGCCGGCGAGAAGGAGCTGGAGGCGCGCGCGGAGGCCGCCGAGCGCGTAACCGCCGAAATGCGCGCCAGGGAGGCCGAGGCGGCGGCGGCGGCGGAGAGCGCGGCGGGCGAGCAGAAGGCGCTGGAGCAGGAGCTCTACGACCTGAACGCGGCGGCGGAGGCGGAGAGCGCGGTGGGCGAGCAGAAGGCGCTGGAGCAGGAGCTCTACGACCTGAACGCGGCGGCGGAGCGGGACGGGCTGCTGTGCGCGTACCCGCGGCGGCGGTCGAGCAGGGTGTCGGCGACGAGGCGGAGGGCAAGGGCGCGGCGGTCGTCGGTGTCGTCGGCGGCGGGGATCCGGAACCCGCGGTCGCCGTCCTTCACCATCAAGAGGAAGAAGAAGGTGATGCCCAGCCTTTTCAAGCTCATCAAGCAGAGAAAAGAGAAACGCGCGAGCTGAGCTGAGCATCATTGCCGAAGAGAGCCGCGTCATCGGCGTTCAGCTTTGCTGCTTGTAAATGTCAGATTGTCAGGTGTCACTGCGATGAAAAATAGTACAGGGTTCTTGTGCATGTGTAGCAGTATGACACAGCTTTGCTCTTGGTATGTGTTTTTCTTTCTTAATGCAACTACATGGGGAGACTGGGAGAGTCCCCAACTCATCAGGATTTATCATCCAAAATGCAAAAATTGTCAACCATGGTTGAGTTCGGAGAGTTACAGTTGCGCATAGATTAAAGCACACTGTGGGTTAGTAATCATATAATCACGCACATTGTGCATAGAGCATAGCATGTTTTGATTTTCAAGGTAGGCTTGTATGCCAATTTCGTGTTCTATATCATAGCCATATTGTAAGTCAGATTCATGTTCCGTATTTCCATTGAAGAGACGGTAGGAATTGAGTGGTTTTTAGAGCAACCGGGTTTTTATATTTAGCAACACTTACATTAGATTCTTTTACAAAGGCACCATTGAGGAAAAACGAAAATTATAATTGGATATTTGCGAGGGACCTCCTGCTCGTCTTCGTCCGTCATTGGCGAGCTCGTAGCTTGAAGCTGATAGCCTTCTAGGAGGAAAAGCTTAAAAAGAAGTTTTGTAGTTTGTAAACGGCACAGGAATTAAACAACAATAAAACTCCATATACACTCGAAAGAGTAAAATGCATCGGAGTTCTCTAAATTGTTCATGCATTCTTATACGAGTACAAGATTTCAAAGTGATCATTTAGGTTCTTTAACTTTCAATTTGTTCATTTTAAGCTCTCTCGAGGTCCAATCATCGTAGAACCATCCAATAACGAAACAACCTAAAAGAAAATAGACCCGTCCAAGCAGGTAGAATAACACAGCCAACACGATCAACTAAATAAAGAGCCAAATTGGTAGGATCTCGCCGAGGGATACGCTGAAGGTAGAGTTACTGAAGCATTTGTCATTGAAGATCGTCTTAATAGTACTTCCTCCGTTTCAAAATATAGTTTGTTTTGATTTTTACTAAATATATAGATTTTGCTATGTATATAGATGTATATGAAAAAATTATATATTTAAAAAATTCAAAATAATCTGCAATTTGAAATGGAGGGAGTACTATCTAAACTATACGCGGAGCCACCGTTGAGAACCAGGCATACCTCCCGTAGGCCGTCGGAACTCAGAACCATGGCCGGAGGAGCAGAGGGGCCGGCCAGCCCAACAGCGGATAAGAATCGCCTCGAAATCACCCTGTGCCTCTGTAGTTTGTTCGGTTCTTTCCCTCTCTGGTGGGCTGGTGGCTTGCTCAGTCATGTGGACTTCTCTTTTCGGCCGTTTTAGTGCTAGCAGCTGGGCTTGTTCTGGCCCGTTTGTTTTATGTGGGCCGAATTCAAATGCTAACCTGAAAGCTGAAACGGCCACTGCTGGCTGGCTACAGTGATCTGCTCCTCGTTAATCAACCACGCCATTAGCGAGCAAATGCAAGAAGATCCATCCAACGGCGCATATCGAAACTTGCACTGCAAGCCAACCGTATCGACTCAGAAGCCTCTCCCGGCTCCTCCCCCCTCTCCGCTGGCTGGACAGAATTCGCGTGCTCCGCCTTGATCGATCACCCCAAAATTAAACCCCTCCCACCATCATTCCCATCCCAACAAACCGCTAGTGCCTCAATCTCAAACTCACCCACCTCTGTCTCTCTCTTCCTTTCCCCCTGTTTGGTCCGATGTCCGAGGGCGAGGAGCACGTTCCGATGGAAGGACGAGACGGCGCTGGTAGTCCGTGTGACACCCGATTCATATTTGGATGGTCCAATAGTGATCCATGAGCGTAGGTGCGCATGTTTATTACCATATTGCTAGTCGAGTAAGGGTGGAGTCAACTTTGTTCACCAACCATAGCACCTTCAGGTTAACCTTTTTACACGAAACGAGGATGAAAGTGTAAGTAGTGTGCTATGTGTACGCGTGTTCGTCCCTCGGAAGGGCTGGGTGGTGCGGCTTTGGAGGATGGGGTGTTACAGTCTGAGACCCGAAGGGAAGGCCTGGACAGTGCAACTTTGGAGGACGGGGTGTTACAGTCTGGAAAGGGTTGGGTGGTGCAGCTTTGGAGTCTGGGACCCGAATGGAAGGGCTGGGCGGTGCAGCTTTGGAGAACGGTGTGTTACAGTCTAGGAAGGGTTGGACGGTGCAGCTTTGGAGGACGGGGTATAACAGTTTGAGACCCGAAGAGAGAGCTAGCGGTGGTGGAGGACCGAGCTCACAGTCTGAGACCCGAAGGGAAGGGTTGGGGGTTGTCTGGGACCTGAAGGGCAGCTTTGGAGGACGGGGTGTTACAGTCTGGGACCCGAAGGGAAGGGCTGGGCGGTGCGGTAGTCTGGGAAGGGTTAGGCGGTGCGGTTTTGGAGGACGGGGTGTTACAATCTGAGACCTGAAGAGAGAGCTAGCGGTGGTGGAGGACCGAGCTCACAGTCTAGGACCCGAAGGGAAGGGCTGGGGCCGTCTGGGACCTGAAGGGCAGCTTTAGAGGACGGGGTGTTACAGTCTGGGGCACGAAAGAAAATGCTGGGTGATGCGATTTTAGAGGATGGAGTGTTACAGTCTGAGACAGTCTAGGATCCGAAGGGAAAAGCTGGACGGTGCAGCTTTGGAGGACCGTATGGAACTTGAAGAGCAGCTTTGAAGTACGGAGTATTACAGTGTAGGATCCGAAGAGAGAGTTAGCGGTGGTGGAGGACCGAACTCACCGTCCACCACCACCACCTCGCGCCCCAGTGCATATCCCTCCACAACTACGCCGTCCAGGGGCGCGTTCCCCGCCGTTCAGGGCATCTTCGCGTTCTACAAGAAGATGCAGTCCGGTTTCGTCAGAAAAGTTAATAACAGTGGCAGTCTTGTTCAGTTCAGTGTGTGGCTTGTGTTATGAGCTAAGTACGAATAGAACTAAGTGTGGATCGATAGTTCACCCGTAAGCTTGTGAGTTTTATTTTGTGGCAAACAATTTTGCAGTTGGCTTGTGAGTTATCCATCATGGCCAGAAAAAGTAGATTGCTTCGAATCCAAATAAAATTCGGATTTTCCCTTTTGTGATGCACTACTCTCTCTCTCGTCTTTTAACAAGATTTGATTCCGGTCATTCTTTGATGTTGAATCTTGATATGTACCGCACGCCTACGTTGTTTTCGTCTTTTCTGTGAGGATCAGATCAAGCAGGCCGAGTGGCCGATTTTTTGTGGTACCACCACCACTAGCCTCTTAGGCCGTGTCCAACGGTTGAGCTGGCTTACTAGCTCATAGAGTTACGTGGCTTTGCCACGTCGATATAAAAGACAGCTCGTCCATCAGGTTAGCTCTTCGCACGCCTCTCGTTCCCGCGCACAGCCGCACACACAGAGCCACGGAGGGGCAGGCCGCCACGGCCTCCGAGACGCGAGACATGGTCCACCCCGGAGGCCGCACCGCTGCACGCTTGATGGAGTGGAGATGCCGGCGGCCTACGTGGTGCCGCTCCCGCCTACTCGTCGGTGGCCGACCACGCTGCAGCCGGCCCCGGCGAGGCCGTCCGCGCTCCACCTTGCCTCATGTGCCCGCCGCCGGCCGCTGCCCCGGCGAAGCCGTCCGCGTTTCTCTCGTCGCGCGCACCGCTGCCGCAGCCCGTTCCGGTCCAACCGTCCGCGCTTCGCTCGCAGCGCGCCTCCGCCGGCGGTCCTGGTCTGCGGTCCGACCGTCCGCACATCCGCTTCCAGCTCGCGAACACAACGAGTTTGATTCTGGCGAGGTCACCTCCCTCTCCTCCGGCGGCTCGAGCTCGGCCCCGTCGGCGCACGGGCACCCGTCGGTGCTCCCGGCCTGCACAGTTTAGCGCAGATGGGGAAACGAGGGAGAGAGACAAGGACGCGGCGTGCGCGAGAGCGGGCCCCGCGAGCCCTCGTAATGCGTCCGAGCTAAGCGTGGGAATAAGAGATAGCCTTCTCTTTCCTCCACGTAGGCAAAATGCTGAGTTGGCTCTTTATGAGCTACAATAGCTGCAAAGAGAGGCGGGGCCCCTCCCCCGAGCTGAAGATACCCTGTGACGCTGCCTAAAGCATGCAAAGCGCTGCCCGCCGGCCTACCTAGCGCAGCAACGTCGCCACCACCGCCGTCCACAGCCCCACCCCTGCTTGATGCGCACGGGGGCCCGGGTATGGCGTGTACTCCCCGGCGGCCACCGTGCACAATAATTGAACGCAACCAAACCGATCTGATTTGAACACGCCTTTGTACGCTCGTAAACTATCAGGAAGGAGACCACGTTTTGACCGGGTAATATACTAATATCCTGCAGCTGAGTTGCCGCAACCGACGCCAAAACTGTTCGGCGTAACGGCAAAGCATCCAGCCGAACAGCTGTAAAATACTTTGTGCCTGTACCGTTGGCATTTTTTTTTCACTTTATTTTTCACGAAATATACCAGCAAAATGCTGTGCTACCAACCATTAGCACGGAACGAGATTCTTCAACGTGCGACTGCTTTGGGTTTGGGTATCTATCCAGTCGTCCAGTCTCACTTAACGAGCTTTCGGCTCGGAATTTAAAAGGCCGAGACCGAGCATATCCGCGTCGCCGCCGAGTGGCTAATTCCAATCAAATTTATATCCATCTTTTTTACTTGAAATTTAAATTCTTCTCCCGGAGGGATATGATGTGACAGACAGGAAGCCTGGCCTACATGACAGGGGTTCCTAATTTAAAAGCGAAGCAACAGACAGCAGCGCAACAGAGAGAGAGCCCCACTCTCTCCCACGATCCCCACGTCGAATCCCCCGCGCCGGAAGCCAAAGCAAGCCACGGCCGCCGCGGGGAGTCGGGAAGCGAGAAGCAACTAAGCAAGCGAGCGCGGAGGGCCGGAGGGGCATGACGCGAAGGAAGAAGGCGGCGGCCGAGGTCCCCGCGAAGAAGCGGCCGGGAGGAGGGCCCGGGCCCGGGCCCGGCGCGTCCCCGGCGGCGCCGCCCGCGGACCCCACCGCCGGGAGCGGCGCGGCGGTGGCGGAGTGCGCGGCGGCGTGCTGCGTGCTCTGCGCGTGCCTGCCCGTGGCCGTGCTCTGCTGCGTGGCGCGCGCGCCGCTCCGCGTCGCGAGGCAGTGCTGCGGCAGGTGGAGGCGGCGGCCCCGGCGGCGGCTCGCGCCGGGGGGATCGTCGTCGTTCTCGGACGCCGAGGTCGGGGAGTTCCTGCGGGGCGGTGCCGGCAGGCGGGCAATGGGTCGGGAGGAGGACCGGGCCCCGGCTCGGTCGCGGTCGCCGCGTGGGCGTGGAGGCCGGACAGCAGCCGCAGCCGGCGCGTCAACCGCCGCCGCGGCACCGCCTCGGGATCGGAGGAGGTAGCTTCGGAGTATCCGAAGGGAAGCAGGGGATAAACCAGCAGCTATCCGCTTATCCCCCTGCCCTGCTCTTCCTCAACCGCTGCGACGAACCTGGGAGAGGCGGCGGGAGTGGTCATCGAAATGGATGGGGCGAAGCAGAAGCCGCGGCCGCTGACGGTGACGGCTTCCTCCTCCTCGTCGCAAGTGGCGGCGGCGCGGGGCATGGGCATGGCCAACCCGCTGGCCGAGTGGAGCGACCGCGTCAGGTCCCTGGAGGCCGGCCTGCGGGCGTGGCTGGCGAAGCAGCCCACCCACGTGGAGGCCGCCGTGTCCACGGCGGTCGGGGCCGTGCAGGGCGCCGCGCTCGGCGGGCTCATGGGCACGCTCGCGCTCCGGCGGGGCGGGCGGGAGGGCGGGGGCCGGCGGCGGGCGGGCGGGATCGGGACGGGTGGGGTGGGGGATTAACAGAGGGATTAACAGAGGGGTACACACTGTCCAGTATCTTTTAATCCCTATACGCAACAGTTACTAAAGGTTTAAACTTTAGGCATCCTGTTTGGCAATTTAGGAACTAAAAGGTTACTGACATTTCCCTCTAATTTTTTTTGATCCGCAATTTTGCTGTAACCACAACCAGAGGATCTGCCATGCCAAGTAGGATATGCTGCTGTTTCGATTTGCTCCTTCGCGGCTCTGTTTAGCTCGTCCAGAAAAAAAAAATGTTTTCTGGCGAAACCGGATGGTTCGTTCCATCACGCTTGTCTTACAAGGCCAAGTGTACAAGTGCATTTCTCTCTTTTCTTTTCTAGATACATGGTTCGATCGATCGTCGAGAGCTGCACTATCACTTGCATCTCCCATCATTCTGCGAAAGAAAACTAGAAAATAGAAACGCAGGGTTATTTTCTGCTGTTGAGAAGTGGACTGGTGAAGTATCGATCCGTTGCCGGTCAAACATACGTATGGGTGCATTCATTTGAAAAAAAAATAAATACGTACTGTACATTCAAGGGAGTTATTACAGACATGGCGAGATTTGAATCCTTTTATTTTTCAAACAAAAGTTCAAAGACCACTACCGGTATTAAGGGGGTGTTTTCTTCCCGTGTCTTATTTTTAGCACGTGTCACATCGAATGTTTAGATACTAATTAGGAGTAGTAAACGTAGATTATTTACAAAACCAATTACATAAGTGGAATCTAAACGGCGAGACGAATCTATTAAGCCTAATTAAGTCTAATTAATCCATCATTAGCAAATATTTACTGTAGCAACACATTGTCAAATCATGGACTAATTAGGCTTAATAGATTCGTCTCGCCGTTTAGATTCGTCTTATGTAATGGGTTTTGTAAATAGTCGACGTTTAATACTTCTAATTAGTATCTAAATATTCGATGTGACGGGTGCTAAAGTTTAGTCAGTGGAAGAAAACAGGCCCTAAATGAAGTGAGGAGTAAAGACAGGACGGGCCACCTGAACGGTCATGAGAATTGGGAAAAGGAACAAGCACAGCACAGCCTCCGCCTGCCAAAAGATGCCAGCAGGCTCAGCAGTCTGCTGTTGTTTGACCTGCGGTGGGGCACAGGCTCGCACTCTCACCGTCGCACGAGCAGTCGAGCGCACGAGACAGGACACGACCTGACACCTGACATGCACGGCGAAGCTTTGTTTAACCGAGGGGAGCCCCGGTCACGTGAGGACGACGACGATCTGAGGCCGCGGCACGGCGCGCGGCGTCCAAACCCAAAAGCTGCCCGGGTGGGCGGGGAGGGCAGCGAATCACGGGTACATCTAACCGAGAGCAAGGAAAAAAAAAAGTGACGGCGGCCGGAGGGCGATGCAAACGGCGATCGCTGTCGGGCGCCGGTGACGCGGCTTGGTGCCCACCCCAAGGCGACGTTCGTGCGCACCGCGCGCGGTCACTGAGAAGTGAGATTCGTTCGCGCCGGTGGGCGGGCGAGGGAGGAGACCGGCAGCGGAGGGCATGCCTTCTCCGCTCCGTTGGAGGAGCGGGCAGGTGGGCGACACGCCCTGCGCCCGTAGAGCCCGTAACCCCCCCGCCGTGCGGCGCAGGCATCTTGATCTGCTCGTGGCCTCTGCCGCGCAGCGAACCCGCGCCCTGCTTGGTCACCGGCCACTGGCCGATGGCGAGCAGATGCTTGGTAGGTATGCGTGCTGGATGGTACACTTTTAAAATCGTCGCAACTGTTGCTTTCATGCGCAACCCGGTGATGAATTCGGTTCCGTGTGTCTCACGTTAAACGCTTGCAAATAAGATTAAGAGTGGTTTATCACACAGAATCAAACTGCATTACATTATAAATACCTGGAGCTATCCAACCAAGAATATATGCCAGGAAGTGCGTACACGAGATGTTTTCAAGAAAAATATCTTACTAGGCGAGTGCAAACTAAAAGGAAAATATCACATCAGAAATAAAATAAACAGGCAGCAGAAATTTTTATGTTGCACAACGCATGCGCGGTCCACGATGATAAATAGCACGTGAAATAAATCAAGAACAAAACTTGACGGTGTCACTGAAGGGATACAGTAACATATGACTCCCGATGGTCTATTGTACATGTGGTTAAAAGAAAATGGAGAAATCAAATGCATCATATTGCACTATGATCTGAACCTACAACAATAAACACCTCTGGTGGATCTTTTAGCCCTTACAGATTTAAACATTTGACTTCTAAAATTGTACAATTGAAGTCAGAGGAAATATGGGACTGCGGTCCTTGGGCCTCGCATCTGGTTGTTCTCCTCTGTCTCCGTGAAGAACTTGACGTCTCTTTCCTGGCAACAGAAAAGTACACAGCATTGATCAGCATCAGCTACATCTCATTACACCTTGGTTTAAGTTAAGCAAAGCGCAGTGGAGCATAACATGCCAACCACCATGCAGTCATAAACAAGATACACGACAATTGGTGATGCAAAACTAGGAGCAATCAGATGTTAATGCGAAAAAGAATCAGAGGTCTGCTGGTACTTATTGACAAAAGCAAGCAGACTTTGCCTTTTCATGGCAACTTCGACCCCTCTTCCTCAGCCAAGACAAACCCGCATATGCATAACTGTTGCAGATGAACCACTAAACCACAAAGTCTACTTGATTCCCCAAAAAAGCATGGTTGATGCAGAAAGACAACAATTTGCTTATTTCATTGACGGTCCAACTGAAACCCTACCCCTATTCAAAAGACTACGATTTATTCCTTATTTTCCAGCCCCTGCCTATCAGCTATCACTAGCAAGCATAGAAAATGTCTTAACAAAAACTTGGTGTGTTGCAGAACAAAGGAGAGACCCCACCTAGATGTACTGTAACATTCACTTGTATAACCACTTCACTAAGATCTAAAAATATTGGCCAGAAACACCGGTTGCTTTTCTGTTGCCCATTCACAAAAAAATCTCTCTGTACAAAAACTGCTTGTATATATGCACAATAAAACATGCTGAAGATTGAGCTGAACTTATTGTATGAATTTACTCAAGAGTAATCAGGTATGCAGAAGACTTCAAGCAAACTCTTCTAAATGAAAGAACATACCATCTTTTCATCAAAGCTTAGTATGGAGGCTACATTGCCACATCTGTAGCAATAATTAGGTGCAGACCACACCTGGAAAGAAATAGTACAAACAAAGCATCATAAACAATTCAAATGTAACAATTCAGTCATGCTGAAATAAAAAAAATACAAACTACTAATATGATGCTACCAGTATCTCGAGTGACAATCTATGTGGGAATAAGAACTCACAGTCACAAGGCCCTTCTCCTGAAACATGTACTTTAAGCCTTCCTGCACCAGCTGGTGAGCTCGGCAAACTAGCTCGATACCGTTAACAAAGTTGAACTGCATAGCAAAAAGTGGCATTTCCAAGGACTGAATAAAAGGGCGATTCGGAATAATAAAATAGCAAGAAAGATTGTATGCACACCTCTGCTGTGACTCGTGATCCGAACAGCCAACCTGCACCACGGGGACTAACAGCCCATGTCTCTATCTCTTCAGGGTCACTCCACATAAGATCACAGAAAGGACCTTCGTGGGGAATTTCACAATTGCGATCAATTGTTCGTATCTAGTGATAAAAGATAATCAAATGTTTAATCTCATCGAAACATTTATTCATAAAAAGCAACAGAATCATGTACTCTACTATTCTTCAGAAAACAAGTCAGAAATGCTAAGGGCCAAATCAACCCCAGAATCAGATACTCTACCATTCTTCACAAATATGAGTCAGCAATGCTAAGGGTCAGTTACTTTCCAGTTCATTGATGATAACCATTCTTACTGTACAATTAGCACAACCAGTGCATTGATGATAACCGTTCTTACTACTGAAGGAAATTATATAGCAAACGTTTTTTTTAAAAAAGAGTTAGCACAACCAGCTGAAAAAAGAACAGAGAAATCACTGAAAATAATATATATAAACTGTTCACTCATTCAAAAGTTCTAGCAGACATGCACTGAAACATTGATTTGCATCATTGGTGACAATGGAAATTTCAAATAGTTGTAATAATTTCATCCTTTCATAGACCAAGTAAAATATATTTCTACTTCACATATTTTCACTAAGTATGGCATACCTACAAGACAGGAAATATGGAAGCTATAAACATCTATGTTGACCGATGAGTATAATAACTATACGAAAGCTACAGAAGAAAAGTCACGAACCTGATCAATAGTGCGTACATCAGGAGAAAGACCGCCATGAACACAGAGGACCTGAATTCAGCATATAATTTAAGTATGACTTGTCCCAAATAACATGAACTGACAATCTGCAAATTCTTTGCCCAGAGGAACTTACTTGTCCATTAATGATTGCTGAAAGCGTAAGGTAATCAAAAACATCAGTGCAGTACCGCCATGCATTGGCATTCCCATACTTTCTCTGGCACTCATCATAGAAACCATACACCTAAAGATAAGTCACAATAATATTAGCATGCCTGCATGATAAGTGCTAAATAAGCATTTCATGTGTATCCAGCTATTTGTGGTACCGAATGGATACAAACATGCGATGTATGTTACAAGCTAAAATATATAGCCATATGAAATCAAAATGAGGGGGCAGACCACAAAAAAAGGAGCAATGTTGATAGATAGTTTATTAGGCACTGGCTAAAGAAAGCCTAAGCATGACAGACAGGCTAATTACATGATTGTTACTTTAAGTAGCATAAGACCTCAAAATTCATAGATGTGTAACTTGTATTGGTAGATTCACAATGCACCATGAAGCCAAGGTAAGATCATAGTTAGGGTATCAGTAACAATACCATTTCCCTAGAATGATACCAATATGTACTGAATTAATTTCGAGCTTTCTAAAATCAATATATTATGCTTCACGCAGATGTTTCTTTTTTTTTCTTCTCTCTTTTTCCCCAATGAAACCTTAAACAGAATCAAATAAGACCAAAAGTGCTCTAAGAGGCACCATGCAGGGTGACTGGATGGCTACATGACCTTTTAAGTTGAGAGCAGAATATATTGTACTCAGGACATTTAGTTACAGCAAAAATTATCAGTATCACCCATACCAGAACATACCTGCGTCAATTGCCTACTTTCATGATTTCCACGCAGAAGGGTTATGTGAGCTGGATACCTAATACCAGTCAGAAAATTCATCGACAAGAATTAGCCATTGACGGTGACAATTCTTGGAAAAATATCTAAATGGGAGCTGAAGTGAAAATAGAACAACAAAGATTACGAGAATAATGCTATCATTAGAGTGTTGGTTCATTGGGAAACTATATGGTGAGAATGGATGCTTCTTTTGACACGTGCAGTTCAAGCTGCCAAAGGTCAGGAAGAAATTTCAGTTTCTATGTTCAAACATTGCAAACTCATCATTCCACTACCACATATGTCAGTACATTATAAAACCTGTTTCAGAGCAACTCCAGAACATCATTTGTATTTCTCAGAAATAAGAACCACATACATTATTTTGAAGTTTCTGACTGCATGGTAAACTAAAAGCTAAATTGTTCTATAGACTATCCAAGAATTCAGGAAAAATAGTGTGAAAAGGCGAGTCACGAGACTCACGGCATAGTCAGTCAGCAATTAACAATCAATATAAGCCAATAACCTAATTCTGTCTAGTAAGCTACTCTGGTTATTTATGTTTCTCCAACCATGTATATTCCATAAGAAAACAAGGTTTTTATACTACAAATGATTATGAATTGGACCCTCAGTCTGAAGTAGTAAGGTTGCTAACAAGGCAAAAGAGTGAAGCAGCTGCTACATCAGAAGCTAGGCAGCTGAAACATTGAACTTTTCGACAATCAAGCAAACACTCGACTATCTCCAAACAAGAAGAAACAAGAAGTTAACTAAATACCTTGCTTTTAGTAGCAAGAGAATGGTGAAAACCTCCAGGCTGTTGAAGCCACGGTCCACAAAATCACCCTGCGAGTGAACCACAGCTCGATTGAGGAGAACAGTATCATGATAATGGCGAATACATTATCACTGCTCACAGGAAAAGATAAAAGGGGGGGAAAAAAGCTCCACAGTCCGCACCATGAAGATATAGTTCGTTTCGGGGACGTGCCCACCGGTCGCGAATAGCTTCATCAGATCATGGAACTGCCCGTGGATGTCACCGCACACCGTCACGGGGCTGTTCACCGGCTGAACATTCGACTCCTCGATGAGGATCTCCTTCACCTGGACATCCGGCGAAACAAACAGCAGTTACACACAGATACAACCAATAGACACAGCAAAGGCAGCCCTTTCCCCACATCTACCTCTACCCACTAAGAACCCTAACAACCCAGCGCGCGCGCGGGGCCGCCCGAGAGAGCAATGGGGCGAGAAAAACCCTAGGCGCGGAACGAGCGAGTCAGAGAGTAGAAAACTCAACGTATTCGCAGAGGGTCTGGAGCTCGTGCTCGGCGAGGTGCTGGCCCTCCTTGACCTTGGAGATCCACAGATCCAAATCCATCGCAGGGGCGGCGGCCAAACGGGGCGCGGGGGGGATTTGGGGCGGAGGCGCGGGGGAGCTCGCTGGAGAGAGGGTGAGGCCCGCCCTTGGTTATTGGCGCCGCCTCGATCGCGGCCGGGGGCGGGCGGCGAGAGGGGAACGAGGAGCGGGGGGAGGGGACAGGAGGCGAGGTTGTGATTTGCGCCTGGCTTTTTGGGCGGCTGGCTGGCTGGCTGGGCTGGAGTGAGGGCAAATCGAAGAGCGTCTTTGCTGGCTCGCTCACAACCTCGTGCTTGCGACTGCACGAGACGACGGGGTCGCAAATTGGATGGGAGACTCGTCAGCAATTTCCTTTTTCTCCTTTGCAATTTTGTTTTGGAGTATACATAGGGGGCGTTTGGATGCCAGGGGCTAAACTTTAGCCCTGTCACATCACATGTTCGGATGCTAATTAGGAGGATTAAATATGAGCTAATTATAAAACTAATAGCAGAACCCCTAGGCTAAATCGCGAGACGAATCTATTAAGCCTAATTAATCCATCATTAGCGAATGGTTACTGTAGCACCACATTATCAAATCATGGACTAATTAGGCTTAATAGATTCGTCTCGCGATTTAGCCTAGGGGTTGTGCAATTAGTTTTGTAATTAGACTATGTTTAATACTCCTAATTAGTGTCCAAACATCCGATGTGACAGGGGCTAAAATTTAGCCCCTCCTTGCCAAACGCATATATATCTGCTTCAGAAACTGTAAATGTATAATAAACATTACTTCACTATATGTTTCGTATTGAAAACAATTTTATTAGACTATTACTTTATTATACACCTCTTATTATATCTAATAGAAAATAGCGGCCGAAGTGACGATATCGTCCAAAATGTTGTTCATAAAGTTCGTTGGTGTATCTGACATGAAGCCATTCCAGTTATTTGATGGATTTGACGGGGCAAGGGTGGACGGTAGTTAACCATTTGATACATGTTTATCTTGAAAATTTAAATAATGTCGTGTGCAGGCCTCATTTCTATTTAAGGGCATAAAGAAGGAAATTAAGCATATTAGGAAAGTTGCACCATCAAAAATGAACAAACGTTGCAATGCTCATGAACAATAATCACAAGACATCGAACTGGTAACCATTGACCATACTGCATCATACACAGGATTGTAAAATTCAATTTTTTTTGGAGTTAAAATATTAAGGCCAGTGCCAGGTCGTTGCAGCTTTAGCGTGCTTATAGCTCAATATGCATACAACCCTTACACAATATTTACATTTTTCAAGAAGACATATATCCTCGTTTGCGAACAGAAAGCAGCAGGCGTAAGCCAAAGACCAAAATTGTCCTCGATATAATAGCTCAGTAACCTTGCTCAAAACGAGGGCAATTGCTAGTACGGTTTGCCCTAACAGAAAGTGACAGCTTTGCATAACCTGGCTTCTGTGTTAAAACCAACGACATTTTCATGCCAAGCAAGAAGGTTCTCATGAACCAGGTCATTGTCAGCAAAGCATAACAGGCTACACAATTTCTCTGGCATTCTACTGGTAGCACTTCTTAAACAGATAATGCCTGTTTGATGGGTCCTTGGGGTTTCTTCGGAGCACCCTTCCCCTTCGTGCTGGAAGAACAGGACACAGGCGATGTGCATCCAGTTAAAGATGAGGTTGGATATGGCACCAAATAAAAAAACAGAGGAAGAGTGGATAGATGCAGCACCTGTATTCCAAATAAACCCTTCCACCGGCTCCAGAAAAGGCACTCATCGATCCGGCAGAGCGACGAGCTTTCAGAAGAGCCTTGCCATCAGAATCTTCTTCCAAGTGCTCAACGCCAATCATGTCATCCCCTGCGTTCAGCACCTGTTGGAAGTGGTGAATGGGGCATCTGCACACAGTCAGTAACAACCAACAAGGGAACTATGACCTACAACCAAAGGGGTACAGAAATGCCCACCTTGCCTAAAAGCTCAAGCTGTTCATCAAGCGTGTAATAGCTCAGATTAGGTCCTTCTTCAGGTGGCGTCAAACTAGTGATAACCTGGCAAGTACAATATTTCATCACTAAAAAGTGCCAAAAGAACAATCTCAGCAGGTGCGTGCAGCTGCATGTACTATGGGTAAGAGTCAAATTACAGTATAATTCTTTACAACTTAAGAATGCTCCAAAGGCCATACCTTGAAGCTATATCCCTGGTCAATAAGAAACTGCTGACTTTTTGTTGAGTAGTACATCTCCTGCATCAGCAAAAAGAATGTCATCCTGATATACTGAACATAATTTACAGGGCTGTCATAACATACATGCATGCTGGTGTTTCCAGTAAAAAAAGGGGGAAATAATGAGGAAATAAGTAATCCAGTGAGACTAACCTGTGTGTCGGTTGACACTAGAGAATAGAAAAAAGCATTGTATTCTTCTTTTCCTCCAGCCATCCTATCTTGATGCTTACCCTGAGGTCACAATAATTTACAAGAGATTTAATGAGAATACAATTCATGATACTCATTATAGGACTGTTGCAGTTTAGATCTAAGTCTTCCAAATAATTTATGTATCACTTTATCCCCAATCTAGGCCACATCAAAGTGACTCTCATAACTATAAGCTGAAACTGAAATCCAGGTTGGTAGCCCCACACTGGTAAATAGGATAGTGTGCAAATAAACAACCTATGTGCAACTACTACAAATACAAGGTCAGCAGGAGTGACAATTTAGTTGCAAGCTTTGCCACAGCACAACAGTAAATTTGAACCAATATATTATGTTGGATGTCAATCCAAATTTATAACGTTGAAGTTTACTGTGTTAAAAGAATTTCACCATAATGTGTAATTTATGATGACTTCTTAATGTCCAGAATAATTGAGTGTCAAAAGGAACAGAAACATCCACACAGAATAATTTTGAATGCCAAAGGATCAAATGCAGCAATTACAACCAGCTTGTATGTAAAATGAAACAAATGGTCCAATAGTACCTTTGCCCTGAGAATACGTCCCAGACGCTGAGCTTCTTGACGCCTTGAACCAGCATGAGATGATATTTGTATGATAACATTAGCTTCTGGGATATCAATCGAGTTATCACCAACCTAACAGGAAATAGCATATAGTCACCAACATTGCTGACAGTAAGTTGATTTGAAATACATATATAATATTAGATAGTCAGTAAGCACACCTTTGAAAGGAAAATTGTATGGACTTCTGGACTGTTCTTGAATTGGTAGAGAATTCTTGTCCTCTCCGCATGGCTGAATGTGATTCAAAGATAAATAAGCGCAAACTAGAGGAAACTAGGTATCTGCATAAATGTAAAGTCACCTTGTGGCACCATAAATCATTGGCTTGCGGAGTTTCATTGCATAAGCTGTTAGTGCAAATAGATTGTCAGCAAACACAATTATCTTGTCTCCACGTTGTTGCTCATGGAATCGAATCAGGAACTCACAAGCCCTGAACTTGTTTGGATTCATGACATAAAGTACCTGGCATAAGGGCAGTAAGATGTGATCCTCAAAACATAAGTTAGCTTCCAGGAAGACGAGAATGAAATTAAAGAAAATGGAATTCCAATCAATGAAAATTCATATATGTACTGATGTCCAAAGTATAAGAGTGGTATGTCTTGTTGGAGGTGAATAGCTAAAGGAAACAAATCAGGTCGACTATTGCATAAAGGGAAAGGTACAATGGGAATAAAATAAAGCAATAGTGGAAACTGGAATACATGAATTTGCAATCTGGAAGGACAAAAACTTATATAAATTCTCTGCAGGAACCTATGACAAACTTCAATATGGGTTCACCTGCTTCTTCTTTGAATTTTCCTTCTTCAAATATTCAGCAAAGAACTCTTTGGTCATGGGACACCATACTTCTTCACACTGCACATTTGCAATAAATCCACCTTTCACTAAATCCAACCAATTCGCTTCATACAGTTTTGGTCCAATTAGAAAATTCAAATCGGTAATGCGTTCGTCCTCTCTCACAAGGGTAGCTGTGATAATTTTAATATAATGAGTTTATGATATGTCATAAAAGCAAACAGTGAAACCATGCAGGATTATATGATGGAGACATACCAGCAAGACCAAGCTTGCAGTGAGATTTAGTGATGCTGATGACTTTTCTAAACATATGTGCAGGGACAACGTGAACCTGAATAGATACACAAGAAAAGGAGACGAAAGTGACACTGCATTATACTTTATTAAGACATGGAAGAATAAAACCCCAATGACCAGATTACAATAGACCAGCCCACCTCATCCATTAGAAGCAAACCCCACTCTCTGTTTCGGATTTCTTCAATAATCTTCTCTGAGTCTTCAGACCGTTTACCACCAAATGCAACCATGTTATATGTCGTCACAACCACACCTGCCATCTAAATTTCTCCTTGTTATCAGATGTAAAACGACTAATGTGGTCATCTTTTATAGTTGACCAAAGCTTGAACTGAAATGCCCATTGATCTACGGAGACAGCATTTGTGGCCAAACATAGACAACTTTTCTTAATACGGCAGGCTGCAGATACACCAACCAAGGATTTGCCAGCACCACAAGGTAGCACAATAATGCCTGACCTTGTTCGTCCTGCATAATTACAAATTAAATCAAATTAGAAAAGCTAGCATTCACTGCATACAAGTATCACAAATTGTTTACTCCATGCAAAAACCAAAAACTTCTACAATGGAAGGATTAATAAATGACCCAAGGGAACAAAATCATTAGCTAAAAAGAGCAAGGAGAATTTGGTTTACATCCTTAGTAAACACATATTTTGCTATCAGTTAAAAATTTGCAACATCTTCACTTAGTATTCACAACATTAAACAATACTGGACACCTTATAAACAAGGCATTGCAAGACCATTGCACAGAGAAGGCACATTTACCTTCATTTCGGACCTGGCTGCAAATCAGGATGTGCAATCGGATAAAAGACCAATACTGGGCTTTCAATGCTAATCACTGGGAAATTCTTCAGCCCAAACTTTGTGGCCATCTATAGCTCTCTAACAGAGTACCAACTGTTTGAAACTCAATTTTGCATAAGCTTTACATGATGAACTTACCGTTTCCAAACATCTTGCTGAGACTCTTTTCTTGATATGGCCTGGGTCGTGCTTGCGGCTTTAGCTCCATGTCCAAATCTGGGTTTACCTACAATTAAAATTGAAGCGGAACTAAGTTAAACTTTAGATCCATGAGCAGCTTTGTGTTAAAAATACTTTCACATATTATAACTTCATTAGATTCTAAATCATATCACAATAAAATTCAGTAGTAAAAGTAGTGTTTCCAAGATCATGTTCATGTCCAAAATTGCCACTTTTCTATGACCAGAGGGAGTAACATTTTCTATTGGTGCAAGTTCATCTACATTCCATTAGCAGGGATCAATCCCACCCCTTGACCCTTGTATTATTTGACGTAGAGCTAAGGTGGTTTGAAATTTCTCCTACCCTTTCATTTGACTTATTTTCTTTGATGCATATGTGCATCTATCACATTCCTTTGACCTGGGCCAACCCCAATTTTTGCATTCTCCAACAAGAGGTACTGTGGTTTGCAATTTATCCCATCCTTTTGGTCTAAACTTTTCAGTATTATGATCATCGTTTATCGATGAAAAAAGAACAGAAAAACAATATGCATTAGCTGTTCCCTGAGAAAAGCTTACAGTGTCATTTCTGAAATCATACTCCTCCAGCATGGGGTAGTTCAATGCATTTGGTAAGCACCGTTGCTTGACGTTCTCAACCTGTGTGAGATAAATGGAACATCAGTCCCTCAATAACTTTAGTGGTTCCCAACCTTCAGTAGAAATGAAGAAATACCTGAGAGGGATCAATCTCAAAAGAATGTGTTTCCTTGTCTTCAGTTGCAGCAGCCAATTCCATTCCATTTAACAACTCTTCATGGCCACTAGCTTGTCCAGATGTTTTGCTAATAGTAAATGAAGATGCACCAAGGGAATCCTGAAGGAAAATTAGAATAGATTCATACGTCGTTGAGAAGCAAACAACTAAGTTAAATGGATAGCTGGTTTAATGTAGACAAATTAGCAGGGAAACAACTTTTATCACACAGAGGCTAGTGAGGTAGGTAACAAACATTTCCTAAGCTGCAATGGTTTCAAATGTCCAATATGATTACACACCCAATAAGTTGAGAACCAATATACTCAAAACCAGAAAGAAAACAAAGAAACTGATGACATGAACACAATTGACATTTTCACAGTGTGCAAATTCTCCTCTACCTGACACTAACTTCAGCTTGATATTATACATCCAAAGTAAATAATACCTCAGGAGATATCCTAGCTTTTGATATAACATCATCGTTCAGGAGGTTACTCAATACCTGCACAAGAGATGCCACAGTTCCCTCAACAAAGAAAAAGCGATAGAGCTATCAGAATTCTTTATACACAGGTCAAGTGATATGACCTCAGGAAATGGAGACTCGACAAAATATCGATTCTTCTTCAAGACAAGCTTCACTTTGCCGTAGTTAGCAGTTGATCCGTGGATGAAGTCAATTATTTCACGAGGCAACTTAGTCTTAAGAGAGTTTACTCAAGACACTAATAATAGTGCTTGTCTCAAGTCCTACTGAGACCGCAGCATACAATGAGTGGGGAGTTAGATTGTACTCATGCATAGATTCTGGCCTGCACAACAAAAACAAGGTTGAATTTTCAGAAAGAAAAGTTGGAAACCTTCATTGAATATATTCAAGCATTTAACACATATATTCATTTCAATATCCAGAGCACCATGGTAGCTCAGATACAGTTACAATTTAGCTTACTATTGTTGCTGACTTGCTGCTTCTTTGAAGTAACAAGCTCAGGATATCTCTAATACACCATTCAATCCTCAAAACTAAGCAAGTCCTAGTAATTATTACCTAGGAAACAAGGGTAAACATCTCGCATAACTTTGGTCAAGTTTAGATAGTGTTCACATAATATTTGTTTATTCCAAATCCACTCACAAACAAATTACACCAGAAGCAACAAAACTCTGGAAAATGCCATAGCTACATTCAGCGTAGCCTTAAAACCTAAAGATCCATGTAACCATGCTTAATTAAATTGAGCAAGCACCACTGTCTTTCTCCCTCCCAATTCTCAGCATATGTATCCCTCCAACCAATTTCACACAAATTCCTTCAAATGACATCATGTTGACTCTTATGTCGGGTTTTGAATGGAATGCAAAATTGCAAGTCAAGAAATCCTGTCTTGTATATAGTCAAAATTCATCTCCTGGTCCAAGACATCCAAAGACAGACTTGCGGCTAGTGTGTTAACAATGTGTTCTGGATTTACCAGACCAATCCTATCCAAAGCATGGACATCTTACTACAGCCCAATTCATGCTATCAGAACTCCATGGAGAAATCAACGGCTCCAATTCAGGTTGTGAGCCATCTGGGTACAGCCATGACAACTCTGAATTAAAGGTGCAGCTGGTGGTATTCAAGTATGGAACTGATTAAAGCGGACCTGCACACAGGTTCGGCAATAGCGATAAGGAAATCGAATGCCTGCTTGTAGAGCGGCGAGAAGGTCTCGAGGAAGATGCGTCCGTCCGCGCACGCCCAGAGGGGCCGGTTCGCGTGATCCGGCTTCAACTCGAGCTTCGTGAAATCCCTCTTCTTCACCTCCGTATCCGCTGCAATAGAACAAAGACATCCACCCCCAAATCCCTCAAATCGATCAGAAGTTCAGAAGAAACCCCACAGATTTGGGGATGGTTCGCGGATTTAGGAGGGGATCAAGCGCACGGTGGGTACCGTCAAGGGCATCGTCGTCGAAGTCATCGGCGTAGTCGAACTCGGTGCTCTCGTCCACCGGGGCCGCCTTCGACGGGGCCGAGGACTTGTGCCGCTTCGGCGCGCGGTGGCGATCGCCTGCGGGGTAGAAGAGAGGGGAACGACGTCAACGCGAGATGTGTACGAGGGCGTTCGTGGAGGAGATGGGGGTTTAAGGCCGCCGCCTCACCGTCGCCGCCGGCCATGGCTGGGGCTGAGGAGGAAGTGGCGCCACTAGTGGTCGGTGCGAGTCGATGTCGGAGAGGACGGCGGAATGCTGTGGCGGTGCGAAGGCGATTCAGCCAGCAATGCGTCGCGAACTGCGATTGTTGCGGTTTCGAGACCCCTACGTGGGCTTTGAAGGGTTGCGGGCCAGGGCGGAACGTGCGGGAACCGACATTGGGCTGTGGGCCTGGCCACCTGGGGTCGGTTGCGAAGGCCGTTGCGTAAACGGGTTCTGAGGGATCCGGCCCACATAAGAGTTTTTTTTTCTACATCTACAGGAGGGGAACTCTTCCTTCAAAAAAAAAAAAGGAGGGGAACAGGACAAAATCCTCCCGTCGTCTCGTCCCGTAGCAGCTCGCCCAAGCCAACTGCGTCCACCGGGATCGCGATGGAGAGCTGGGTCCGCGCGGTGGTGGAGGCCATCTACTCCTCTCGCTCCCAGGCGGTCATCTACCTCGCCGGCGGCGCATCTCAGGTATCCGTACCAGCACCTCCCGGGCCCCGCGCGCTGTAATTTTCCCGTCAAATCGGCCATATTCCCAACTGCTCGGCACCCCCATTCGGCGCAGGCGCTCGGCTGGCTCCTGTCCGTGCCCGGCGCGTCGGGCACCGTCCTCGAGGTCGTCGTGCCCTACTCCAGGGCCTCCATGGCGCAGCTCCTTGGCAAGGTAACGGAATCGGCACTCCCGAAACACTCTGCGCGTCCACTTTCGAACCCACAGTCAAACAACTACTCAGATGTTATTGGCTTATTGCTGACGCCTGACGGTACTGTTTGCACTGACCGTGCTTTGATGTTCAGATGCCCTTGCAATTCACCAGCAAGCAGGCTGCAGAGGACATGGCACTGGCCGCGTACAACCGAGCACTCAAGCTTTCTGGGCCAGGTCTGTGTGGCTTACTTTACTTCGCAATACTTGATCATTCTGCACATGACTCTGTAGCTTGCAGAATTGCACATTTGCACCTAACATCATCTATCCTTGCTGTAAATTTTGATGTAATTGATTGGGGTATGCATAGGTCTGCAAGTTATGGGTGTTGGATTTACAGGGTCACTTGCAAGCTCACGTCCAAAACATGGTGACCACAGGTATGCCTTGCAACTAGCCCACTTCACCAAGTTAGAGCAGTGGTCGTGCTAGAATCTTGGCTTAGCATGTGAATTGTGATACGATACGACCATAGGAGCCTGAGCACACAAAATTCTCATCTTTCGAGGAATCAGGGGGGTATTTATCTTTTCACTGTTATGATAACATCTATAAGTTTGTTAATCCTCTTTCTTGAGTGTCCACTATATGACATCTGGTTCGCGTTTTGAAATAGGTTTTATGTGTCAACGTGGACTCACAATTGCCTCAGGACATCACATGTTACCTTGTCAAAGGTACAACTGTACAAGCACTGTTGTTCCTTCTTACACTTTAATAAATTGACGCTACTTGTTAGTCTTTTTAGAACTTGTTAGCAGAATAGAAAATAGCAGCAATCCACTATTATTTATTAAATTGTGTTGCCTCATGCTACCATAATCTTTCTTCCCAGGGTTTACGGAGCAGAGAGGAAGAAGACGAGGTTTCAAGCTGTTTTTTGCTTAAGGTTTGTTGCACCTCACTAGATGATATGTTCTCATTGGTAATATTGATCAAGTTGAACATCATAAGTTTGTAACCAACAAATATAAGCAACCAATCCTGATCATGTCAGGATTGGCCAATTTTATGATAATTGGCATTCTCGGAGGTAGCACTCATTTTTAAGAGTACGTATTGTAGGCAATAGCAGATACCTGCAGAGTATCTGCAACTATTCAGTCAGGCATTCAAGAACCTGAACTTCCAGAAGAAAGCACGGAACAATTTGATGAAGATCAAGAGCTCCAACAAGTCATTGATGGGCAAGTTTGCATGAAAGTCTATCATTTTGCCGGTATATTTTAGCACTTGGAGTTGTTATGTTTTTCATTCTAGAATTTCTTCCATTTTCATTCTTGAATCATAGTGTCCTTGGTCGTTGTTAGTTCTATTGTTTCTACAACTCTTCCATCTCTGAATACTCTTCTTCTTTAATGTAGCTCCAGTGGAAACGAACTTCAATAGGAAAGTAATTCTACCTGGTTCATTCAACCCCTTGCATGATGGCCACCTTAAGCTGTTGGAAGTTGCATCAAGGTTTGATTTTCTTTTGGAGAAGCTGTGAATAAATAGAAACATTTCTACTTTTGGATTTGGGCATGTTAAAGACTAGCAAGGGGAAAAAAATCAATAATGGCAAAGTGGAAATGTGAAAATGATTTGTCACAGAAAATTACTTGTCAAGAGAAGGTTTTCTATGTTTTGACAATTGGCATGTGGCTCCACAACACTATTTCCATATAGCTGTCTTTGTACCCAAGATATTGGATCTTCCACTTCTGTTTTTTTTCCTTGTTTTATCTTAAAAGAAAGAGTAAATTGCCTGATATTTTTAATGGATCCACTTGTTGTAGCATGTATGATGATGGGCTTCCATTCTTTGAGATATCAGCAATCAATGCCGATAAACCTCCACTATCTATTCCAGAAATTAAGAGGCGTGTTGAGCAATTTAGAAAAGCAGGTATGGCCCAGCATCATGTACAATTATGTGCCATGACTTCGATTTTGCAATAACCCTAGGACTCTGATCAGATTGCCATGCCAAATGTGGTTCAGTTTGCGGTTACAGAGAACTGGAGTCTTGTTTACCATTCATTCATGTGGGCTGCGGCCATGCATCTTGGTGATACTTGAATAAAAATGATTTCGCGGGAGCTCTTTACATAAGTGTCCAGTAGTGTTTTTCCTAAGTTTTTGTTTATATTACCATTGTACTCCCTTCGTTTTTAAATATATGACATTTAAGACAAGTTAGTTAGTTCATTTTTTATCTAGTTAGCTTGTCCTAAACGTCATATATTTAAAACCAAAGGGAGGATAAAATAGTGATTGACAACCTGGGCAACCAATTGTTGGTTGCTGAAAGTCTGTTTAATTGCTCACCGATTATTTACTGCTTTTGAGGGTCAAGCTGCTCTTTTTTAGAACTTTACATGGATGGGATTTGCTGGGGGAAACTCACCCTGTTGTTCTCTTTCTGTTACAGGGAAGAATGTGATAATATCTAACCAACCATACTTCTATAAGAAAGCGGAGCTTTTCCCAGGAAGTGCTTTTATAATTGGTGCAGACACTGCAGCTAGGCTTGTTAATGTAAGAAGTTCGACAGTCATGATAAAACTACCTACCGGTTTAGTTTGTTTCCTTTCTGAAAGGATGTTTTAGGTTTTGGAGTCAATGATTTTATGTTTATTAGATAATAATATGCAACCCAAATACCCAATGTTCGAGTAGCAATTTGCAGTTTCTTTCATCTTTTTAGTTTCTTATCAGCACACTTTGTACTTACTTTTGAGCATAAATTGTGGTATTACCTTCACTGACAGAGTTTACTCGTTACTGTGTAAGTAAAATTGACAATTGGATATTTTGTTGTTGATACTGAATGAAGTTTATTCATTGCAGCCCAAGTATTATGGAGGAGATTACAATAGAATGCTGGAGATACTTCTCAAATGTAAAAGCACAGGTACCACTTTTCTTGTTGGTGGTCGAATGATTGAAGGAGTTTTCAAGGTATAAATTTAACTTGATGTTTTCTTTACACACTTTTTTTTGGGTGTGGGGAGAAGGAAGTGGGAGAGAGATCATCTGAAACACCATACACTACTTGTTTTGTTTTGAAGGCCCTTGAGGATTTAGTCATTCCAGAGGAGCTGAGCGACATGTTCATCTCCATACCAGAGGAAAAATTTCGCATGGATATTTCATCTACTGAATTAAGGAAAAGCCAAGGTCTCTGATGTTTTAGACATGGTCATATTCCAGATTCAAGTTGACTCTCCACAGTACACAAACATTTAAGGTACAAATGGATCTTTGCAAATAAATCATGCAATGTTTGATGCCTCGAGAATTCCTCATGTATGTTATTTAAATGGAAAAATTAGCAACAGGACACTGATCCTTAGATGTAGGACATTGAAATGCATTTTCTATGCTGTAGGAAGGTTGTCAGTTCTGTGAGCACGGAGGGTGGCCTCTGGTGCATGGCGGGGGCCTCCAAGCTCCAGGAACTCATGTCCAGGTTGTCCAGGTCGCTGCCTCTTGGAGCTTAAGCTCTGAAGGGCTGCTGGTTGTCTGTTTTGCTATTCCGTGGTGCGACCGTGAGTTTTGGTTTTCTGTAAGTGTGTGGGTGTGTTTATGTGTGTTTGTGGGGTTTGCCTGGTACTCGGGTTGGGTCTTTCTAGACTTGTGTACTTTTATTTCTACCTTAATGAAATGACGCGCAGTTCTCCTGCGTGGTTCAAGAAAAAAAGGACACTAGTTTCTTTGCTGCAGAGCCCTGCCTAGTGTCTTGTAGCCAATAATTTTTTTCCAGTATATCCCACAGCATATACCAAGAATGAAGAGTAAAACACATAACACTAGCGTTTCACATGTTAGAAGACAATGAATGATGAATGTCATGTAATCATGTTTATATTCCTTTTTTTCCCTAGACGATTAGGCAATCTTAGCTATTTGTCTTGCTGAGTCCATATTGGATGCTCTTTTTTCATGTGCTGTACTTATACAAACCCATGGTGTCAGAGTTGAAAGAGAAAACACCACTCAATTCTTATTAATGATCTGCTTTGTTGAGATTACAACATTATAGTTCATTTCATATTGATTGTGAAGTCTTGAAAATATGCTTGTATCCATGCATTGATAGGTACATTTGAATGCTGACAGTCTGAATTCTCCAGGCTCAGTTGAAGCTACTTCTTGCTTTTCTGGTTCAAACACCTTTGTACAAATTACAATAGGACCATTTTCGCTGGAAGCAATCAAATGATAGCTCATTCCCTTTCGAGGGAATCATTGATGTATCTTCAGGGAGTATATCTTATATAGGTTTTGACTTGACAGGGCCTCTTGGTATTTTGTTGAGCAAATTGGAATCAATCCTCTTATAGAACCTCTTGATGTCTTCACTACCTCTTGCAGCTAGATGGTCCACCTCTGTCTCATATCTTTGGTACAATGCTGGCAAAGTGTGAGCACACAAAAATCCTGTGGAAGTAAGTTGTTCAGACTTGTTAAATGTATTATAGCAATTGGTTTGTATGATCTTTGTGTGTTCATCTTGTTAAAAATTACCGCAGTACTCACCGAGATATAGTAGACTTGTGAAGCTGTAAGAACTTCCAATCTCAGACAATATTAGCAGTGAAAAGATCACCTTAATATTAGAAACAGCATATTGTTAGTCTAAGGTTAAAGTGTTGTAAATTGCCCAAAAACACTATAAAAGTGATGAAAAATAAAGGCAAAATAATGGGTTGCAGTTCAGTTACATGTGATTTGTAAGTTTTTTCTTAAATTCAAAAATATCACACGTGGATCTTGGCATATATCTTGACACTGGAAAAACTGTGACATGGTTTTTGTTATAAAGGTAGGAGAGTAATTGATTGTTATGTACCAAGAGGAATTTCTTCAGATCCTTTCCGCATGCAATGTCATGAAGAGCAGCGGCAGTGTATGCCAGTTTGTAATGGATGGTCTGTGCTATATGTCGGAAGGCATGTTCAGAGACGATGACTTCTGGGATTCTTGGAGGGGGTCTGCTATGAAAATTTGGTTAGTTGAGAATTGCTTCTTGTGCCTTTGTGTCACATTTGAATTTCGATAAACATCCAGAAGAAACAAAGACATACATGTTCAAGAGCGGCGCGGCATTCGACCAAATGAAGACCACGAGCATGGCCAAGATGGCAATCTGGGAAAGGAGCGGGATTACGTTGTATTCAACCACTTCGAACAGGTACCAGATCAACGTGGCCCCGAGGAGCACACCTGCAGATAAGTTCCTGTCCTTCCACAGCAGAATGTCCGCCACTGCGAGGGGCAAACAACGCAATCCATGAACACATGGATTCAGACAGAAACTTTGGTAATTCAAATGATGCAAGTTAATTGTCCAGAAAGAAAAGAAGAGCAGCATTACCTTTTCCTCCGCCAAGAAGCCTATGAATCGACCTGTGCCTATGGAACGGACCACCCACTCGTTCATTGCCGTGATCGTTAGGAAAATGAGGATGCATGGCTCTAAGAGTTTTTGACGATTAATCTCTTGTCTTGTTTTGTCTGATCGGTCTATTGCAGAAAGGGCGTCTTTATAAGCCCCCGAAATGCTAGTATAATTTTTATCTCAAGGGGGCGTAGATTGAGAAGAAAAGGATAGCTTGATCTGCAGGGATTGAACCATCGAGAGGAATAAACGAATGCGCGGCAAGTTTGCGTCAACCTGATGCTTTGCCTCAGGGCGGGGGATACTCGTTGTTAGGGACAAGAAGCAAGCCTGGCTGCCGCTGCTTGACCATTGGTTTGTGTTAAAAGGCTTCTGCCAGAACTCCCTTGTCGATATCCTCAAAATCAGAGGATCTGGCTCCCTATATGAGAATGAATAGGACTGTGAACACACCGATGAGAGTACGAGACCATGACCATTCAGTATGTTAACTGGAAATCTACTCGTCAATACTCAATACACTTGCAGTATGTGTACAGTACCTTAGCCTCGTCAGAAACTCAGAATCGTGATGGCAGGCAGCCCTTCATCAGGCGTGCTTCACCTAACCTGCACTGCGCTCGGTTGCGCACGCTCACACCGTGACTCACCTGCTGCGTGCTACACTACAATGCTACCGGGCGCCGGCCTACAAAAGCTGCGAGCAACTCTGCCCACTGGACGCTGTAGCTCCTGACGACTTCTCGTGGCCTTCCAGTCCCAGTCCAGCGAAAACCCCACCTGCGATCGTCGGGATGAGGCCGGCCGTCTTCCTCCTCGTCGCGGTGGTGGTGAGCCTCCTCGCCAGCCACGCCGCGGCCGACTTCTCGGCGCTGGCGCCGTGCGACGTGATGCAGCTGAACCCGTGCGCGAGCGCGTTCGCGGGGAAGGGTTCCCCGACGCCCGCCTGCTGCGCCAGGCTCAAGTCCCACGGGCCCAACTGCCTGTGCCGGTTCAAGGACGACGCCAACCTGAAGCGCCTCGTCGACACCAGGCACAAGCGGAGGGTGTTCACCGCCTGCAAGGTGCCCGTGCCCAGCTGCTAGTAGCTCTCTAGCTCTCCGTCCGCGGCGCGCGCGGGTCGCGAGCCCCTGATCGCAGTAGCTGCTGAAGCGTAGGTGCCGGGTGGTCAGAGTCGGCTAGCACAAAGGCTCTGAAATAAAATGAAGACGAACTTCGGCACACGAATGAAGAAACGGTTAAGTTAGGATGGTTTGAGGTTTATGTCGAATAAAGTTGGTCTTGCCATATCTGTTTACTTGTTTGTTCCGATTGCTTAATGTTCTTAGTTACTGGATGTAGCAGAAGTTGAAAAACTCATGTCACTAATGTCTAATGACCCGTGCTTCACCTGGGAAAGCGAGATGTTAGTTTCTGCTTGGACTTGGGCTCGGTTGCGCACGCTCATCGGCTCACGGTTAGCTGCACAAATCTCGGAGAAAAAAAAAACACAGATGAGATGGTGCCTTCGGGTTCGGGAAAGGTACATTTGGTCTTGCATTTTCTCGAGCTGACTGCGCCCGGAGGATGCTGAAGAGCCACTTTGGTTGTTAAGCTGACAGGCACATTTACGTATCCTCGGATTCACTATTTGCCACCAAAACCACTACACTAGCCAGCAACAGCGATCACTACTAGATTTTTTAAACATTTTTAGAGTGCTTTTGAAAATCGCCGATGGTCACGACTCGCTAGTCTTCTTTATAATTTTCTTAAATACCCATGAAGCTTTTAGTGTAATTAAGATATTTTTCAAGAGTAATTTATTAAATGGATGATTTTTTTTAAAAAATTGTTGGTTGGGGATTCTCAGTTGCTATAATTTGTTTTCACACTCAGAAATTATTCAAATTATATTTACAGTATACATTAAACCTCTGCCATCATACATATATTCTAGTGAAGGGAAAATTGGATCCATACCAGTGAGGAGATCGATGGGAGCACCTGCTGCTTTAGTAGGGGTATATATGTCCTAGTTAATAGAGACTTCACAGATGTGGTAAGATTCAAACAAATGTAACATGCAATTTTGATGTAACCTTTCAATGCCATATAGCTAAGTTTGAATGATGGTATATTTCTAAAGACACAATCTTTCAATGGTACATATCTAATTTTCCCTCTAGTGAATGTTGTTCCTCACTGCTACATTAGGCTCTGCTAACTCAATGAAACACAGTGTATATGCAAACGATTATACATACATTGATACACATGCACACCCTATGAATACATACATGCAACCCTACCCCTATACATTTCCAAGAGACTAAAACCGGCTAATCCTCAAGACTGATAAAGTCACCATTAGCACTTCGCTATTGACGAGCACGTTACCTATCAGCCTACCACCGAAAGAATACTACTTGCATTTGAGCACGCAGTCAAACAACTTTGTCATTATTGCAGTATTCAATAACCTTAGTGGAGTACGCCGCAATCTTATTACTCCAAGCCAGCGAGTAGTTCAGAATTCAGGGACCCCAGGCCGTCAAGTGAACGACCGTGTGCAGTAACGTTTACGCGACGGTGCAACACACTTCCCGACACGAGTCGAGGCCTGGGACTCTCTTCAAATACCGTTATACCAGCCCTCTCTCTTGGCCCCAAGCCATTCCAATCGTTGCCAGCCGATCGCAAAATTCGCAAACCAGCCATGAAGATGAAGCTTTACGAGATCCAGTTCCTGCTCCTTGTGGCTTTGCTCGCCGCTCCCTTCACGACGGTGTGCCGGGCGTCCAGGACAGGGCGGCCGCCGACGTGCGACCCGCTGGCGCTGCGCCCGTGCGCCCCGGCGGTCATCTACGGCGCGCGGCCGTCCGGCGAGTGCTGCGCTAAGCTCAGGGGGCAGATGCCGTGCCTGTGCAGGTACAGCAAGAACCTCGACCTGGGTAGGTACATCAACTCCCGGGAGGGCAGGAGGATTGCGGCCGTCTGTCGTGTCCGGAGGCTCAGGTGCTAGGCTTGTCTTACCTGTCTGTAACCGATTTCCGTGTGACGCCTCTTGCTGTTCCCTCCGAATCTCCGTCGGGGCTCTGTCGATTACTTTGTGTACTTGCTGCTGCCTGTTGGTGTGTGGGCGTGTCAGCGTGTGGCTGTCTCTTCAGGTGTTGTCTTTGCAGTTGCAGTGAGATGGTCTGATCTTGTTCTGTCATGTTGCAGCTTATTGTGGACCTTTCTGTTGTCTTATGAAGATCTTTTTTTTAAAAAAAATTCCGGATTCACCTGACTCGCCCCTGAAATGGTGCAAATGTGCTGGTGTTGAAATGTTCCGAGCAGGATCACATGAGTGGTTTCTCAAGCAGAGTTACGACGATTGAAACCATTTCTACACTGTCGGTAGCACCACCTGAGCTCTCCAGAAAAAAAGAAGAAGATACAAATCCACAAGCATGTTTATCTTAAGAGCACACAGACACTGCTCATGATATGAACAATGCTTACAAGTTACAACCATGACTCCATTCCTCAAGAGATCCTTACTGGCAATTCCAAGTCTGTGCTGCTACTTTCCAACATCTCGACAACTCTGCACATCGAAGGCCGGTTCGTTTGCACAGTTTGTATGCACCACAACCCAACTATGATCATCTTCTTCACAAGATCCCTTGTCTCAGTACTGATGTCAGAAATACTATTGCAGAACTGATCCAGGTGTTCATATAGCCACTGAGCAAAATACTTGCTGGTGGTATCAGCACCAACACTGATGTTCCTTTTGGCCCTCACCATCTCAAGGACCATCACGCCGTAGCTGTAGACATCGGATTTACTGCTGATTGCTCCAAATTTCCTGGACACTACCTCAGGGGCATCATAGCCATCTCTTCCCCTGGCATCGCCAGTGGACCTCTTATTCTCTTTGCCATGGCATAAGTTTGCCACGCCCACATCAGATATCTTTGGGCATAACTCCTGATCCAGCATAACATTGCAGGGCTTGACATTCAAATGCAGAATGTTAGCATTGCCCTGTCCATGGAGATACTCCAGCCCCCGCGCGACACCGATGGCGATGTCAAACAGCTTCTCCCAGTAGAGCCATAGCGAATAATTGTCTTCTACAGAGTCATTGTTGCTGAAAGCATAGCTTTCAAGGGAGCCATTGTGCATGTACTCGTAGATGAGAGCTCTTGTCGGGCCTTGCAAGCAAAACCCCAGTAGAGGAACAACATTGACATGAGAAATTCTGCCGATGCTGGCGACCTCGCTCATGAACTCCTTGTCATCACCTTTGCTGTTCTTCAGCACCTTCACCGCTACCTGACAGCCGTCACGGAGGTTGCCTCGGTAAACATCACCATTGCTGCCATGGCCCAGTTTGTGAGCATAAGCTTTTGTCATCCTCTCAACCTCTGAATAAGTGTATCGTTTCAGACGCTGAGGTCTTTGTTTTGGCTGAGATGGTTCTGTCTTTGGAGCTGGAGGCGTCGTTGATCCCTCCACAGGAGGTGGTGTGCCACGGTATTTCCTGTGGCAGAGGAAGCAACTGCAAATAAGCAGGAACAGCAGCAGTACGCCAGCAACAGCAACTCCTACTATTATATCTGCACAGATAGCAGGGAGTTAAAAAGGCATGAAAATGAACTGTCAAATGAATCAATATCTTGCAATAGCTTGAGTTATGCTGCATATCTACAGATTTACGGTCACTCTATGGTAGTCTAGTAAAATAGCAGTTGGTGGTTGGATAATCTGACAAAGAGTGTTAAAAAAAAGAATCTGAAAAAGAGCAAAACTTACAGATCCTCCTTTCCTTATCTGAAGATGTGCCGCCCCCTGAAATTTGCCAATCAAACAACCTTAATTTGATGAAAATTATGACTGGGACGACGTCAACAAGAATACAAAAGCGTCTGACAGAGTAACACGATCAGTACCTGTTTGATCGTTCCGGTTTTGCAAGATGCCCTGCAGCTTGACGCTAAATCCAGTATCCTTGTCGTAGGAGCGGCTCCACAGCATGATGCCGCCGTAGTTGGGCGCGCCTTCCACCGCCGGCAGCACCTGCGACGCGAGCGTGTCCGCGTCCACGAACCCGCTGCCCGCGGCGTCCAGCGACGCTGGCAGGCCCAGGAACACGGTCGCGGAGGGCAGGCCCGCCGTCCACTGCCGCCACGAGCTCCGCAGCGCGGCGTCGTCGCCGGGCGCGTACTGGCACGGCGGGTTGTTGTAGAACTGCACCCACACGTGGTCGAACAGCCCCGTGCCGAGCGCCGTCGCGAGCGACGCGTCCGGGAACGGGCACTGCGGCGCCGCGGTGAGCATGTACGCCCGGCCCCGCGCGTCGCCCCTGTACAGCGACGTCAGGTTCCGGGCGAGGTCGTCGTAGTACTGGGACGGGGCCTCGATGTCGAAGTCGATGCCGTCGAGCACCGCGCCGCCGAGCGGGCGGGGCGCGCCCGCGACGCCGGTGCCGCCGAGGAAGTTGTCCCAGAGGTACGCGGCCACGCCCTGCGCGTCCGACGGTGAGGACAGGTTGTAGCCGCCGAGCGCGCCGCCGCCGATGCTGAGGAGCACCTTGACGCCCACGGACTGGCAGGACGCGATGTCGGTGGCGAGGGACGCGCAGCCCCCCGACGGGGGGTCGCAGTGGTCGGCCAGGTTGAGGACCGGGGCGCGGCCGTCGCCGAACGTGGAGAGGAAGGCGATGTTGACGTAGGCGTAGAGGCCCGTGCTGCAGGTGTCCCTGAGCGTGCCCTCGCTGGCGTTCTGGCCCCAGTACACGGCGATTTTGACGTCATCGGAGGCCGCCGCGGCGAGGACGGACGATACTGCAAAAAGGAGGGATGCGTAGAAGCGGAGCTTGCCGGACATCGTGGAATTGGAGATGGCACACGGCCGGCTGGCTCAATAATGTGGCGGGTGCACTATATTCTGAGGAAGCGATTGTGCATGTGGTTTACAGGAGAAAGTGTCAAAATGCTTTGCTAACGGCAAGGCAATCGCATATAGCAATTGCCGGGTAGTATCGCTGTCTCTAGTGCTGTAGCGCATGGAGTAGTCAGGAGACAATTGGACGTAGGGAAGCTGGTGAGCTTGTCTTGAGCTCAAGCACGCGATAATTTTTAAGCAGTGATAAATGTATGGAGCGATGGACATTAGCCAAACAGCTGTCGTCAGCGCGTAACGGTGTAATAATCGGTCCGGCGGGCTCCAGATATACCAAGAGGGAAACTGGGAAAGTGACACACTTTCACCAATGACATTTTTGTTCATAAAATTCAAGGACCAGCATTTCTTTTGAAGGAAGCTATACTTCTTTTTTTTTACATGGAAGTATGGAGTATATTTCTGTTCATAAAATTAGTTTAAAAAATGAACAAACTAGCTTATCCTAAACCTTATAAATTTAAGGACGGAGGGAGTACTTTGTTTCGTTAGGACGAAAATGTTTCATCGCTGGGCTGGGCAGTCAGTCACCTTTAAACAGAACACGAATGAGCTGCACGGTAACATGGCCATCATCTCCGTACTTTGTAGACCCGATCAGATGCGGCTGCGCGCAGTTCGCGGTTCCTCGTCTCGATCATGGTCGACCGGGGCACCTGCTGATGGATCAGTGCTTGTTGTCCCTGCTGCGGCCGCGTTCGCCGCCGCAGCTAGATCCTCAAGATTTTGATCCTGTTTGCAGTTTAAATCATGCTTACAGCTAAAATAAGCTGAAACTAGCAGCCAAACGGCGTGCTTTTTTCAGCTTTTTCTGGCCGCGTTCGGTGAACCCATGGCGAACAGCGGCTAGATCTTGATGATCACGTACGACTAACCTCTCCGCCTCTGCATATGCGGCGTCGAGACTCGAGAGAGAGAGATATATTAGGAGATACAGCGAGTCCGAGTATGACATGGAGCACAGATTCAACTGATCCATTTTATTGTTCCGCCGACGATTCAGCAAGATCGCGGGTCAACTCACAAGGTCTTCTTGGATTTGAGTCCGAAGATTACCTCCATCATCCTGGATGAGTTCGATGGTAACAGGTACAGTAACAGCGATGGTAAATGGGCCAACCTACCAGCGGAAAAGAACATGAAAACCTGGGTGGTAGCCCACGGCCCGTCAAAATAAAATGGCCCATCGCGTCCTCTCGGCTACCTCTCGCCTTTTCCACGATCTCGCCGTTAACCCGCACGGCACTGGAAATTGGAATCCGATGAGTCCAGCGATGGTGAGCCTCGCGATTCCGGGGATGAGTCTTTCGGTGCCTGGACTTAGGCGAAGGCAATCTATCGCATCGGGGAGCATTGCTAGCCACCCAGACTTCGGTAACCCCAGTGTCTAAATCCCCAATGTCCAATAACTAATTCAGGTATGCAAGAACTTTACACTGTAGATTTGTACGTAGTTCTGATCTGAATCATCAAGGGAAGTTTTAGTTGTCATCGGCAGTTTGTATTGAATTTTGTAGGAGGGGTAGGTATTTAAAACCTAATCTAATACTGAATATGAAATGCAATTGTCCAATGAACTGAGTACAAATGACACAGAAGAGAGCTTGTATTAGTAATAGTAGCCAGCATGATCCAAATTATACCATCATACAACGTTGTGTGATCCCCCAGCCAGCTAATTACTGGCAAATAAAATTAGAAAGCATGTTTACAGACCAAAAATAACATCTGAGGCAGCCCTTTATTTTTCAATATACAGCAAATATTTTGCAGGTGTGAAATCTGGTATCAGTTAGCAACATTTTATTAGGAACATATGGATCCTTATCAACTCAAGAGCACTTTTGGTGGCAATTCCAGGTTACTTGTGCTGCCTTCTAGCATCTCCACGACTCTAGTCATTGTTGGCCGATCAGTTGGACTTACTTGTATGCACCAGAGACCTACCACTATCATCTTTCTCACAAGCTCTGTAGTCTCACCATTAATCTCAGAAGCACTGATGCAGTATTCATCCACATGCTCATAAATCCACTGAGGGAAATATTGGCTACTAGATTCGCTATCTGCATTGATATTTTTGTCCCTTACCCCAATCATCTCAAGCACCATCATACCATAACTGTAGACATCAGACTTGCTACTTACTATCCCAAATTGCCTTGAGTACACCTCAGGGGCAATGTATCCTATTGTTCCTCTTGCACCACCAATGGAGATAACGCTCTCTTTATTCAGGCATAGCTTGGCCAATCCAAAATCAGAAATCTTAGGGCGAAAATCGTGGTCTAATAGAATATTTTGGGGTTTGATGTCAAAATGCACGATGCGAGTATTGCATCCTCGGTGGAGATATTCAAGTCCTCTAGCAATGCCAATTGCTATGTCAAATAATTTCTCCCAGCTTAGTGTATTTTCACTGTTTAAATTGCTGCTGAAGACATACCTTTCCAGTGAACCATTAGGCATGTACTCGTAAATGAGAGCCCTTTTGGATCCTTCCAAACAAAATCCTAGAAGGGTAACAACATTGACATGAGAAGTTCTGCTAATGCTAGCCACCTCATTCATAAATTCCTCCCCATCACCCTTGACGTCCTTTAGCATCTTTACTGCTACCTGGCTACCATTAGAGAGGTTACCTTTGTATACAGCACCAAATCCACCTTGGCCTAGCTTAACAGCAAAAGACTTTGTCATTCTTTTCACATCTGCATAACTGTATCTTTTAGGATGCAGGTTCCCATTCTTTTGTAAAAAGGATTCAATCCTTGGTTTGTTCTTTGATTTAAAGGGCAGCGAACCATATTTGCAGGTCAAGAAGAACGCGAGAATAAGTAGACTCAGAAATAGAAGGCTCGATATGCTTGCAACAATATCTGCATCACAACAAGGCATCACAAGTGAATCCATTTTGTGAAGTGCTCTAGGAATTCATTTTGCAAAGTCAGTAGGGAAACACATAGGTTTATTTCCCAGAGGAAGGATAAAAATTCTTCTCCAATGTTCAGTCATTTTGCGAAGCGTTCTAAAAATCCATTTTGCAAAGCATAATGCATATATTGCCGGTCAGTAGGGAAACTCGAAAGTTTATTTTCCAAAGGGACGATATAATTTTTCGGCATTGTTGTCACCGTCAGTGGATTCCAAAATAATATATTTGTGAGAATCATGGATTTTAAAACATGGCGTGCCATGCCTTTGTTTTCTGCTCTTTTATGCTAAATGAACTGGGTGCAGATTATATAGGCACATGTAAAGCAGGCTTTGTAACAGATTAGTATACGAATATACAAAAGAAAAACACTGAGTGAACCCAAGATTGAGGTTCCTTACCGATTGTAGTTTTCTTATTACCATGCCCTGCAAATTACACACGCAAAGAAACACATAAGTGCACATAAATTGCATATATAAGCATCTTACAAAGCTAACAATATTCTACCGTACACCCAAAAACAGATTACATGGCTTCATGAAAAAGGCAGGTGAACGAAAATAGGCACTAGTTTCAAGCCTTCTCTAGAAAGATTTGGCAATTGACAGTTTGACACCAATATTGAACATGTACATAGATACATGGAATCCATTGGCATTGCCAGTCACTACCAGGAACACATGCTAGTCGCCTGTAGTCATCGGCTCTGTATTTGTCCTCTTAGGACTCACATGATCCAAGTTGGTTAATTGACGGGCGCAAAAGAATTGCTTGTGAGTTGTGACAGATATTTCATATAATTTCACGAGAAAATTTGCCATTTCCAAATACTGTAGTACTTCTATGTAACACATTTCTTGCTAACTCAAAAATCCACCAAGGAAACCCGCTAGTCCTGATAAAGGTGCGAGTTGCGACTGGTGGGCAAATTTTACTTAAGTTTACTTCAAAACAGTATTTTGGTTCAGGGATAAAGCTTTCGATCTATGGCAGATGGTCAAAGCGGGCAAGGTGAAGAAGCCGGTTAGACCAGCTGAAATGGAGGAAGAAGAAGCCGGAGCTGGGGTAGATAAAGTGCAACACTGATGCAGCGTTCCAGGAAGATACCCACACTGGTGCCTCGGGTGGGGTGCTCCGTGATCACGACGGGAGATGCTTGGGCGCTCGCGCGAGATGGATAGACTCCTGCCTGGATGGCCTGGTGGCTGAGGCGATGGCGGCATATGATGGCCTCAAGCTGGCAGTAGACTTTCAAACCCAGTTTGTCCACCTGGAGACAGATTGCCAGAAGCTGGTGAAACTATGGGAGCAACGCAAAGAGCAGCGGTCGCGGATCTCGCCTTGGTGCAACAGATTGAATCTCTTAGTCGGAGCCTCTTAGATTTTAAATTCTCCTTTGTGAGTCGTTTATGTAATAATGTAGCGCACGAGTGTGCCCATCTGGTTACGCGTCTCAGTCCGGTGGAGAAGTGGCAGAACAATGTGCCACCGGCTGCATGTCGTTGCCTGGACGCTGATTGTAATTGCTCTTAAAAGGCTCCGACTTTGCTAAAAAACAGTTTTTTTGGTTCATTAGGAACGATTTCGCTGAGAAAGGTGCTTTGTGGCGTGGCAGACTCTTAGGGTGTGTTTGGTTAAACTGTAACTTTTGAAAAAATTAGCTGTGAGCTGTGGAAAAGTGACTTTTAGGAAACACTTGTGAGTGAAACTCCACGTGTCATTCATACTTCACCCTACTCAACCCTTCCCTTTCTCACTGACGAACGGACCACGATGAGCACCTTATTCTTCCTCTGGACTCAAAGAGACAAACCTTGGCCGCGCAGGAGCCAGCGCACAGATGACGGGGACAACGTCGGCCTCGCCGGCAGCGCCATTGCTGCGGTTGCGGCCGCAGTTAGGGGAGGGGGCTCGACGAGGAGGTCGCGTTGCCGGGACAGGGACCGCGCCCGCGCCGACCGCCGGGGGCTCGAGGACCCGCCGCTCGGGAGCAAGCCAGCCGAAAGACTCGAGTTGGAGTTGCCGGTGTTGGAGTTGTCAGAGGGGAGGACTCCGCCGGCAAGCCCGAGATCCAGATTGGCACCGTCCGCCGAGGAGGAGGAGGCCGGGCGCACCTACTACTTGTGCACCTAGGTGGAGGATGGTAGATGGAGGCGGGTGCTGGCGTGGGGCGGACAGGGGTGCTGGCGCCTGGGAGGAGGAGGGCGGAGGGAGGCCGATGTGACGCCCGCAGAAATCACTAACTAAATTCCCCCGTTAAAAACTCTCTTTAAAATCTTTTTACCGCTGAGCTCCCGGAAATCGGAAACCTCCCCGGTGATTTCGCCGTCCCGGTACCCATGCCGACCCCCACCTATCTTTTTATCTGTGCCCGTGAATCTCGCCGCGCGCCGTCGTCAGACCGCCGTGCGCGTGCTCCGACCGCGTGCCGCGATCGCCGCCGGTCCCTCTCTTTTTCTTTCTCTTTTCCCCTCCCCTTTTTCCTTTTCTTTTTCCTTTCTCCTTCTTCCTTTTTCTTCTTTCTTCCTTCTTCCTTCTCCTCTCTCCTTCTCTTCCTTCTTCCTAGCGCCACCCGTCCGGCCCCAGCTCCTTAACTCCCCGGCGCTACTGGCGCCACTCCATACGGCCTCGCGCGCCAGGGGCACGCCGCCCGGCCTCGCACGCCAGGGGCCCGCCGCCTGGCCAGCGCCCCACGCCGCCCCCTCGGGCCGTGCGCCCGACCCGGCCCCGGGTCGCCTGCGCCGCCGCTCCAGCGTCCGGCCACCCCGGCCCCGCGCGCCATCCCTTCCGCGCCGGCCTCCTTCGGCCCCGCGCCACACCCCCGCTGCCGGCCCCTACACCCCCCTCTCTCGCTCGGCACGGCACCGGTGCCGTGCCGGCCATCGCCGGCCGCCGCCCGGACCCCCACCTCCCGCACGCCTTGGACCCGCCCTCGCCGGCCTATAAAAAGGGGGCGAACGCCCCGACCACGACCACCACAACCTCCGCATCATCCGCCGCCGCCTCCCTGCACAACCGCCGCCGCATCCTTGCCGCCGCCACCTCCCGCACGGGCGCCGGTGCCCTGCCCCCTCCTTCGACGACGCCGCCCGAGGTGAGGCAAAATGGGGCCTCCACCCCATCCTCCGCCGCCCCGGCCCTCGGCCGCCGCCGGTGCAGCCCCGCCAGCCGGCCGCCGCCGGCCACTTCCCTCCCTCTCTCTTCCTCTGGTTCCTGGAAGAAGAAGGAGCCAAAACTCTAAGAATTCCGATCTAACCCCCAAGTTTCCCCAAATTACACATAGGCGCCTCCACCTCCAAAAATAATTGCAATCAGGTCCCTGATTTATTATAAATCAGCCTTAAACCTCCGTTTAAGCCCCTAATCCGTGTTTAACCCGTCATTTCATGCGCCAAACTCACTCCAATTAATCCTAAATTTCACCACCTCATCCTCTGGGATACTTTCGCTGATCCATACCCAAATTTCCCAGAAATAATCTTCCTACCTATTTTTCGTTCGCGTTTCCTGTTCGGAGCTCATGGTTAAAAACCGTTTCCTTTTTATTTATTTGTGTGTCTGTTTGTGTGTGCCGTAGATAGCGGATTGCCCGAGGAGGAGCCCGAGGAGGAGCTTGATCGCGAGCCCGAGCCCGAGGACCAGTACCGCGAACCGGAACTCCCGGAAGGCTTTGAAGACGGCAAGTCCAATCTCACCCTTTGATGCATACTTAATACCTAGTTTTTCAAACACAACCTATTGGCCTGTTTTACAAAATGCATATTATTTTATCGCAAGACATGGTTGGATAGCCACCCCTTGATTGTTATGAACATTCCTTGTTGTCCTACGCTTATCTCTAAATATGACTCGCTCTGTTTAGATGATAACCACTGCTAGAACGCTTAGGAATTTGTTACTCAAATGCAATCATTATTACAATGGTGTATTCGGAAAAATAAATGTGTGTGTGTGTCCAAGTGAGAGAAATGGCTTTTGGGTTCGGGGAAAGAGGATGTGTAGACGGGATGGATGGGTGTTCCTTGTGTGGCATGCCATGTCGTTGTGCTCGTACCTTGGTGGTTGAGCAATGTCGGGAGATATCCATCCTGTCGTAATTAAGGACCGAGTTGATGTGTCATCTTGCCTAATTCCCCTATCGTGCAACCACTCGACCGTTGTATGGGCAACGACTTAGCATAAATCCCACTAGCGGGACTGTTAGTCCTCAGGGGTGCTGGTGAGCAACGGGAACCCATGGAAAAGGAGTAAGATCTTGGAGACTTAGGTCCCGGTTACGGTCTCATGGACGAGCCGTGAACCCCTTGGGTGTTTCCGCGAGAACTAGCCAGTCTTAGCTAAGGTGGGTAATGGCTTTGATAGGATCCGTACCGTCACCAAGGTGGTCGTGCTACGGTACCCTACTTGTGGGAAAAGTGTACACCCTCTGCAGAGTTAAAACCTATCCGGGTAGCCGTGTCCACGGCATTGGACGAGTTACGGCTTGGTCACATAACTAGCAATTGGGCAAGAATGTCATGTGTGTGTGTGTGTGTGTGGAATTTCAGAAGAGTCCGGTAGTTGTGCCATGCGCTATGGCGGACGGGGAGTCCGATAGCGATAAAAACTTGGATCCTTTGGGTAGGATCAACCCCACTCAATGTCCTGGGTATTAGAGGAAAGTTTTACAAAAACCCTTTCAAAACAACCCCCTGCATGTGTAAAATTTTAGCTTTTCCGCAAATAAACTCTAGCCTATCCTTGTTGTACTTGTGCATAAACTTGCTTGTATCCCCTCCGTGGATGGGGTTGGACTTGTTGAGTACGATAGTACTCACCCTTGCTTCATTGCTACAGAGGAAGACCCCAATTTCGTCGCAGAGGACCTCGAGTAGAGGTTGTGTCCGCACCCGACGCTGCCTGTGGTGTTGTCCTGCCCAAGATGCTGCCGCTGCCGTGTAGTCCCGAGTGCTGTCTTTTGGCAGTCGCTTGGTTAGCCGCCGTTATTTATTTACTGTTTATCGCTGCGTGGCTTTCACACCCACTCCCTCGGGAGTTGTACGGTAACTGAATTATCTGTCGAATAAATGTGTTATCAGCCTCCTGGGACTGATATTTGTATCACATTTAGTCTCTACTTATGTGGGGACGCTTCAGCCGAAGAGTTCATGACCCAAGCGTTCGCCGTTGGAGGAAAACAAGCGAGCGAGAGGGAACCACGAGGGAGGAGATGACATGATAGAAAAGAAAATTGAAGGGGCATGCTCATAACCGATGACAGGTAGGTAATTTTGTGAAAAAGTTATCCCTCATAATTAGAAAAAGTAAGGGAGGAGGTGCTATGAGATTTATACAGAGGGAAAGCTGCTTTTCTTGAAATCAATTGTATGGGGTTACCTATTTGGTTGGCTTTTATTTTTTTTAAGCCGAAAACACTTTGAAAAGCACAAACAAAGGGAACCTTAAGATGGAAATCCAGATTCAATAGATGCTTACTATAGACATGTACTTGCCTATCAAAATGATGTCAGATCATCTACAGTAAATGACCTGAACTGGTTTGCTATACTAAAAACTACCAGAATACCTAAAAACAAAAAAAAAACTAGCTCCAGTAGATGACTATATGGATTGCTATTTTAAGCTATGACTAAAATTTCTCTCAACGAGCCAAGCTAGCATTTCAGCTCGTTACGACAACGAGCCAGCTCGAGTTGGCTCACGAGCCAAACGAGCCGTTCAGTGGCAGGCCAGAAGCATTCGAGGAAGCAGGCCAGTGCTAATTGCTAAGCAGCCCGCGAAAGTTATAAGCCCAGCAACAGCCCAAGTAACAAACTAAACACCCTCAAGACTCCAGCGCTCCTCCAAAGCTCCAATCAACCTTATCCACTCTCGTGCATGCCCAGCCGCTAGCACTTGCCTCTCGTGTCTCGCTCACCTGCGGACCTGCCGGTCCGCCGTCGCGTCCACACGCGTCGCCAACCTGCCGCTCGACACCGCCGCCCGACGCCACTGCAGCTTCGAACAAGCAGGCATTGCTGCAATCTGCCATGCGCTTGCTGGGGACGACCACTACAGCCTGCAGGAACGACGGGTCGGGCGGCAAAAGCCGGAGAGGCAGGTGGGTGCGGCGCTGCTGCTGCTTCTGATTCCTGCTGGCGGCGGAAGCCATCGTGGCCATCTGCTCCGCCTTCAAGTGCGGACCTGCAGAGTAGGAGGTGGCAAGGGAGCACGCTGCTCCCGGAGGCCAAGCATACCGCAGCTCTAGTTCTTTTTTTTTTGAAAGAACAGCTCTAGTTCGATTTCAGCCACTACAAGGTAACCAATCAGTCAGCGGGAACTTGCTAGCAATTTGAGTTGATTCTTCTCATCTGTAGCAAGTCAGCGACCAAATCTTGTGCTGAGCAAGCTTTTGCGTCTATGCGGGCAGGGCTCCGGGGCTACATGGCGCCGGCAGCGACGGCCATCGCGACCCTGGACACAGCGTTAACGAGCTAGCTCACGAGCTAAACGAGCCAGCTCGAGCTGGCAAACGAGCCGATCCGAGCAGGACTTCTAGCTCGTTAAGGGTCTATTTTCTTCCACCTTGCTAAACTTTAGATGCTAAAGTTTAGCAACTTTGAGCTGCTAAACTGCAAAACACTCTTGCTAAAACTTGCTAAAGTTGAGTTGCTAAAGTTTAGCACTTTAGCAAGTTTTTGGTTGCTAAAACTTGCTAAAAGGTGGGCTGGACAACATATACCCCTCATTTATTGCTTGTCTCCCCCCTCCTGCGCACCTTTAATAAGGGTAGATAGGTCCTTTTACAGCTCATTAAATGCCTTTTAGCAAGAGTATCCAAACAGCTTTGTTAAAGTTTAGCAACTAAAGTTTAGCAACTTTTAGCAACTAAAGTTTAGCAAGGTGGAAGAAAACATGCCCTAAGATAACGAGCCGAGCCGAGCCAGCTCCTTATCCTAACGAGCCAGAGCGAGCCGAGCCGAGCCGAGCTGGCTCGATAGCCACCCCTAGTTCAGTGTTGGAGACTTACTTGGTCTGCAGTCCGGGTACCCGCCTTGCGGTTGGAGCACAAGCAACCCTCGCACAGGGGAGCCTGATCCGTCGCGATACGGCTCCAGCTCAACTTGAACACCTGCTTCAGCACGTCCCCGTATCCGCCACTTGTGAAGTTGGTCCAGTGAACACAAAACTAGGCTTTTCTCCGACTTCAGCAACACGTCTTGAATTTGGACCAAACATAGCGTTTGGGGTACTCGCATGGCGGTCTCTGCTCCCACGGCCAGTGTGCTGTCGCTCCAATGAAGAGCCTGCAGCAACTCAAGTATCACACGTGTTCTAGAGTGTTAGGGAAAAAAAAAGGTTCTGGTCAGTTGCTAGCTAACCTCTCAATTCAGCGATGCAAACCAGGTATGTGCAGGCTGTGTTTCACACTTTCAATAGTCGTAGTAGGTAGTAAACCTGACTATTGTTTCGGAGTTCAGACTGAAAGCAAGGACAGTTTGGTTCTCTGCTCTACAAGACGCTGTGGAGCACAGCAGGCCGCCGGGCCGTCTGATGAATCTCGTTCATGAAAAAGGGTGTAATCCTTTGTCGAATGAGGAACGGAAATAGGAATCAGAATTCCTACGTTTTTCTACCTACCCTGCTACCCACGTATATTTTTCAGGCAAACCAACTACTCCGGACCAGGTCAAGTCAAACAGCAGCAGAGCAGAGGGGAACGCGCTGTCGTGCACACGGAACACACGGGGCACAAGGAAGCTAACCCGTGGTCTGGTGTCACTGGAGACCCCAGAATTGAGCGAGTGAAATCGTCGAAGGATCAGTTGGGAACGACTTACTCGATGGCACCATTGCCTCTGCAGCTCCGATAGATCACCTTCCCGTCTTAGCACCAGCAGCCAAGGAATTCCTTGCTCTGGCCGTAGGCGCAGTGCCCGCCGGAGTCCCGCCGCTCCCACAGGTAGCACAGATCCGTCGTCCTCCGGCTCCAGGCCAGCTCGAACCCCTTCCTAAGCACGTCGCCGTATCCGCCGCTTGCCAACATGGCCTGGTCACTCCCCACCAGACTCTCGCTGCGCACTGGCACGGTGACGACCTCGCCGCATTGCGCAGCGGCCAGCTCGTACTCGTGGGATGTGTCAATGACCTCTCGAGACGACGCGAACACGAAGGAGACTCCGCCGCCGGCTCCGGGCGGGCTCTGGAACCCCGAGCAGTTGACTCTGTACGCGGCAAGTCCGGGCGGCACGGGGTCGCGACGGTAGCAGCCGAAGAAGAAGGTGAGGTTGTGGTCGTGCGAGCAGGTGTCGTGCAGCCGCAGCCACTCCCGGCCGAAGCTGACGTTGTGGCGGACGCTGGGGCAGCCGCCGCCGATCATCACGTCGCTGTCGGCCAGGATGATGGTTCTGGTGTTGTAGAAGATGTTCTGGACGGTGTAGTGCTGCTTATAACCATGTCCAGTCCAAAAAAAGTCCACTCATCTAATTAACCAAGTGCGCCACTGAACATTCTGCCACTTGCCTGCCAAAGCCAGTTCTAAGCTCCTGGTCTGTGGAGTGTGGACTGGTATGTTCTACACTGAAACAAGGGTAATACGGTTGTGGAGCACGGCAGACCGCCTGAATCGTTCGCGAAAAAGCACGGATTTGGTGAAAGAGTATATCAAAGCAAATACGGCTATAACCGTCCTTGTCATTTGATTAGAACGGGAACCAGAGCTTCTATTTTCTACCTACCCAGGCACTAATTTCCCAGGCAGACCCAACTAATTTCAGACCAGGCCAGGCCATAACTTTCACCATTAGCACGAGGCAATCAGCGGGACACAACGAGACGCGAATTAACGAGGGTCACAAGAAACTGCCGAATGTGCAATCGAAGGATCAGGTCTCAAAGACTTACTTGATGCATGCGCAGGCGCAGGCGCGGTGCTGGCACCGCTGCAGTCCGTCCCGTCCGGGTAGCCCACCTTCCCGTCGGAGCACAAGCAACCCAGGAATGTCTTGTTCTGCCTGTAGGCGCACTTCCCGCCGGACTCCTCGCACTGGGGACAGGGACCCGTCTCTATCGGGCTCCAGCCCAACTCGAATCCCTGCTTCAGCACGTACCCGTATGCGCCACTTGTGAAGTTGGTCCAGGTTCTTGCCACCTCCAGAACCTCATTCTTTACTAGCACGGAGACAACCTTATGGCAGTCTGCAGCCAGGTCGTGCTCTTGGGCTTTGTCATGATCATCAGGTGTCAATACAAACGCAACTCCGCCGCCAGGAACCGGACTCTCGAAATTGCAGTCGATTTGGTATTTGTGCAATCCAGCCGGCATGCGGGGCTCGCCTGAGTAGCAGCCGAAGTAGAAGGTGAGGTCGTCGTTGGAGCTGGTGTTATGCAACCACATCCCGTCGAAGGTGACGCCGTGGCGGACTGCAGGGCAGCTGCCACCGACGAGCACGTCTCTGTCCACCAGAGTAACCTTGTAGTTGTCGCTGTCGTAGGAGATGTCCTGAACGGTATAGGTTTCGCCGCCGAGACGGATGACCGGGCTCGCGCTCGGCCCCTCGCCCAGGCAGGAGATCTCCAGATCGGTGTAGCCGCAAGAGTAGTTTCCGCTGTAATCGGAGGTTGCTTTGGTTGCATTGGCAAGATAGAACGGGTAGCGGATTTCGACGCTGCCGCACCAGAACGACGACTCCAAGCACATGGAGCCGTCGTATGTGGTTGGAAGAGGGTCGCCATGGGAGGCGGGGACATGGACGGCAAGGAAGACGAAGAGGAGGAAGGGGAGGCGTGGTAGGTGAGCAGCCATGGCGGCGAGAAGGCGAGGCGAGCTCATCTGGCTGTTTTAATTTGTTAGCTCCGATTGGTATGTGAGCTTCCGAGCGGCGCACGCAAGACTTCCGAGCGGCGACTCGCGATTACGCGGAAAGAACGTCCTCACACAGGAACACGTCAACCGCGAGATTTTTTCTTGGAAAAGTATGATCAAACATAAAAGTAACCGCGCAATCTCAGCAAAGGAACATTCCACACCGTCTGAAGTCCAAGCAAGCAGAAAATCGTGAAAGAAAAGTAATGCGGGGGAAGAGAGTCCTTTAACAATGGAGACGTCGACAATCACTTGGTGTAAGGAGAGTCAAAAATACCAACAGAACGAGTGTTAAGAGTTCGGCTACCGGCGACTTGACTTGTAAAACTTGGTAGTAGTACTGTACTAGTAGTGTCCGCTGATCTCTACCAGTGTGGAAAATGGTATTTATATATTTATAAATCCTGATAAATATTAACAACTGCACTCCGATTTTTCTTTGGGGCAGAAGAAAAGTCAAAGCCTCAATAACGCTGATTCATCCATTCCAAACATGAACTTGCCATTTCAGTGTGACTTTTTTTTTGGTTGTACATCACGAGTCAACTGCTATTTATTTCCTCTGACGCTGCCTAAAGGTTTGACATGGCAAAAAAAAAAAGAGGAAATTTATATGCCTTACTTCGACAGTTCAACACTATAAATATTTTCTTTTCATATTATTGGCTCATGCCTTACACTAAAGGCACAACATGTACCCTCAACAACGAGCATGATGTGCAAGGCATGCTGTAGAAGGACTTGAATCTGATGAATGCCGTGCCTGAGAGGGATCCATCACGATGTGGCGGTCAATGGAGAGCCCTAGACTCAGCAGGCTAGCTAGGATGTTGTAGATCATTGTGGAGATGAAAAAAAATGAACAGTAACTAGGGTTGAAAAAGTCAGTAAAGGGAAAAAAAGGACTAATTGTGTTTGATAGATTTGATTGGGTTGATTCAATCAGCCTACACCCCTCAAGTATATGTGGGGTGGTATGGACTTGTCCAAAAGATAGGGGAGCATTAAATAGTCCCGAACCAATAATACATGGGCTAAGAAAACCCTCAAACAAAATAAATCTAGAAAACACGTTAAAATCCATAATTTGGAACAAGTACCGACCCATTCGTTGATGCCTTAGGGTTAGGCCTGATTGAATCGATTGTTGCTCATAGGCTCGGCTCAGATTCGGCTCTAGAATGGCTTACTCATTCGGTGGAAGGACCCATGCATTTGACCAAATTAATCGGTGAGGTTAGAGAAGCCTCCTCAATCTCTATGGAATGACCGACCCATTTTGCTATAGTAGCACCATATCAATCGATCTTACTATTGGTGAACCTCTCGACTCTATGGAATGGCCGGCTCATTTAGCAAAGAAGGACCGAATCAATCGGTGCTACTATGGAAGAAAATCCCCAAACTATCTGTAACGACCGAGCATTTTGATGCTCAATTTATAACTAAGACCAATCAATTGTAGCGCGTCACCTTTAGTCGAACATAACTCCCTGGGTTCATCTACATGTCCATTTTGATCAGCATGAAGAGGGCTATCTGATAGTAAAGTCCATCATGCAGTATGACCTTGCATTGGGAATCATTGAAAACACCACCGCACCGAATCAATGAGGTGATACTATATTATTGTTCATGTCATGTTTCAATCTCCATAACTTTCACGTTCACTGTCCAATTTAGGTCATCCATATGTCCAACTGATTGTTCCGATGAGAGCTATCCATTAATGACTTTGTTGTGTATTTTTACTTCATCTTCCTTTTAATCCAAGCCATTTTTCGTATATCTTCTTCCAACTTCTCATGTGCCATTTTTTATGTTAAAACTTTTATACCTCGTTTAACATTTCCATCAATTCTATCTCACTTTCAACCAGAGTGCATGTTAGATTATGGGTGAATACACTAAATTGCCCTTGAGAATGTTGATCACATAGGTGGAACCTACCATCTACCGTCCCGCATCACATCATTTGTTATCCCCCTGCCCCCTGCCTCCTCGAAACCCAGTCTAGGTGGCAGCGCACTCGCACCTACCATTGTGCTCCCAAACTAGATCCGAGTTAGATACCCATGAAAAGGTTTGGTTTGAACTATAGAATAATACTCCATCACAAATTGAGTACAAGAGTCTATCCATTACTGTCTACTAGACCACTCAACTCATAGTGCAGGTAACTCCTCTTGGCTCATCATCTTCTCTCTGGTGGGCCAACTTTTACCTTTGTTGATACATACAGAGTGTTACTAAAAATGGATTAAAATGTAGGAGTATTGATCAATACTACCTCTGTTAAAAAAACAAACCATCCTAAAAAAAGGTAGGATAAATTAACAAAAATATGAGATGATTTTGCTTGTTCCTATTTATTAGCCACATTTGACTCTAATTGACTTCCACCTGCACATTCACATACTAAAGAAGTTAACGTTGACAATTTATTTTTGGGATAGAGGGAGTATAAGCCAAATCAAATTAGGAAAACCTGCACCAGTGGCTAGTGGCTGCTGACTAGTACTCCCTCCATCTAGATTTATAAGGCATGTTACGACTTAGCACGGTTTTCCAAATAACACTTTGACCATTCATTTATCTTATATTATATTATTTATAGTTATAAACTTATAATCATTCTAGAGTATATTTGATTACGAATCCAACCATATAAAGTTTACATTATAAAAATAAAAAATTATTAGTCAAACATTGTAAAGTTTGAATTTTGATATGCGTGTGCGCCTTATCTATACCTAATATAAAAGAGCGGTTGTTTCTTCCAACCATTATGGTCATTTTGCAAAAAAAGTCCCTCAACTTTTTAGTAATCAACCCGCAGTCCAAATGCTGAACAGATGAGGAGCTCGGGTGGAAAAAGGAGGGAAGGGAGGGGGTTAAAGGGGAAAAAGCTTCTCCTTTCAGAGGAAAAGGGGGGGATTGGGCGCGAACGGCGGCCGGAGCGGGGTGCCCCGCCGCTACCCCGTGCTGCCCCTGCGCGCGGCCTCGACGGTGAGGTCGGCCAGCACGCCGCCCCAACCACGCCCCCGCTTCTCCTCCTCGCCAGCGGCGGCATCCTCCAGCTCATGCTCCTTCTCCTCCTCCGCGGTGAGGTACTCCGCGCCGTCCTCCGCCTTCGGGGCCTCCTCCGGAGTAGGGAAAGCCGCCGCTGCCGCCGCCGGCGGTGGGAGGTGGAGGGGGTCGACGGCGACCTCCTTGCTCTTGCCCTTCCCCTTCCCCTTGGTGGCCTTCTCCTTGGCGGTGCGCTTCTTACGGCCACGACAGGCCCCGCCTCCCCACTTGCCGCCACCGGTGCCCTCTATCTCTTCTTTCGCCAGGTGCTCCTCGAAGGCCTCGATGGCATGGTGGATGGCCTTGCGGTCGCCCTCCAGGGACCCATCTCAGCGGGACCAATAGGCCGTGTAGCACCCGAAGCATCCGGGCTTAGCCGAAACAGGATAATTTGAAGGGTTTGGTCTCGATCTATCTCTGGTTTGCATGATGATTAGTCTGTTCAGGATAATTTGTTCGTACGCCTAATTTTTGTGATGGAAACTGTACCTGATACTTGTTATTGGAATACGGAGGCAAGTGGAGTGCTCAGAATTCTGCGGTTTTTGCATTGGGCATGTTCCTCTCATGGTAGTCAGTCTCATCAAAAGGTTTAGTTATGATAAGATATGGTTGCTTAGGTGTGTTTGGAATTTACAAGTATATGGTGTCAATTTGCTGTTTATTTCGTCAAGCAGTATTGGTCGGATTATTTGGTGCTAGTTGTGAGGTGTATACAGATCCATGCACTGTATGAATCATGGATTCATGGTTGACATAGCGATGTTTTTATTTGGCTGTTAGAACAGGATTTTGATTCAGTACTATTGACATACTCATGAAGGTGGCTTGTTGTTCTATCATTATCAAATAGTCAGCTCAATTGAAAGGATCATTTCAAGGAAATTTAGAATGTGGGTTTTATAGTTGCTATATCTGTGCAGTGTAGTTTAGTGCTAGCTACATGTGAAGCCATCTGCTTGAAGATTCTTCTAAGTACTATTCTTGCTTTGAGGGCCATGGATGTATGCTCTAAGTTGTGGTTTTCTTACTGATCGTGCTACTGATGCGTGTTTATCTGGTGGTACCTTAAGGTCTTATGTCAGATTATGGTGTAGTGCTTTGGTCTGAATCTCCTCCTGCCGCCGCTGCCGGTAGCGACGGTGACGGATGCACCTTACCCTTCCCCATTATTTTCCTCCTCCTCACTCCTAGCAGGCGAGGCGGTCGTGGTGCGTTAGCCGTTAGCCCATTAGAGTTGCATGCATGGCGGATGAGCCAGCTTGCGTGCAATCGATTAGTTTCAGTCTTTCAAACGTCATCGTGTCGTATGTTTCTTCAGAGCTCGATCTAGCTAACGAGATGACCGACCGGACTTGTTACATTTTGCTATTTCGTGGGTTCGAATAAGCCCACGAGCGTCTCGTGAGGCAACCCAGGCCCCTTTGGGGGATTTTCCAGAACGCGCACGCAGCGAGCAACATGACAGAGCCAGACCGAGAGATTTACAATCCGTTTCTTCTTAAATGCAAAGCTTGTATTAGTACCAAACGGCCATCTCATCCATGCTGAGGCCAGCGTAAGAGAACGCTCCCCGGACAAGGAACTCGCCAGGCGTTAGTGGCGTGTGCTCGTTGCTCCAGCCTCGAAGGGTAAAGAGTTTGTAAGCGGCAAGTTTTTTCGTGGGCTTGAGCTCAGGGTGCGAGGGAGGCAGCCCGCGGCAATGCTCTCTTCTTGTGCACGTGGTAAATGATGGGGGAAAGCCGGAAAAGACATACACCAGGGGGATGCATTGAGAAGAAGTGTTGGGGCCAAACTCCCCTACACCCGGGGCGATATGCCATGTATAGATGCAATAACGTCGAGGTTCCTCCGCGGGGCGTGCCGGAGAGGTTGGGAGAGAAGAGAAGGAGGGAGGTGATAAGATTGGCTATCCGTAGCAACGTACGGACATTCTGCTAGTTACAGGTTTTTCCTCGTCGTCAGAAATTCCGTAAATTATAGCAGTAGGACTAGGAGGACAATACAATACAACCAGGGCAGCAGGCTGAGAGGTAACAGGCAAGTTCATTCCGCGGGTTCAGAAACAACACAGGAATGGATAAATGAACTCCACAGATTCAAAGTTGCATCTCACGAGGATTCTTCCGAGCCATGCCCATCAGGCAACACAACGAATTCTGTTTTCGGCCTTCCGGCTCAGATTGCCGGGCCACGCCGTCGCTCAGCGAGAATCGTACACAAGACACAGGACTATCCAATATCCATTCCCTGTTACATGCCCACCTAAACCCTGTTTTCACACTCTTTCTCAGTTTCAGGCCGAGGCTGGCCAATCCTTTCGGATCTCGAAGCAGTAGCTCATGTCCAGGTAGACTTTCCCATCATCGTCCACGAACTGGAAAGCCAAATTCATACAAATTCATTACGACACTGGGCTATGCATTTCCAAATGTGTAGAAAATTCAGGAAGGTAGGCTTCAAATGTGTAGAAAATACTAGAGGGGTTTCCTTACCTTCAGCTTTGCAGAATATGAACCCCTTGCAAAGATGCCGCTTGGTGTCGTATCTTCCTCGGCCTCGTAATTGTAAGGCTCCTGCTGAGGACTGTAGGTCCCCAGCATCACCTTCTGATTTTCCACTGCCAAAAGCAACCGGGGGGTCAACTATCTTAGGCTGAGGGGGAGCATGCGCTGACTCAATGACTGAGATTTCGATATCAAAGGCCAACTGACTTCCAGGTAAGTGAAGATGAACATTAACATTCGTTGCAAAAAAAAGGACAATGGCAATTATGTTTACATAAAAAAGACCGATCATGTGTGATGCAAAATTCATGAGCCAAATAGTTAGTAGTTTTACGGTAAGCATTTACATAACCAGCACTACAATGTAATGCAGATGTCAATTAACACAAGGATCATGTAAAACTACTCAAAATTCATGCCACCATCCTTATTCTCATAAATTGCAGCATCAGTACGTAACCAACAAAGATGATAAACATATATGCATATGATTGATTATAAGTCACCTCTTACTCCAGTCTTCCAGACGTTGTGTGTATATCTGAGACCAGACACAATGTTGTTGGAGACAGTGAAGGAGAAGCGGAAACTGTAGGTGCTCCCATCCTTGAGCGAGAATGCGTACCCCTTGTCATCCAGCACAAGTGGGATCGGCAGAACCAGATCCGGTCGCTCTGGACTTAGGATGGTCAAGTTCAATATGGTCACCTCTGGTTCTGCAGTCTCTGCATACATAAAGGTACTACCAGTCCAAGCATATGGAAGCTTTGTTTGATTGACTGCACTTTCCAGGCCATGTTCAAGTTAATATATTTAGCTGCACCGGAATTCTAACTCGATGTTATCTTGTCTCTTAAGAAAAATTTAAAGGTTAGCTTATTTGTGCTTTAGTGTGCCTGAAAGTGAATGAAAGAAACAGCAAGGCTGTAGTGAAAAAAAAATTTATCAGATCATGCCATGGACACACCATTTTTGCTTTCTGTAGTGACTTTCATTTCTGACATTGCAACACATGTGCGAGCATTAGTGCGGTATTAAATGTACCTCCAAGCTTAGTGGTATCAACATCTCCGAGGAGCTGCTCTTTCCACCTCCTTAGGCTGTCATCATCCTAGGCAAATACATCGCATTCAAAGGGTAAATGGATGGGGAAGCAACAGTAATAACGGCATAGATGGTGGCCTAACCTACATACTGAAGGTGTCACATAATCGCATGACGTGATCAGGCATAACCATGTTACCTTGTCGAGCTCAAGGTGGTCCTTGAGGGGAACCTGAGGACCAAGCGCCACGGTGTGCTTCCCATCATCGTCATCATAGTCGTCATCCTCAAAATCATTGGTGTCCGTGTCATTGTTGCTAATGCTCACTGATGCTTCCTTATTCTCCTCCTTATCCATGCTCCCTGTTGTCCCAGCTTCTTTGCTGTAATACAATCAAGAATGCAGATGATGATGATGAATCAAGCAAAAATATGTCGCTCCTAACATTCTAGGCAAGCAATATAAGACAAGCTAGCTTAATCAGGTAATTGTGCATGAGAGGCAAGGTGTTAAAAGCAAGGGCCAGATAAGTATATAAATAAGAAAATAAAATCTTGGACCTTCATTAGTAGCAGCGCATCATGTCACATACTAGTAAATAAAAATGGAGGGAGTAGTAAGTAGTGAGCAGTGTCTGGAGTAGTGACCAGCCTCACCACGACCGGCCCGATGAATCGCTGTCAGCAATGAACCAATGAATGAAACAATACACAGTTTTGGGTATGTTTCGCAATCGTATTAACAGATTGCGCGGTCCGTCGTGGCGGCGAAATTTCCACATGCAACCAAAGTTGTGTTGGGCGCGTTGGGCTCTGTCAAGTGGCCCACGGCCAGCGCAAACTAAAAAGGATCTGGTCAGCCCCCTTCTTCCTTCCGGTCATCGCCGCCTCTCGTGCGCGCTCTGGTCTGTGCGATCCAATGGATTTGGACAGCGAGCGTAGCCATCTGTTGGGAGCTACCTGGCATCGAGACGGGCACTCAGGCGGAGGTCGTGGAGGCAAACATCGACCCAGGCGGCACCCGCTGCAGTCCATGGCAAGCATCTGAAACCTGAGCAGTGGCCGCGTTGGTCCTATTTTGGCCACTCTTACTTTTGGAAACCTCTGGCTCTCAAAACCTAATCTCCAATAACCAGTTCAAGTATTTTCAGCAATTGAGCATTGCAGTTCTGATCTGAATCGGGATGAAAACGTATTTTGTGCTAATGTATTTCGTGGGGATGTAAACTCACTCACTACTGAATCTGTAACGCATTTACCTAATGAAATCATTACGAGTGCAAAGAAGTGAAACCATACTTGTAGCTAGTCTGATCAAATAACATCATCATGTGGTGCTATATGACCACCCCTGGTCAGCAATTCATATATTAGTTCCATCTCTGTTTACATACCAAAAGTAACATTTGATGCATGCCCTTTTTTTAAGTACAACAAAAATTTGCATTTGAGCAAACTGGTTTCAGTGAGTAACATTTTTATTGGGAACATATTGATGCATATCAACCCAGGAGCACTTTGGGTGGTAGTTCAAGATTACTTGTGCTGCCTTCCAGCATCTCCATGACTCTAGTCATTGTTGGCCGATCAGTTGGGATCACTTGTATACACCACAAACCTACCAGTATCATCTTTCTCACAAGCTCTGTGGTCTCACCATTAATCTCTGAAGCACTGATGCAGTATTCATCCACATGCTCATAAATCCACTGAGGGAAATATTGGCTACTAGATTCGCTATCTGCATTGATATTTTTGTCCCTTGCCCCAACCAACTCAAGTACCATCATTCCATAACTATAAACATCAGATTTGCTACTTACTGTTCCAAATCGTTTTGAATAGACCTCAGGGGCAATATAGCCTATTGTTCCTCTTGCACCGACAATGGATATAGCACTCTCTTTATTCAGGCATAGCTTGGCCAATCCAAAATCAGAGATCTTAGGACAGAAATCTTGATCTAATAGAATGTTGTGGGGCTTGATATCAAAATGCACAATGCGAGTATTGCATCCTCGATGGAGATATTCAAGCCCTCTAGCAATGCCAATTGCTATTTCAAATAATTTCTCCCAACTTAGTATATTTTCACTGTTGATGTTGGTGCCGAAGGTATACCTTTCCAATGAACCATTAGGCATGTACTCATAAATGAGAGCCCTTTTGGATCCTTGCAAACAAAATCCTAGAAGGGTAACAACATTGACATGAGAAGTTCTGCTAATGCTAGCCACCTCATTCATAAATTCCTCCCCATCACCCTTGACGTCCTTTAGCATCTTTACTGCTACTTGGCCGCCATTAGAGAGGTTACCTTTGTATACAGCACCAAATCCACCTTGGCCTAGCTTAACAGCAAAAGACTTTGTCATGCTTTTCACATCTGCATAATTGTATCTTTTAGGATGTAGGTTCCCATTCTTTTGTAAAAAGGATTCAATCCTTGGTTTGTTGTTTGATTTAAAGGGCAGCGAACCATATTTGCAGGTCAAGAAGAACGCGAGAATAAGTAGACTCAGAAATAGAAGGCTTGATGTGCTTGCAACAATACCTGCATCACAACAAGACATCACAAGTGAATCCATTTTGTGAAGTGCTCTAGAAATTCATTTTGCAAAGTCAGTAGGGAAACACATAGGTTTATTTCCCAGAGGATGGATAAAAATTCTTCTCCAATGTTCAGTCATTTTGCGAAGCGTTCTAAAAATCCATTTTGCAAAGCATAATGCATATATTGCCAGTCAGTAGGGAAACTTGAAAGTTTATTTTCCAAAGGGACGATATAATTTTTCGCCATTGTTGTCACCGGCAGTGGATTCCAAAATAATATATTTGCGAGAATCATGGATTTTAAAACATGGCGTGCCATGCCTTTGTTTTCTGCTCTTTTAGGCTAAATGAAGATGGGTGCAGATTATATAGGCATATGTAAAGCAGGTTTTGTAACAGATTAGTATACGAATACAAAAGAAAAACATTGAGTGAACCCAAGATTGAGGTTCCTCACCGATTATAGTTTTCTTATTACCATGCCCTGCAAATTACACAAGCAAAGAAACACATAAGTGCACATAAATTGCATATATAAGCATCTTACAAAGCTAACAATATTCTACCGTACACCCAAAAACAGATTACATGGCTTCATGAAAAAGGCAGGTGAACGAAACAAGAAGAACCGTGTTAGATCAACAACGCACAAGGAAAATAGGCAGTAGTTTCAATTTGATTTGTGCTGGCACATGCAATTTATTATTAGTATCCGCCAGCACAAAGCTTCCTTGTGTCGGCGGGGGAGTACCCACCAGCACAGAGGCCACTATATTGGCGGGCGACCTAAGCACCCGCCAGCACACCCCATCTGTGTTGGCGGTTGGCTTATGTGGCCCGCCAGCACAGAGCCCGTCCATTTAAGGCCACAGACATCTTTTTCACCAGGATACCTTCCATTTGGAGCTTGCCTAAGAAGAGCTCAGGAAAAGCTCCAAAAATACCAAATCTAAGGGAGAAGATTTTGCTCTTGATTTCTTTGGAGGAGGTGGCTATATAAGATGAGTGTGTGGTACTCCAATCTTGTTTTTCAACTTCTATCCATCATTTCTAGCTTCCTTTAAAACACGGCATGCCAATAATTAGCCATATGTCTGGTCTTTTGGACAAAATGAAGATGGGTGCAGATTATATAGGCACATGTAAAGCAGACTTAGCAACAGATTAGTATAGGAATAAACACAGGAAAAACACTGAAAGTGAACCCAAGATAGAGGTTGCTTACCGATTATAGTTTTCTTAGCATCAAGTCCTGCAATTACATAAGCAAAGAAGCACATAAGTGTACAGAAATGGCATATATAGTCGTCTTACAGAGCTAAGAATATTCTACCATCCTAAAGCAGGTGACCGACACAAGAGGAACCGTGTTAGATCAACAACACAAGGAAAATGGGCTGTAGCTTCAAGCCTTTTGAAAGATTTGGAAATTGACACTAAGGGGGCGTTTGGATGTCAGGGGCTAAACTTTAGTCCTATCACATCACACGTTCACACGGATGCTATTTAGGAGAACTAAATATGAGCTAATTATAAAACTAATAGCAGAACCCCTAGACTAAATCACGAGACGAATCTATTAAGCCTAATTAACCCATCATTAGCGAATGGTTACTATAGCACTACATTGTCAAATCATGGACTAATTAGGTTTAATAGATTCATCTCGCGATTTAGCCTAGGGGTTGTGCAATTAGTTTTATAATTAGACTATGTTTAATACTCCTAATTAGTGTCAAACATCCGATGTGATAGGAGCTAAAATTTAGCCCCTCCCTGCCAAACACCCCCTAATAATGAACATGTACATAGTAACATAGATAGCAGGGAATCCATTGGTAGGTTGTTGCCAGTCACTACCATGAATGCACGCTAGTCACCTATAGTCATCAGATATGTGGTTGTCCACTTAGGACTCATATGATCCAAGTCGGTTGATTGATGTACACAAAGAGTTGCATGTGAGTTGTGACAGACATTCCGTATAGTTTCACCAGAAACTTTGCCATTTCCATATATCTTGCTAATTCAAGGATCCAAAAAAAAACGCAATTATAGAGAAGGTGGACAAATTTTACTTAAGTTCAAAACAGTTTTATGTTCATCAATTAACAAATGCCCTAAAAAGGACCTTTGACCCTAGTCTCTACAGAGATCTAAAAAGGGAGAACGATTGTAGAGAAAACAAAATGAAGGACGGTACGATGAATTGAAGCAAAGTAACCAGTAATCCCCGGGCAGTTTGGAAAAGCAGAGCAAAAGCTTCTAGAGGCTTACCTGAGGAGCAATTGGGAGCGCCGACTCGCCCGCCGGAGCACAAGCATGCTACGTGTCCCCCCTTCTGGTTGTAGCCGCACTGCCCCTTGGATCGCTCGCACTGGTCACACGCGGAGGCCTTGCGCTCTTGGTGCCATGCCAACTGGAATCCTTCACGAAGACTGCTGCCGTACCCACCGTTCCTCCATCTAGGATCATTTTGTGGATCGGGAGGGAGACCGGATTTCAGCACAGGCACTTCGATAACTTTGCCGCACACCTGCCACCAATTCGTGTCCTGGTACGGCACGTCTTCCTCCCGAAACACAAAAGACATCCCATACGCCGGCTCGTCATCGAATTTGCAGGTGGAGGTCGTGTTTGACGGTGGCCGAGTGATGTCGGGGGCGGAGAGGAAGTTGCAATTGATAAAGAAGAGGAGGTAATCGACGGTGTCGTTAGGATAGTCCAGCCATGAGACATTCCCGAGCGTCACGTTGTGATTGGCTCTGGGGCAGCTCCCCTCGTTGAGGACATCAGGATCAGCAAGCCAGACTCCGGGGGGCTCGTAGTCGATGCGCGAGACGGTGTACTTGCCACTGTCGAGTTCCAGGAAGGCTCGGCCTTCCTCGCACTGAATCTCCATGCCAGGGTAGCCGCAGTACGAGCTGTCGTTTCCCAGGAGAGTTTCCATCTTGCTATAGAACGGGTAGCTGATGTTGACGTTGCCGCAGTTGTAAGGTTGCCGCACGCACATGGAGGTGTCGTAGCTATCGCCCCCGCTGGAAGGCGCGCCATGGGAAGCGGCAACCAAGATGGCAAGGAGAAGCAGCGGCGGCAGCAGCAGCCGGTGCCGTAGCAAGAGAGCCATGGCTAAACCTAAACAGGTCAGGCTACTTTTTTCCCCCTCTGGTTTGGTGGCGGCCGGCCTCCGTTTATAAGGTTGCGAGGGCCTGATGAGTTTCAAGGTCGATCGGCGGCCGGGTTGCCGACGAGAGGGACATGGCGGCAAAGTGCGGCAAAGAGCCGTGGCTGACCGTGACCAGCTGGGTCTCGCAAGATGCCAATTAGGCAATTACTCTGCCTTGGCGAAGTCACACTCGCGCGTTTTCCATTGGCTAACGCCCTTGGAAGAAAGAAAGGTCGCGTCCTTGGTTCTGGATCCATATTCATGTACGTATTCTCACTAGAAGATTTGCGTTCAATGGTCCGGAGTGGTCAGCAGTTAGAAAGTTTTGGGAACCACCGTAGTCGAACTATCTCAGTGAACGCAATTTCTCCGACCTCAGCAACACGTCTTGAATTTGGACCAAACATAGCGTTTGGGGTACTCGCATGGCGGTCTCTGCTCTCACGGCCAATGTGCTGTGGCTCCAACGAAGAGCCTGCAGCAACTCAAGTATCACACGTGTAAGGAAAAAACGCTTCTGGTCATTTGCCTACCATAGCCAATGCTAGCTAACTTCTCAATTCAGCGATGCCAATTAAACCAGGTGTGTAGGCTGTGTTTCACACTTTCGGCATGAATTCAGTGAGCAGTGGGTAGTAACCTGACTCTTGTTTTGGAGTTCAGACTGAAAGGAAGGACAGTTTGGTTCTCTGCTCTACGAAACGCTGTGGAGTACGCCGGGCCGCCTGATGAATCTCGTTCGAGAAAAAGAACAAAACGGGGTACCGAATGAGGAAATGCGAATTGGAATTCCTATCTTTTCTACATACCCACGCGGTATTTTTCAGTCAAACTATAACTACTCGCGGACCATTTATCAAAAAAAAAAAACTCGCGGGCCTAAACAGAGAAGCAGCAGCAGCGGGGACAAGAAGCCAAGAAAGCACCAAACGCGACAAGCTACTGGAACGCGTCTGGTGATCGCAGAAACGAGGGGTAAAATCGAAGGATGGGTCCTGGAGCCTGGAGGACTTACTTGGCGGTTGTACTGTGCTGGCACTACTGTTTTTGCAGTACGGGTCACCGACCTTCCCGCTGCACAAGCAACCGAGGAAAGCCTTGGCGTAGCCGTAGGCGCATCGCCCGCCGGAGTTCTCGCACCGGTAGCATTGATCCTTGGTGCTCCGGGTCCAAGCGAGCTCGAACCCCTGCCTTAGCACGCCGCCGTATCCACCCCTCGCCAACATGGACTGATCACTCGCCATGAGATCGAGAACCTCGCTTCGTACCGGCACGGTGACGATCTCCCCGCAGTGCGCGGCCAACTCATACTCTTGGGCGTTGTCGAGCTCTTCGGCGGCGAACACGAACGAGGCTCCGCCACCAGGTGCGTTCCCCAACCCCGTGCAGTTGATCCGGTACTTATCCGTGTCGAAACCGAGCGGCCGAGGATCGCCGCCGCCTGGCTGCTTGGAGAAGCAGCCGAAGAAGAAGGTGAGATTGTCGTGCGAGCTGGTGTTGCGCAACTGCAGCCACGCCTCGTCGAAGCTGACGTTGTGGCGGACCCTGGGGCAATCGCCGCCGCGAAGCACGTCGGCGTCGGCCAGCAGGAAGCTGTTGTTGTTGTAGAAGATGTTCTGGACCGTGTAGTCGTCTCGGCCGAGGTGGATGACGGGGGTCTGCGTTTCCCCGTCGTCCTTGCAGGCTATCTTCAGGTCGGTGTACCCGCAAGAGAAGGGTGCGCCGTGGTAGGCGGTCGAGTTGGCGAGGTAGAACGGGTAGTGGATTTCGACGCCGCCGCACCAGATCGGCGACTCCACGCACATGGAAACGTCGTAGGTGGGCGGAAGAGGGGTGCCATGGGAAGCGGGGCAATGGGCGACGAGGGAGACGAAGGGGAAGAGGATGACGGGGAGGAAACGTGGTAGGTGAGCCATGGTTTGTGTCAAGCCGTTTGATCTGCGATCTCGGCTGCATAGTGCATAAGTAGAGATACAACGCTGTAAGATTTGCACGCCTCCGGGAGCTCTCCCGCGTCTCTGCCTGTTACAGGCAGCCACGTCTTCTGTGGGACCGGCCCTGAGGAAAACGCAGGTACGGGAGGCCCACGTAGCAGGCGTACGCGTCCTCCTTGTCCGCGGACGAAATTGACTCCGTCTGGTTCGCCTCGCCTCTTCCGCCGTCGCTGCCGCAGCCTCGGCTCCAGTGCCGTCCCCGACGCTCCGGCTCAATTATTATTTTTTTCTTTTTTCCTTTCTTCAATTATTTTTTCTACAATTTGTACCAAGTATATGTGTAAGTTATGTGCATAAATTTTTAAACAACATTCTCCCAAAAATTATGACAAATATAACGAGTATAAGTTGTATATCATTAAAGTTGTATTATAGAATTATCATCTAAGTTGTTGTTAGAAAAAAGTTATGCTAAACTTTATAAAAAATAAAATTCGAAGTTATTCTTACAAATTGTATCTAGAAGTTGTACGTGTAAGTTCTACACGCTATTGAAGTGCTAAAAAATTACCTTATAAGAAGTTATATTATGAAGTTATGCATCGAAGTTATATGTATAAGTTATGATATTTTGAAAATAAAAAGTTAAACTTTTCAATTTATTTTTGAAAGTCGCGGGGATGGGAATGGACTGTCGGGTGATTAGGGTTACCCTGTTCTGGACGTGCAAGACACCCCCCACCCAAAAAAAAAGGGTCGCCTGGCTGCTAGAGCTACCAAATGCTAACGAACTTCTCCATTCGGCGATGCAAACCCGGTCTTGGGGGCTGCGTTTAGTATCCTGCACTTGTTCCACGCTGCAAAACACAGGGGACGTACTGTCCTCTGATCTACGAAATGCTGTGGAGCACGGCAGGCCGCCGGGCCGCCTGATGAATCTCGTTCATGAGAAAAGCACGGATTTGGTGCAAAAGCAGACGAAAGAAAGGCTGCAAACCATCTTTGTCGACTGATGAAAACACGAACCAGGATTTCCAGTTCTATACCTACCCAGGAACTAATTTTCCAGGCGAACTCAAGGAATTTCAGACAAGGTCAGGTCCAACTTTCATCATTAGCTCGAGGCGAGCAGCATGATTAGGAGCAGAGGGGCACGCACACTACGGAGACGGGCACAAGGAGGCTAGCTAAAACAGATGGAAATTACTAATGCATCCCGGAAATCTCGAATGCGCGTGGTGTGGTGATTGCAAAAATGAAGGAAGTGAAACAGAATGTTAAGTGTTGGAGACTTACTTGGTCTGCAGTCCGGGTAGCCCACCTTGCGGTTGGAGCACAAGCAACCCAGGAATGTCTTGTTCTGGCTGTAGGAGCACTTCTCGCACAGGGGACACTGATCCATCGTGATACGGCTCCAGCTCAACTCGAACCCCTGCTTCAGCACGTCCCCTATCCATCCCTTGTGAAATTGGTCCAGTTACTTGCCATATCCATCAGAACCTCACTCTTTACTAGCACAGAGACAACCTCCTTGCAGTCTGCAGCCAAGTCGTGCTCTTGGGCTTTGTCATGATCATCAGGTGTAAATACAAATGCAACTCCGCCGCCAGGAACCGGACTCTCAAACTGTTGCAGTCGATTTGGTATTTGTGCAATCCAGCCGGCATGGGGGCCCGCGTGAGTAGCAGCCGAAGTAGAAGGTGAGGCCGTCGGTGGAGCTGGTGTTATGCAGCCACACGTCGTCGAAGGTGACGCCGTGGCGGACTGCGGGGCAATTGCCGCCGACGAGCACGTCGCTGTCCGCCAGAATAACTTTGTAACCGTCGATGCCGCTCTCGTAGGAGATGTCCTGAACGGTGTAGTTTTCGCCGCCGAGACGGATGACCGGGATCACGCTCGCCCCTTCGCCTTGGCAGGAGATTTTCAGATCGGTGTAGCCGCAGGAGTAGTATCCTCTGTGATCGGAGGTTTCTTTGATTTCTTTGGAAAGGTAGAACTTGGTAGTGGTACTGTACTAGTAGTGTCTGATCTCTACCAGTGTGGAAAATGGTATTTATATATTTATAAATAATTTCCTGATAAATATTAACAACTGCACTCTGATTTTTCTTTGGGGCAGAAGAAAAGTCAAAGCCTCAATAACGCTGATTCATCCATTCCAAACATGAACATGCCATTTCAGTGGTGGAACTTGATCCTACAAACTTTTTCCTTTGGTTGTACATCACGAGTCAACTGCTATTTATTTCCTCTGATGCTGCCTAAAGGTTTGACATGGCAAAAAAAAATGAGAAAATTTATATGCCTTACTTCGATCGACAGTTCGACAATGAAAATGTTTTCTTTCCGTATTGTTGGCATATAAAAACATACCTTACACTAAAGACACAACATGTACCTTCAACAACGAGCATCTTGAATCTGTCGTGCCTGAGAGGGACCTGTCAGGATGTGGCGGTCAATGGAGTGCCCTAGACTCAGCAGGTTAGCTAGGACGTTGTAGATCATCGTGGAGATGAAAAAACCAACAGCAACTGGGGTTGGAAAAGTCAGTAAAGGGAAAAAAGTAATTGTATTGATAGATTTGATAGGGTTGATTCGATTAGCCTACACCCCTCAAGTATACGTGGGGTGGTACGGTGATGGGTCCATAGACCCGGGGTCCCCAATAAGATCTCCCTGCAGCACTTGGCCCAGTAAGAGGTGCGGCGACAACGCGTACCTGGATCGGCCCAGCAACGCAACGCAGGCCAACCAAGATCCGGCCACTGACCGGCTCCTCTGACTAGGATGCCTGGTCGGCGCCCCGACCAGAAGGGTCCAGTCGGGGGTGGGACCACCGTCTAACCCCGACCGAGTTCCCCCGACCGGAGATGCGTCGTACTAACCACACCACTCCCCCCGACCGGCACGATCGGGGCCGACTAGGACAATCGACCGGGGACGCCCCCTCAGTGTGGGCCTAGGAGTAGGTGGAACGGATAAGAGGAAGCGCCCAGATCAACTACCGTACAAGGAACCGTACCGCACCACGCTCTGCGTACGCCCCGCACAGTGCTGCCGCAATCTACCCGCTACAACGGAGTGGCCTGACGAGATGAACAGGGACCAAGGACGGCGAACATACCGTACCTGACGACGTGGGCCTCGATAAGACTAGGCAGCACCCGTACTCTCTCTCTGACTTGTAAGGCTATCCCCTTGTACTATAAAAGGAACGGGCCCTCCCCGTTTGAACACAGGTTCTATAAGTAGACACTTCTACTCATTCCACACGCGCGCGCACTCTCGAACACATAGCGCACGTCTAAGCCCCCAGTCACTCTCTCCCACTCGGACCAGAGCACGACCAGGTCTCGGACGTCCCCTCTCATCCCTCTCATTTGTACCCCCACTGCAAACTTTGAGCACCTAGGCTTGGCAATATAGTCAACCAACCAACTCCGACTGGACGTAGGGCCTATTGCTCGAACCAGTATACATCCTGTGTCATTGTGTGCTAGGCCATATCCTATCTAATGCACGGCAAAACTACTAACACTTACTTGTCGGCCAGATTCCGCACCGATAGTTGGTGCCGTCCAAAAGATAAGGGGAGAATCAAATAGTCACGAACCAATAATACATGGGCTAAGAAAACCCTCAAACAAAATAAATCTAGAAAACACGTCGAAATCCATAATTTGGAACAACTACCGATCCATTTGTTGATGCCTTAGGGCTAGGCCTGATTGAATCGATCGCTGCTCATTGGCTCGGCTCAGATTCAGCTCTAGAACGGTTGACTCATTCGGTGGAAGGACCAATGTATTTGACCGAATCAATCGGTGAGGTTAGAGAAGCCTTCTCAATCTCTATGGAATGACCGACCCATTTTGCTATAGTAGCACCATATCAATCGATCTTACTATTGGTCAACCTCTCGACTCTATGAAATGGCCGGCTCATTTAGCAAAGAATGACTGAATCAAGCGGTGCTACTATGGAAGAAAATCCCCAAACTATCTGTAACGACCGAGCATTTTGATGCTCAATTTATAACTAAGACCAATCAATTGTAGCGTGTCACCTGTAGTCGAACATAACTCCCTAGGTTCATCTACATGTCCATTTTGATCACCATGAGGAGAGCTATCTGGTAGTAAAGTCCATCATGCAGTATGACGCATTGGGAACCGCCGAAAACACCACCGCACCAAATCAATCAGGTGATACTGTATTATTGTTCATGTCATCTCTCAATCCCCATAACTTTCACATTCACTGTCCAATTTAGGTCATCCATATGTCCAACGGATTGTTTCGATGAGAGAAATCCATTAATGACTTTGTTGTGTATTTTTACTCCATCTTCCTTTTAATCCAAGCCATTCTTTGTATATCTTCTTCCAACTTCTCATGTGCCATTTTTTAGTGTTAAAACTTTCATACCTCGTTTAACATTTCCATCAATTCCATCTCACTTTCAACTAGAGTGCATGTTAGATTATTGATGAATAGACTAAATTGCCCTTGAGAATATTGATCACATAGGTGGAACCTACTATCTTCCATCCCACATCACATCATTTTTTATCCCCCTGCCTCCTCGAAACCTAGTCTGGGTGGCAGCCCACTCGCACCTATCATTGTGCTCCCAAACTAGATCCGAGTTAGATACCCATGAAAAGGTTTGGTTTGAACCATAGAATAATACTCCATCACAACTTGAGTACAAGAGTCTATCTATTACTGTCTGCTAGTCCACTCAACTCATAGTGCAGGTAACTCCTCTTGGCTCATCATCTTCTCTCTGGTGGGCCAACTTTCACCTTTGTTGATACATAAACAGTGTTACTAAAAATGGATTAAAATGTCGGAGTATCGATCAATACTACCTCTATTCAAAAAAAAAACAAACCATCCTAAAAAATGTAGGATAAATTAACAAAAATATGAGATGATTTTGCTTGCTCCTATTTATTAGCCATATTTGATTCTAATTGACTGCCACCTGCACATTCACATACAAATATGTTTTGGGACAGAGGGAGTATAAGCCAAATCAAATTAGAAAAACCTGCACCAATCCATCTATATTTATAAGGCATGTTACGACTTAGCATGATCTTCCAAATAGCACTTTGACCATTCATTTATCTTATATTATATTGTTTATGGTTATAAATTTATAATTATTATAGAGTATATTTGGTTACGAATCCGAGAATATAAAGTGTACATTATAAAAATAAAAAAATTGTTAGTCAAACATTGCAAAGTTTAAATCTTGATATGCATGTGCGCCTTTTAAATAAAAATGCTAAGTGACCAGCCTCACCACGACCGGCCCGATGAATCGCTGTCAGCAATGAACCAATGAATGAAACAATACACAATTTCGGGTATGTTTCGCAATCATATTAACAGATCGCACGGTCAGTTGTGGCGGTGAAATTTCCACATGCAACCATAGTTGTGTGGGACGCGCAAATCGTTGGGCTCTGTCAAGTGGTCCATCGCCAGCGAAAAACTAAAAAGGATCTTGTCAGCACCCTTCTTCCTTCCTGTTGGGGGGAAATATTAACGACCTCCTAATGCCGCTTAAGGCAACAGCCATGAAGGCCAAGGCCCACCTGCGGAGGCAAAATTGTCGTCAGCCCAATATGAAAGGGAGAGGCCATGTTCCGCCTCGCCCGACCCGGAGTCCCGGGGTCGGACGCTCCCGACCCCTTGAAGACTAAACTTCGCCTCGCCTGACCCGGAGTCCCGGGGTCGGACGCTCCCGACCCCTGGAAGACTAAACTCCGCCTCGCCCGACCGGGAGTCCCGGGGTCGGACGCTCCCGACCCCTAGAAGATTAAACTCCGCCTCGCCCGACCCAGGGGACCGGGGTCAGGAGCGCCCGACCCCCACCACACAAACTCCGCCTCGCCCGACCCTGGGCGCGGGGGTCGGACTCACCCAGGCCCACAGGACAAGGGTCCGCCTCGGGCGCAGACCGGCAGAAGAGGGTGCGGATCCCGTGGGCCCCCTACCGATCTTGCCATAAATGCGCCGCGATTCTGGCACCCAAAAAGGCGCCCGCGCCCCTCGACGTGACCTGCCACAAGTACCCGGGCGGAACACTGTAGCCACGACCGCGCAGGCTACAGTGGCCGCGGCTCCCCTTGATTCGCCATAGGGCACTCATTGCATGCGTCGCCCGGCACAGGAGGGAGCGCCGCCCGTTCTCGCGCTCGGCCTATCCGGCGATAGGGACGCGACGTCCGTGTTCCACGCGAGGTAAGCTGGACTACAGGGGTCAGCCGTCTCCCCCAACGTGCCCGATTATTGCGACCGGGCATCATCATCATGCTCGGCGGCAACGGTCGCACGAAGGATCGGCGACAAGACCCGACGACAGCCGCCCTCCTCCGGTGGTCGCGCTGACAGAAGCCGAAGGCCGGAGCAGGAGGCGGCGATCCGGGGACTTGGTTCTTCTCCTTGTATTTTACTTTACTTAGCTTATCTCTTTTACTTCTCCACACACCCGGCTCACCTGTAACCCTGAGCCCTCCTTGCGCTATAAAAGGAGAACCAGGGGCCCCGAGACCGAGAGGACTCTCAAGCCAACAGAACCCACACACTCACCTCACGAGCATCAGCGCACACCCAAGAGACCTGGGACCGGCTCCCTCTCTCGCCTGTTTGTAACCCCTACTACAGAACCCCGCGTGGGTAACACGAGCAGCCTCGATACTGGACGTAGGGCCTCCTTTTGCCCGAACCAGTCTAACCCCATGTCTCCCACGCCACCATCCGAAGCCTTACGCGCATAAAAGAAATTTACTAGTCTAAGTCTCGATCCGCAAATCTTGACAACGATAGTTGGCGCGCTAGGTAGGGGACCTTTGCGCGTACATCTCCAGCTTCGGATGGCCAGCCACGACACCAGCTTTGCTCCGGGCTCCCTGATCCGCTTCGGGAGTTTGGACTTCCTCGCCACCGGGGAGGGGATCGAGCTGATCCCTCTCCTCGTCTTGCCCGCTCGTCCCGCCATCCCCGGCTCCGCCGCCGGGACAGCGGCGAGCGGCCAGGCGCGCGCCGGAGGGCCCTTCCCCAGGGGTCGTCTCTTCGGGCTGCACAATGCCGCGGTGACCTACGGTCGCCTCCTGACGCGGTCCATGACCGTGTCGCCTGCGAGCAACAAACTCGCAGGTGTGGCGAGGACAATCTCCGACGCTAGCTCCGACAGCGGGAGCCACCACCCCTCACGTGAGTGCTTCATGGCCGACGTGCACTCCGAGGGGTCCAACGACGATGGTGCCGGAGGGAGACAGAGGACTCCCCCTTCGCGCGCCGCGGCTACGACCGGGGCTCTCGGCAAGGCTCCGGAGCGCCCTCGGCAGCCGGAGGCGCGCGCGGTGTCCCGCCAAGAGGTCGAACGCCCCCGCCACGAAGGCGGAGCGCGACAGCGGGCGTGCGACGTCCAGCAGCGCATCTGCGCGGATGAAGAGCGCCCTCAGCTCTTCACTCGCGCCAGCCAGAACCTCGCTGCCGCGGCGGTCCTACTCCGGCAACTCCCCGAGCCGGCGGGAGGCGGGGCTCGATCCGTTCATCGACGCGTCAGCCCTGTCCGCGACGCCCACGACACCCTGGACGCGCGGAGGCGCTCCCGCGCGGATAGGGAGAACGGGGTAGATCGCGGCTACCACGTCCACCGCGGCGGGCGCTACGACAGCGAGGAAGACCGCAGCCCGAGCCCCGACCCGGCGGGGCCCTGGGCCTTCTCCGCGTGCATCCTGAACGCGCCGTTTCCGCCGCGCTTCAGGCAACCGACAAACGTAGCCAAATACTCGGGGGAGACGAACCCTGGGGTTTGGCTCAGCAACTACCAGCTCGCATGTCAAACCGGCGGGGTGGACGATGATCTGTTCATCATCCGCAACCTACCACTCTTCCTGGCCGACTCGGCACGAGCCTGGCTGGAACATATCCCTTTGGGATGGATCTGCTGCTGGAACGACCTGAAGTAGATATTTATAGGAAACTTCCAGGGCACGTACACGCGCCCCGGCAATTCCTGGGATCTCCGGAGCTGTCGCCAAGGATCGGACGAGTCCCTTCGGAACTACATCCGACGCTTCTCCAGGAAGCGCACTGAGCTCTCCAACGTCGCGGACGCCGACATCATAGGGGCTTTCTTAGCGGGAACCTCCTGCCAACCCCTCGTCCACGAGCTAGGGCGCCAAGGCCCGCGAACCACAGAGGAGCTCCTCAATATTGCCACCAACTACGCCTCGGGCGAAGAGGCCGTTGGAGCGATCTTCGAACGCTCCAAAGGCAAGGCAAAGCGGGAGGAAGATGCTGACGAGGGCACCTCCAACCGCCAGCAGAAGAAGAAAGGCAAGCAGCGGCGCGAGACCCCCCTCGTAGCTGCTGTCGAGCGCAAGCGAGGACAGCCGCCCCCGGAAGGCACTCCTGGCTTCTTCGACAAGTTGCTCGAGGGACCGTGCCCGAACCACGAGTTCCCCGCGAAACACGCCTACAAGGACTGCAACCTCATGAAGAGGTACTTCGTAGGCAACCCAGTGAAGGGTGACCGGAAGCGGAAGCCCGATGAAGAGAAGAAGGGCGACGAAGAGAAGGAAGACGGCTGCCCCAAGGTGGACGGCTGCTTCATGATCTTCGACGACTCAGCGGCGTACGACTCCAAGCGCCGCCAGAAGCTGGAGCGCCGAGAGGTCTACGCGGCCGAGCCGGCGACGCCGGCTTTCCTCGACTGGTCGGGATCAGCCATCACCTTCGATCGGTCCGATCACCCGAGACGCGTCCGGCATCCAGGACGCTACCCTCTCGTCGTCGACCCCATCGTCGGCACGACGCGCCTCACCAAGGTGCTCATGGATGGAGGCAGCGGCCTCAACATCCTCTACACTGAGACCCTCGACGCTATGGGGATTGACCGCTCCCAGCTCCGCCCTAGCAAGGCACCGTTTCACGGCGTCGTGCCGGGAAAACAGGCGATGCCTCTCAAGCAAATCGACTTGTCCGTCACTTTCGGAACCCGTTCCAACTACAGGAAGGAGGTCCTCACCTTTGAGGTGGTGGGGTTCCGCGGAACCTATCACGCCATCTTGGGGCGACCATGCTACGCGAAGTTCATGGCCATCCCCAACTACACCTACCTCAAGCTCAAGTTGCCGGGGCCCAACGGGGTCATCACCGTCGGCACGTCTTTCCAAAAGGCGTACGAGTGCGACGTGGAATGCTGCGAGTACGCCGCAGCCATCACCTTCACAGGGGATTTGGCGGTCCAGCTCACGGAGGACGCCGAGGACCAGCCCGACTCCAAGCAGTCGGCCACCTCCTTCGAGGCCACCGAAGGCGTCAAGGAGGTCCTCCTCGACCCCAGCAGCTCCGACGGCAAGACCGTGCGGATCGGCGCTACCCTATCTCCCAAATAGGAAAGCGCGCTCGTCATCTTCTTCCGCGCGAACAGCGACGTCTTCGCGTGGAAGCCCTCGGACATGCCCGGCATTCCGAGAGAAGTCGCCGAGCACTCCTTGAACATCAAGGCCGGCTCCAAGCCAGTGAAGCAAGGACTACGCCGCTTCGGCGAGGAGAGGCGCAAGGCCATCGGCGAGGAGCTCCAGAAGCTTTTGACGGCCGGATTCATCAAGAAAGTGTACCACCCCGAGTGGCTAGCAAGCCCTGTTCTTGTACGAAAAAAGAATGGGAAATGGAGGATGTGTGTTGATTATACCGGTCTCAACAAGGCGTGCCCAAAGGATCCGTTTCTTTTGCCACGCATAGATCAGATAGTCGACTCGACTGTCGGGTGCGAAACCCTTAGCTTCCTTGACGCGTATTCCGGCTACCATCAGATCGCAATGAAAGAATCCGACCAGCTCGCTACCTCTTTCATCACCCCCTTCGGCCCCTACTGCTACGTCAAGATGCCATTCGGCCTCAAAAACGCGGGGGCTACGTTCCAACGATGCATGCTGAAATGTTTCGGGGACCTCATCGGGCGGACCGTTGAGGCTTACGTTGACGATATCGTAGTCAAATCCAAGAGGGGCGACCAGCTCATCCCTGACCTCGAACTAGCCTTCGAAAGGCTGAGGGATAAGCGTATTAAGCTCAATCCCGAAAAATGTGTTTTCGGAGTTCCAAGGGGCATGCTGCTAGGCTTCATCGTCTCCGTGCGCGGCATCGAAGCCAATCCGGAGAAGATAGCGGCCATCAGCGACATGGGGCCAATCCGAAACATAAAAGGAGTCCAGTGCGTCACGGGATGCTTAGCGGCCCTGAGCCGCTTCATCTCGCGCCTTGGCGAACGGGGGCTTCCTCTCTATCGACTCCTAAAGAAGACTGACCCCTTCGAATGGACCGACGAGGCCCAGGAGGCACTTGACCGACTCAAGGACCTCCTAACGAAGGCCCCGATCCTGGTCCTGCCGACCGACGGCGAGCCCCTCCTGCTCTACATCGCGGCGACCACCCAGGTGGTTAGCGCGACCTTAGTGGTGGAACGAGAAGAGGAGGGACACGCTCTCAAGGTGCAACGCCCGGTGTACTTCGTCAGCGAAGTCTTGTCCGAGTCCAAGGCACGCTACCCGCAGATCCAGAATCTCATCTACGCCGTCCTCATCACGAAGAGGAAGTTGCGCCACTACTTCACCTCCCACCCGGTAACGGTTGTTTCGTCATTCCCATTAGGCGAAGTGATCCGGAACCAGGACGCCATGGGACGGATCGCGAAGTGGGCGCTCGAGCTCATAGACCAGGGCATCACCTATGCCCCCCGCACCGCCATCAAGTCCCAGGTACTCGCCGATTTTGTAGCAGAGTGGACGGAGATCCAAACGCCATCAGCGCCGGAAAAGCAGGAGTACTGGACAATATACTTCGATGGATCGTTGATGAGGGCCCGTGCAGGAGCGGGCCTCATCTTCATCTCTCCTCTAGGCGTGCGCATCAGGTACATGATCCGCCTCCACTTTCCTACATCCAACAATGTCGCCGAGTACGAGGCCCTCCTCAACGGGCTTCATATCGCCATCGAGCTGGGCATCCGTCGGCTAGACATCCAGGGCGACTCCCAGCTAGTCGTCGAACAAGTCATGAAGGAGTGCGGCTGCCAGGACCCCAAGATGGCAGCCTACCGCAACGAGGTTCGCAAGCTTGAAGACAAGTTCGACGGGCTGGAGCTCAACCACGTCACAAGGCACTTCAACGAAGCCGCCGACGAGCTGGCGAAGGCAGCATCCGGCCGAATGCCCGTCCCCGACGGCGTCTTCATCAGCGACCAATTCAAGCCTTCAATCCGTTACCAAGAACCTGTGAGGGTTGGCGAAGCGCCACCAGCTCCGGGCTCGGGTCCCGACCTAGGAGAGATCGGCAGCGCGCCACCTGTCCCAGGCCCGGGCGCCAGCCCCGATAGGGTCGGCATCGCTTCGCCCGACTCAGCCCCGGAGGCCGACCCCTCCAGCCCCATGGTCATGGAAATCGCGGCAGACCCCGCGGTGGGGCCCGACCCCCCAACCGACTGGAGAGCCCCATACCTCGATTACCTCATCCGCGACACGCTCCCGGCAAACAAAATGGAGGCCCGTAGGATCGCGCGTCGCGCCAAATCCTTCGCCATTATCGATCAAGAGCTCTATAAGAGAAGCCACACCGGCATCCTCTAGCGCTGCATCCCGATCGAACAGGGAAAGGCACTGATCTAGGACATCCATGCTGGAGCGTGCAGCCACCACGCAGCGCCAAGGACCCTCGTCGGCAACGCCTTCCGGCAAGGTTTTTTACTAGCCGACGGCGGTCGCCGACGCTACCCGAGTAGTCCGCACCTGCGAAAGGTGCCAGTTCTTTGCGCGCCAAACTCATCTGCCCGCGCAAGCGCTCCAGACCATTCCCATCACGTGGCCATTCGTGGTCTGGGGGCTGGATCTCGTCGGGCCCTTCAAGAAAGCGCCTGGGGGCTTCACCCACCTACTTGTCGCCGTCGACAAGTTCTCTAAGTGGATCGAAGCAAGACCGGTCGCGCAAATCAAATCCGATCAGGCGGTACAATTCTTCACCGACATCATCCATCGCTTCGGAATCCCCAACTCCATCATCACCGACAACGGCACGCAGTTCACTGGGAAGAAATTTCTCCAGTTCTGCGACGACCACCACATCCGGGTAGACTGGTCGGCCGTAGCACACCCTCGCACGAACGGGCAGGTCGAGCGAGCCAACGGCATCATACTCCAAGGTCTCAAGCCACGGATCTTCGACCGCCTCAAAAAGTTTGGCGGACGGTGGGTCGCCGAGCTTCCCGTAGTCCTTTGGAGCCTGAGGACAACCCCCAGTCGGGCGACTAGCTTCACCCCGTTCTTCATGGCCTACGGGTCCAAGGCCATCCTGCCCACCGACCTGGAATACGGATCGCCGAGGGTCAAGGCGTACGACGAACAAGGGAACCAGGCATCGCTCGAAGACGCACAAGATCAGCTCGATGAGGCGGGCGATGTGGCCCTGCTACACTCGGCCAAATACCAGAAGGCCCTACGACATTACCACAGCCGCAAGGTGCAAGGCCGAGCCTTCAACGTTGGCGACCTGGTGCTCCGCCTCATCCAGGATAACAGGGGTCGGCACAAGCTGACTCCCCCGTGGGAAGGTCCTTTGATCGTCGCGCAAGTACTACGGCCAGGCACCTACAAGCTAGCGACCCCCAACGGGCAGATCTTCGGCAATGCTTGGAACATAGAACAGCTAAGGCATTTCTACCCCTAGTTTTCATTTCCAAGTTCTGTACATAAACTTTTCTGTAAAATCAAAGATTTCTTTTTACGGAAAAAGGAATTTCAAGCCGGTTCTGTTCAAGCTTTTTCCGTCGAGCTCAGGGATATCCGACCCTGGCTTCGCTCCAGGGTCGCATATCCCTCGGGGGCTATTAGGGGCTCCGGCTCAAGCCACTTGGCACCATCTAAAAAACATTTTTTTCCTTCCGAGTCGATCCTCCCTCTGAACTTTCGGATGTGAAAAGGAGAGAGCGCACGAACGGCGTTCAGGCAAGACTGATCGGACTACGAAAGACCTACGCCCCCGCGGCTACGGTGCCTTTCGCCCATCAACGCTTACTGACATACCCGACAACGTGCTCTAAACTTTCCAAGTCCGGAAACGAGAAAGAGGATCGGAAACTTTTTTACGACAAGTTCTGGAAAAGGCCCCCATGGCCGTTACAAAACGAGTTTGGAACTAACGTATTTACAACTTGGGCGCCAGCCCAATACAGTTAGCTCATCGGGGGATCTTCGGGAGGGACGGCCTCATCCTCCCAAGAGCTTCGCCAAGGGCCTCCGCTGGGTTGAACACCGAACGCATCGATCTCATCCATCTCGACCCTCGGAGTAGCCGGCGGCATACCCTCTGCTCATCCCGGCGAAGTTGATGCCAAAGTAATGGGGAGCCGAAGACCCCGAAGGCTTGCCGCACGCCGGTGTGGAGCGCATCCACGGCGATCTCGCGGGCCTGACGGTACATCCCGAGGACACGAGCCATCAGCGAGCTCGACCCCTCCCCCTGAACCACGCCGAGTCCGTCGCTGACGACGCGGACCACATCCAGCAGGGCGCCGTGCTCACCACGCTCCGCGTCGAGTAGCTCCCTCAGCTGGGCGATTTCGTCTGCAAGAACCACCCGGAAAGACCCACCGAAAGGTAATGAGGGATACGGGGCTGGAAACGCCCCTACGGCCCATTACGATCCAGAGGTTCGAATGCTGGCCCGCTGCGGGTTCGACAGCCGCCTCTGGATGCCCACGAGCAAGGGGTGAGAAGTGACGGGTCCGCTAGCGGCCACCACCCAGGCGAGCGAAAGCCAGGGGTGTCCCGACCTCACGTTCGAGCCCGGGCTGGCGTCTAAGTTCATGGTTTTTCCCCGAAGAAAGGCAACGAGCCCCCGAATCCGATCGAACGGACTCAGGAACTATATGAACTGGCCAGCTGGAATCTGGAGTACGCCACCAGCTTGGCCCGAGCCGGACCCTCCCGAACGGGGACCGGGACTCCACTCGAACCGACCCGTTCGCAGCTCAACGAGCACCACGGTTCGTCCAACGAGGATAGTGTGGCACGGCTCATCCCCTCCGTCCCAGCGAACGGATGCTTGAGGGGTAACGATCAAAAGCCGATCTAGCCTCCCGATCGGTCTCCTGCAACGCGCGGGGGCTCGGGGGCTAGCGTCGCAACCCATGACCACGCGTGTGGTCGCGATTTGAGGACTCGAGGCGGGAGCGCCCTACGGAGCAATGAGGAGTCCTCCCGCGCCAAGTCATCCATAGGACACCTCTCCTGATCAAACTCCCTGGCCAAGCCGGACCAACAACACTCCCTATCCCTGATCAACCGCAGCTTGCAGGGCGAGTAGAGATCCCCGACGAGCGACGAAAAAAGCCTCTGGAGGAGCATCTTTGCTCCACCACAGGCTCGGGGGCTACTGTTTGGGGGAAATATTAACGACCTCCTAATGCCGCTTAAGGCAACAGTCATGAAGGCCCAGGCCCACCTGCGGAGGCAAAATTGCCGTCAGCCCAATATGAAAGGGAGAGGCCACGTTCCGCCTCGCCCGACCCAGAGTCCCGGGGTCGGACGCTCTCGACCCCTTGAAGACTAAACTCTGCCTCGCCCGACCGGGAGTCCCGAGGTCGGACGCTCCCGACCCCTAGAAGATTAAACTCCGCCTCGCCTGACCCAGGGGACCGGGGTCAGGAGTGCCCGACCCCCACCACAGAAACTCCGCCTCGCCCGACCCTGGGCGCGGGGGTCGGACTCACCCGGGCCCACAGGAATAGGGTCCGCCTCGGGCGCAGACCGGCAGAAGAGGGCGCGGATCCCGTGGGCCCCCCACCGATCTTGCCATAAATGCGCCGCGGTTCTAGCGCGCAGAAAGGCGCCCGCGCCCCTCGACGTGACCTGCCACAAGTACCCGGACGGAACACTGTAGCCACGACCGCGCAGGCTACAGTGGCCGCGGCTCCCCCTGATTCGCCATAGGGCACTCATTGCATGCGTCGCCCGGCACAGGAGGGAGCGCCGCCCGTTCTCGCGCTCGGCCTATCCGGCGATAGGGACGCGACGTCCGTGTTCCACGGGAGGTAAGCAGGACTATAGGGGTCAGCCGTCTCCCCCAACGTGCCCGATTATTGCGGCCGAGCATCATCATCATGCTCGGCGGCAACGGTCGCACGGAGGATTGGCGACAAGACCTGACAACAGCCGCCCTCCTCCGGTGGTCGCACTGACAGAAGCCGAAGGCCGGAGCAGGAGGCGGCAATCCGGGGACTTGGTTCTTCTCCTTGTATTTTACTTTACTTAGCTTATCTCTTTTACTTCTCCACACACCCGGCTCACCTGTAACCCTGAGCCCTCCTTGCGCTATAAAAGGAGAACCAGGGGCCCCGAGACCAGGAGGACTCTCAAGCCAACAGAACCCACACACTCACCTCACGAGCATCAGCGCACACCCAAGAGACCTGGGACCGGCTCCCTCTCTCGCCTGTTTGTAACCCCTACTACAGAACCCCGCGTGGGTAACACGAGCAGCCTCGATACTGGACGTAGGGCCTCCTTTTGCCCGAACCAGTCTAACCTCGTGTCTCCCACGCCACCATCCGAAGCCTTACGCGCATAAAAGAAATTTACTAGTCTAAGTCTCGATCCGCAAATCTTGACAAGGACATTTCCGGTCACCGCCGCCTCTCGTGCACGCTCTGGCCTGTGCGATCCGGTGGATTTGGACAGCGAGCATAGCCATCTGTTGGGAGCTACCCTGGCATCGAGACGGGCACTCAGGCGGAGGTCGTGGAGGTAAACATCGACGCAGGCGGCACCCGCTGCGGTCCATGGCAAACATCTGAAACCGTCATGGCAAACACCTGAAACCTGAGCAGTGGCCGCGTTGGTCCTATTTTGGCCACTCTTACTTTTGGTAACATCTAGCTCTCAAAACCTAATCTCCAATAACCAGTTCAAGTATTTTCAGCAATTGAGCATTGCAGTTCTGATTTGAATCGGGATGAAAACATATTTTGTGCTAATGTATTTCGTGGGGATGTAAACTCACCCACTACTGAATCTGTAACGCATTTGCCTAATAAAATCAGTACTAGTGCAAAGAAGTGAAACCATACTTGTAGCTAGTCTGATCAAATAATATCATCATGCGATGCTATATGACCACCCTTGGTCAGCAATTCATAGTTCCATCTCGGTTTACATAGCAAAAGTAACATTTGATTCTTGCTTTTTTTTAAAAAAAAGTACAACAAATAATTGCACTTGAGCAAATTAGTTTCAGTGAGTAACATTTTTGTTGGGAACATATTGATGCATATCAACCCAAGAGCACTTTGGGTGGCAGTTCAAGATTACTTGTGCTGCCTTCCAGCATCTCCACGACTCTAGTCATTGTTGGACGATCAGTTGGGATCACTTGTATACACCGCAAACCTACCACTGTCATCTTTCTCACAAGCTCTCTGGTCCCGCCATTTATCTCAGAAGCACTCATACAATAGTCATCACTGGCTACTAGATTCACTATCTGCATTGATATTCTTGTCTCTTGCCCCAACCATCTCAAGCACCATCGTACCATAACTGTAGACATCAGACCTTCTACTTACTATTCCAAATTGCCTTGAGTACACCTCAGGGGCAATGCATCCAATTGTTCCTCTTTCACCACCAATGGAGATAACGCTCTCCTTTATTCAGGCATAGCTTGGCCAATCCAAAATCAGAAATCTTAGGGTGAAAATCGTGGTCTAATAGAATATTTGGGGTTTGATATCAAAATACACGATGCATCCTCGGTGGAGATATTCAAGTCCTCTAGCAATGCCAATTGCTATGTCAAATAATTTCTCCCTGCTTAATGTATTTTCACTGTTTAAATTGCTGATGAAGACATACCTTTCCAGTGAACCATTAGGCATGTACTCGTAAATGAGAGCCCTTTTGGATCCTTCCAAACAAAATCTTAGAAGGGTAACAACATTGACATGGGAAGCTCTGCTAATGCTAGCCACCTCATTCATAAATTCCTCCCCATCACCCTTGACGTCCTTTAGCATCTTTACTGCTACCTGGCCGCCATTAGAGAGGTTACCTTTGTATACAGCACCAAATCCACCTTGGCCTAGCTTAACAGCAAAAAACTTTATCATTCTTTTCACATCTGCATAACTGTATCTTTAAGGCTGTAGGTTCCCATTCTTTTGTGTAAAAGGATTCAATCCTTGGTTTGTTCTTTGATTTAAAGGGTAGCGAACCATATTTGCAGGTCAAGAAGAACGCGAGAATAAGTAGACTCAGAAATAGAAGGCATGATGTGCTTGCCACAATTTCTGCATCACAACAAGACATCAGAAGTGAATCCATTTTGTGAAGTGCTCAAGAAATTCATTTTGCAAAGTCAGTAGTGTCATTGTCAGGATTTGCGGATCAAGACTTAGACTAGTAAATTTCTTTTATGCGCGTAAGGCTTCGGATGGTGGCGTGGGAGACACGGGGTTAGACTGGTTCGGGCAAAGGAACGCCCTACGTCCAGTATTGAGGCTGCTCATGTTACCCACGCGGGGTTCTGTAGTAGGGGTTACAGGAGGGCGAGAGAGGGAGCTGATCCCAGGTCTCTTGAGAGTGCAATGGTACTCTAAGTGGGTGCGAGTGTGTTCTGCTTGCTTCAGAGAGAGAGAGTGTCCCCCGTCTCAGGACCCCCGGTCCTCCTTTTATAGCGCAAGGATGGAACTCAGGGTTACAGATGAGGCAGGCATGAGGAGAAGTAGAAAGGGATAAGCTAAGTAAAATATGACATAAGGAGAGGGTCCTAGGGCCGCCGTTCTCGCTCCGGCCTCCGGTCCCTGTCAGCGCGTCCGTCGAGGGAGGGCGGTTTCTTCCAGATCCCGTCGATGATCTCTCCGGTCGCCGTTGCTGCCGAGCACGATGATGATCCTCAGCCTTGGCATCCGTGCTCGCCGGGGAGAATGGCCGATTCTGTTACCCTGCTGATTACCCGTGAGATGCAGATGTCGCATCCCTGTCAACGGGAGCGCGGGGCGCGAGAACGAGCGGAGCGCCCTCCTGTGCCGTTCGGCGCGGGCCATGAGTACCCTGCGGCAAATCAGAGGGAGCCGTGGCCACTGCAGCTCGCACCGCACGGCCGCGCATGGGTATTCGTGATAGGTTACGTTGGGGGCGCCACTCCCTTTCTGCATGACAGGGCCGCGACACATTTATGGCGAGGTCGATAGGGGGACCCACGAGATCGGCACCCTGATCCTCCAGTCCGCGCCCGAGGCGGATATTTATCTTGTGGACCCGAGCGAGTCCGACCCCCGCGCCCAGGGTCGGGCGAGGCGGAGTTTTGCGGCGGGGGTCGGGCGCTCCCGACCTCGGTCCTCTGGGTCGGGCGAGGCGGAGTTTAGTCTTCAAGGGGTCGGGAACGTCCGACCCCGGGGCTCCGGGTCGGGCGAGGCGGAACGTGGCCTCTCCCTCCCATATTAGGCCGACGGCAATCTTGCCACCTTAGGTGGGCCTGGACCTTTACGTTTTGTTGATTCCATGGGCTAGGGGAGATCGTTAATATTTCCCTCCAACAAGTAGGGAAACACATAGGTTTATTTCCCAGAGGAAGGATAAAAATTCTTCTCCAATTTCTGTCATTTTGCGAAGCATTCTAAAAATCCATTTTGCAAAGCATAATGCATATATTGCCAGTCAGTAGGGAAACTCGAAAGTTTATTTTCCGAAGGAAGGGATAAAACTCTTCGCCATTTTGACACTGGGAAGTGGATTCCAAAATAATATATTTTTGAGAATTATGGATTTCGAAACACGGCATGCCAATAATTAGCCATATGTCTTTGTTCTGCTCTTTTAGACAAAATGTAGATGGGTGCAGATATATAGGCACATGTAAAGCAGGCTTAGCAACAGATTAGTATAGGAATAAACAAAGGAAAAACACTGAAAGTGAACCCAAGATAGAGGTTGCTTATCGATTATAATTTTCTTATTATCAAGCCCTGCAATTACATAAGCAAAGAAGCACATAAGTGTACAGAAATGGCATATATAGTCGTCTTACAGAGCTAAGAATATTCTACCATACTAAAGCAGGTGACCGATACAAGAGGAACCGTGTTAGATCAACAACACAAGGAAAATGGGCTGTAGTTTCAAGCCTTTTGAAAGATTTGGAAATTGACAACTAATAATGAACATGTACATAGTAACATAGATAGTACGGAATCCATTGGTAGGTTGTTGTCAGTCACTACCATGAATGCACGCTAGTCACCTATAGTCATCAGCTCTGTGTTTTTCCTCTTAGGACTCATATGATCCAAGTCGGTTGATTGATGTACGCAAAAAGAGTTGCATGTGAGTTGTGACAGACATTCCATATAATTTCACCAGAAACTTTGCCATTTCCAAATATCTTGCTAATTCAAGGATCCAGAAAAAAAACGCAATTATAGATACCTAAGAGAACAGGTGGGCGAATTTTACTTAAGTTCAAAACAGTTATATGTTCATCAATTAACAAATTCCCTAAAAAGGAGCTTTGTGGTATTGGCAGGGTCTAAGATTGCAATGGCCGATTCAGTAGATGCTCACTGCTGAGGCATGCATTTGCTTGTCGAAATGATGTATGTTTGGCCAAATAATGGTATTTTTAAGGGGCTTTGACAGAGACCAATAGCCAAAATTTACAGATCTCTTCCTAAAGCTCAATAGCTCATATAACTTAGTGTGAAGCAAGCTCAATAGAAACACAGGCGTGAGATCGGACGTCCGGGTATCAATCAATCAATCATCAAACGAGAGTAATGCTCGGCTGTGCAGATGGAGCATACTTGCATTTTAGACGGAATAATTTTTTTGTCGGTTCAAGGGCTTATTTGATGTGTACGCTATACTGGAACCTCTATTTTTGCAGTCCGGGTTGCCCACCTTCTCGCCGTAGCACAAGGCATCACAGGAATTTCGTCTCGTTTATGACAAAGCACGGATTTGGTGCAAAAGCAGAGAAGGCGAAAGGCTGTAAAGCAACCTTGCTGTTGTGGACTGATGGAAACAGGAACCTGAATTTCCAGTTTATGTAACCTACCCCAAGCGCTAATTTTCCAAGCACGCCAAACGAAATCCAGACTAGGTCAGGTCAAGCTTTCAGTCCTTTCACCATTATTAGGTCGAGCAGCGCAGACTGGGCAAAAGGAGGCTAGCTACGAGATGAAGGTTGTTTACTTCCCTCCAAATTCTCAACTTTGGCACTATGCAAAAAGAAGATTTTTCATCACATCAAACTTGCGGTACATGCATGAGGTATTAAATGTAGACGAAATTAAAAACTAATTGCACAGTTTTGTTGTACTTTATGAGACGAATCTTTTGAGTCTAATTAGTCAATATTTTGATAATAATTCATAAATACAAACGAAATGTTACATTTGTGCATTTATGGTAAAATGTCAATTTTGCCACTCCAAGATTAGGGACTAAACAAGGTCGAAAATTACTGATGCAACCGGAAACCTCGAATGCGTTTAGTAATTGCAAAAACGAAGGGAGTCAAATCGAATTGAAGGACATACTTGGTCTTGGTGTACACCTCGGGTGGCCCACCTTGATGTTGGATGAGCACAAGCAGCCCAGGAATTGCCTGTACTGGTTGTAGGAGCACTTCCCGCCGGACTGCTCGCACGGGTGGCACTCATCCGTCGGAAGCCAGGCCAGCTCGAACCCCTGCCTAAGCACGTCACCGTATCCGCCGCTTGTGAAGCTGGTCTTGTTACTTGACTTCAGAACCTCGCTCCTTACTGGCACCGATAAGTTCTTGCAGTACGCAGCTAAATTGTGCTCTTGGGCTTTACCATGGTCAGGTGTCAACACGAAGGAAGCTCCATCGTCGAACGGACTCTTCAACCCGTTGCAGTCGATTCGGTACATGTCGAGTCCAGCCGGCGCGGGATCGCAGCCGAAGAAGAAGGTGAGGTTGTCTTTGGAGCTGGTGCTGTAGCGTAGCCACACCTCGTCGAAGCTGACGTCGTGGCTGACCGACCACGGGGCACTTTCCAGGGCGGAGCACGTCGCTGTCCGCAAGAATAACGGTTTTGTTGTCGTAGGAGATGTTGAGAACGGTGTAGCTTTCGCTGTCGAGGCGGATGACCGGCGTCCCGGTCAGCCCGTTGCCCTGGCAGGAGATCTCCAGATCGGTGTAGCCGCAGGCGTAGGGTGTGTTGTAACGGTAGTCGGCGATGTATCTGATTGTGTTGGAGAGGTAGAAGGGATATTTTATAGATACGTCTCCGCACCTGGACGATTCCGGGCACATGGAATCGTCGTAGGTGGTCAGGGGCGGAGCAGGATCGCCATGGGAGGCGGGGACATGGACGGCGAGGAAGACGAAGAGGAGGACGGGGAGACGCGGTAGGTGAGCAGCCATGGTGGCGAGAAGACGAGGCGGGCTCATCTCATCTGGCTCTTTGCAGGCTCCCAGTTGGTTGGTGAACCGTAGTAGTAGTAATAACCGGTGTAATCGGCAGTTGCTGCGGTTGCGGTTGGCAAGGTAGAACAGATTGTTAAGAGTCTTTCCTTTCAAAGTGAAACGATTTTCCTTTTACGTGCTGTTTTCGACACCGCCACTCAACCTCCGCGTATATAGGTGGACTGCTAATCTCAATGAGGGAGCACAAACGAATTAAAGGTGCTATAAGACCTAATTTCTTGGCTTGGCCCAACCAAATTCTGGCTTAGTCAGCCTGGCCCATTATCGGCTCCGGTGTGCTACTTTTTCATGAAAGAAAAAAAAAGGCCCATCATGTGTCGCTACTCAAGGAAAAATCGATTAGGCTCGTTTAGTAGAGTCCATAAACACCAACCCGAAAACATACTAAGCAAACACGTGTTCATCTAGCTGTCCTGTAAAATGTTGCAGCACAGTGGCTAGTATACTCGGCGGTAAAATGTTGCCTGCTGAAACTCGGTCGCCACCCCATGAATAACGGGAGATGCAAGGACGACGTGCCGCGCCAAGGCGCAATCGTTAGCGGGCTGTCTCTCCCGGTCCCGTCGTGGCGAGAAATTTCCACATCGAATCGAAGAACCGGTCGCTGTCACCCTAACTCCCTCACTTGACTCTCACGCACGCACCACCTCGCCGAGTAACCAGCACAAATGCACAACCCTCCGGGTCTCTCCCTCCTCTCCCGTTTCACACCACGAGCGATGGCTCCCCTGCTTCCCCTCCTCCTCCTCCTCCCCATCCTGCTCCTCCTCGCCATAGCCGACGCCCTCCCTCCTGCTTGCAGCGAGGTCGTCACCTGCGCCGGCCAGGTCGTCCACTACCCGTTCTCGCTCAACTCCTCCGAGTCCGACTGCGGCTACCCCGGACTCGACCTTTTCTGCGAGGACAACGCCACGCTGATCCTCCCCGTCAAGTCCCACCGGTACAGAGTCGTCGGCATCGACTACCTGGCGCACACCGTCGCCGTCTCCGACGACGACATCAGCAAGTATGCAAACACAGGCGGCTGCTTACGCCTCCATGTGAACCTCACCATCGACTACACGAACTCCTGGCTTCAGCTCACGCAATCTGACTCCAACGTCACCTTCTTGTACAACTGCAAGAAGAGCATTTCCTGGCTCCCTGCCGTGGAATTGAGAGGGTGCCAGCAACAGGACGGCAAGAAGTCGTACGTGTTGCCCGATGGTGGGATCACGGGTACTGAGGCGTACGAGTACGAGTGCGAGGAGGTGGTGGTTGCGCCGGTGCTGGGCTTGCACAAGGAGAAAATCTTGCCGTTGACGAACGGATCCTTTGGTGAAGTGGTGAAGGCTGGGTTCGAGTTGATGTACAACGCGCACTCCCAGCAGTGCGACGGATGCGAGCGCTCCGGCGGATGGTGCGGCTACCAGCGCAACGACACGCACGGCGGGATGAACTTCACCTGTTTCTGCGACAACGGCCCGGCGGCGGCACGCTGCAGTAAGTATACTTACTCCTCGGCTCCTCCTCCCCCCGCGTTACTTTTATTTGATTCTATGCTTTGCTTCGAGTCTCCGGATGTGGACGAGGTTGTGCATGCGCTTTTTGTTTGCTTGTTCAATGCTGCGCCCAATGCCCCAATGGACCGAATATAGGAAAGATTAGCTGACGAAAATTAACCTGGAGGCCCAAATTCTCCATGGTTTAGTCGACCACTAGAATTAGCAGCTGGCTTGTTCAGCAGATACCCGCGCTCAGTTGTTGCCTGGACAGGACCTCCATTGAAAGTTACGTTGGATGCCACCCAACGGCCGGTACCGTGAAAACCAGAAGCGGTGATCAATTGTTGTCTAGTGGTCTACCACAACGACAGCACAGCAAGTGAAGAACTGGACGGCACAGTATACAGCAAGCAAGAAGATAGTCAAGTTACAGTAGGGCATAGGACTGGGCACGGGCAAGACGAAGCCAGGTGCTGCTCCGCCTTCAGTTGTCGCCATTCAGGAAAACGACTGACGGGACCGGAGCACTAAAGAGCGCGTCAATCGTAGCGCCATTCAGTTGGAAAACTTGGAAGGCTCGCAAGGTTGGTTTCATGTCATGGCAGATGACGAAACTGGCGAGAGTAGCCTTATCTGTCGATGCTCATTGCCCCATTGGTCCTTCGATCCCGTGTGGCGGTGTTGAATGGATCAGTAGATCACAATACCAAACTGGCCATAAGTTTGGTTTGGTCCTTGGTGGTACTGAGACTTCAGAGGCCAGTTCAGTGGACTCGAGTTGCGGGACCTCGTAACTCCGTCGTACGTCTCCCGTGATCTTCTAGACTTCTACAAGGCTAGACTTCAAAAAATTAAATTCGGCAGATCGAGGGATGAGCCCACATTGGTTGGACCGGTATTGTGTCTTGAAAGGTTGTTCCGTTCATACGGAATGTCACCTTCACCGGTCGCCACTGACATGTTGATTGAAAGAGACTTGTTGAGAAACAGAGGCTCAGAACCAGCTCTCTCCTGCTCCCCCCAAAAAAAAAGAACCAGCTGTCTTTTTTGACAGTCTTACACTCTTATGACTCCATCCGTCCCAAAATACAAGCCGGGTTTTGACCAGCAATTATTAATAAAAATTATATAATACAGAATTATAACTATAAATTGGCACTTTTGAATGCGAAAATAGTAACACTATTATCGTGTCACAAAAATGTTGCTTACTCGTGATTGTTGATTAAAACCCTTATCCTAACAAAACAAACTAGTGCGCCTTATATCTAGGCACAGAGGGAGTACTAAATGCAGCATCCATGTTAGATGAACTAAAAAAGATAAATCTTAAAAATTTACAAAAAATTGGAATATTCTAGCATTGATTTTGTAGACTTAAACAATTGTCGGACAATAGCCATTGGACCTAATTTTCTTCTAAATTATCTAATTGTGCTATTATGAAAAATAACATGAAATTACCCTAAATTGACATCTATATTACCCACATTTTCTATTATAAATAAATTTATTAAATCACACCAGATCCCCATATAAATTGCTTTAAAATATATATGTACTTCAGAAAAGCAAGATATATGCATTTAAATCATTTGCACTCGTCATTGTTAAAATAATCCATTTATCTAAATTATCTATTTCTGCCATCATGAAAAGAATAGGCCAAAGTACTCCCTAGAAATATACCTATAAAGTACCCACTTCTATTATTACTAATATATAAGAACATACTAGAACAAAGTTACTATAATTTGGATAAAATTATTATATTAGAATAGAAACATTATGACAGATCTCATGGGTTTTTTATCGAATAAATTTGATATTTTTGCCCACTATGGTATAGGTTGAAACGATTGTTTATGCAGTCGCTATAACTATGAGCAGTCTAAGACTTCGAATCCACATTACTCCCTAGGTTCTCAACCTAACATGGAAGAAAAAAATTTCTTACATGTTGCAACATGTGGGGTTGAAATTGGAAAGCTAAAATCTGGAAAGTCGCAGTTGTAACAAGAGCCCACCTAGTTAAAACTAAGATTTCAACTATACACATGCTAAACAAACACGGGGTCGGATGAAGGAGAAAAATATGAATGGAGATGGAAATACATATAAGTATCATAAAGCAAATAAAAAATTACAAATAATGTATAAATATATTATGTTAGAAAATAAATAAATAGAGCAAAGACAAATAATTTTGGTCACGTATTTATTAACAAACTTATAATATTTATGTCTATTAGGTTAAAGGACAAGTAAATAAATTTCATAACTACTTGTGTGCTTGGAACTTTGACCAGATCAACAAACTACTAGTATGGGGTACACATCAGTGTCGTACTAGTGGTTAGGTTGCGACCCACTGTCAGCAAAGTAGCTTTTGTGAACCTCCAATTAATACAGCAGTTCACAGAAGGCCTAATTTCTCCGGTTGTGATTGATTGGATAGCGAAACGAAAGTATGGGTACTGTTACACTGTGCTCGTCCACTTGTACAATTTGTACTCAGCAATTGGTGTTACTGGGTATGACACCAATTACGGCTTTTGAAAGTTGAAACCAATCAAAGACAGAGAAGCAAAATCCACATAAATATAAAGCACGTATCTCCTAGCAATATACTCCCTCCGTCCCAAATTACTATTCATTTTAGTTTTTCTAAGTACATGACTATTGCTACGTATCTAGACATAGCATATATCTAGGTGCATAGCAAAATCTATAAATCTAAAAAAGTCAAAATGAATAGTACTTTGGGGTGGAGGGAGTACCTCCATCCATAAGTATTTGGGGGCGGAGGGACTCCCTCCATCCATAAGTATATGGGACAAGCTATTTAGTTTAAAAATAAACTAATTTACTTATCCTAAATATCATATATTTGATAATGAAGGTACTAAGTGTGAAACAATTTCTAATCATTAATGGGTGTGCCACATTTTTTTTTAGATCAATGGTGTGCCACATGATTGCTTACAATCGGGAACATTTGGTTGTTGTGGCCCAGCTTGATTTCGGCCCGTCAAGGCCACTAGCTGATGCGGCGGGGACAGACAGATTGGTGCCCAATATAGGCTTGAAACAAAAACCAGGCTTTTCTGAGCCCATATATGTAAAAATATAGTTGGGTAATTGTCCCTAAGCTCGACCCAACTTGGCCCAACCTCTCAGGCCTTAATTAATCACATCCAATTGTTATTTTAGAAAGCAATATGGTCTCTAAAAACACACCGACCACCAATAATTCTCCTATGATATATTTTGAAATATATATGAAACAATTGAAGTACTATGAAAGATTAAAAAAATATAACTATCAGGATCATGTTTGCCTTCTAGATATTAGAGCAATATTCATAGCTCAAATTTTGAAGGTTTGGTCGAATGTGCTTGCGTCAAACGACAAGTCTCCGTGGCCAGGTGGAGAACTTGATACTATCAACCTAGCAGTGGTTCCAACTCCAAAGGCTCACAATGTAGTTTGTTGGAAAGAGTAGGGATACGCTAACTGGTGGAGTAGACAAACAATAGAAGTGTGCGAACACCTACCGCACAATCACTGTCATTTTTACAAGTCATGGTGGCATCACGAGTCAAGAAGACTACATTAAATCATTCGATCTGATGCGGAAACTTAGCGCGCAAACAATCTTTTCTGCCTTTTCAAACTGACTAAGTCTTGCGATATAAAGTGTGCCAGTAAGGCTGAAGGCGCCTTCACCGTCCGGACTCAGACGCGTTTTGTGTGGTCACGATTTGAAGCGTTAACAACCAGAGCAATGACCTCTAACACAGAACAGTTTACTATCATTCAAGTAGGTATCATGAGAATCTGGATAACCATCTCTGAAGAAACACAGCCACCGACCAGTGGGTAAACACCAGCATATTAATTATGATTTGCTCAGATGGAACCAGTCATGTAATCCTAATAAGGCACCCCATTTGGAGCTCCAATTAACAAATGTTCTTCTAGAAAAGACATTAAAAATGCACCCAGAGTGAAGTGTTTGCTTATACTAGTATATTGTTGTGAGGTATGGTCCGTGTGGAAGTCAACTGAAATCGTACCCAGTGGAGGAACGCATCTTTGTCTGGACCAACCAAAGCCTAGTAGTGACGTTAGCAAGCAGGTGACGATCACCGATCAAACGGCTTTGCACGATCCAGCTTGACGCAGAGTCCACGCTGCTTCGGTCTCCGAGCGTCTCCCGGTCTCAATCCGCGCCATCGCGTGCCCCACCACCACCAACCAACCTTCTCCTAAAGACCCCAACCAGGTCAAGTCCACGGGTGCTATAACCGACCGGCGGCGGCCTCAGGCCATCGCAAGAAACCAGACGCGTCACGCGTGCCCAATTGGAGCTAACAAACAGCTAGATGAGCATGAGCCAGCCTCGCCTTCTAGCCGCCATGGCTGCTCACCTACCACGCCTCCCCTTCCTCCTCTTCGTCTTCCTTGCCGTCCATGTCCCCACTTCCCATGGCAGCCCTCTTCCGACCACATACGACAGCTCCATGTGCTTGGAGTCATTCTGGTGCGGCAGCGTCGAAATCCGCTACCCGTTCTATCTTGCCAATGCAACCAAAGCAACCTCCGATTACAACGGAAACTACTCTTGCGGCTACACCGATCTGGAGATCTCCTGCCTGGGCGAGGGGCCGAGCGCGAGCCCGGTCATCCGTCTCAGCGGCGAAACCTACACCGTTCAGGACATCTCCTACGACAGCGACAACTACAAGGTTACTCTGGTGGACAGAGACGTGCTCGTCGGCGGCAGCTGCCCTGCAGTCCGCCACGGCGTCACCTTCGACGGGATGTGGCTGCATAACACCAGCTCCAACGACGACCTCACCTTCTACTTCGGCTGCTACTCAGGCGGGCCCCGCATGCCGGCTGGATTGCACAAATACCAAATCGACTGCAATTTCGAGAGTCCGGTTCCTGGCGGCGGAGTTGCGTTTGTATTGACACCTGATGATCATGACAAAGCCCAAGAGCACGACCTGGCTGCAGACTGCCATAAGGTTGTCTCCGTGCTAGTAAAGAATGAGGTTCTGGAGGTGGCAAGAACCTGGACCAACTTCACAAGTGGCGCATACGGGTACGTGCTGAAGCAGGGATTCGAGTTGGGCTGGAGCCCGATAGAGACGGGTCCCTGTCCCCAGTGCGAGGAGTCCGGCGGGAAGTGCGCCTACAGGCAGAACAAGACATTCCTGGGTTGCTTGTGCTCCGACGGGAAGGTGGGCTACCCGGACGGGACGGACTGCAGCGGTGCCAGCACCGCGCCTGCGCCTGCGCATGCATCAAGTAAGTCTTTGAGACCTGATCCTTCGATTGCACATTCGGCAGTTTCTTGTGACCCTCGTTAATTCGCGTCTCGTTGTGTCCCGCTGATTGCCTCGTGCTAATGGTGAAAGTTATGGCCTGGCCTGGTCTGAAATTAGTTGGGTCTGCCTGGGAAATTAGTGCCTGGGTAGGTAGAAAATAGAAGCTCTGGTTCCCGTTCTAATCAAATGACAAGGACGGTTATAGCCGTATTTGCTTTGATATACTCTTTCACCAAATCCGTGCTTTTTCGCGAACGATTCAGGCGGTCTGCCGTGCTCCACAACCGTATTACCCTTGTTTCAGTGTAGAACATACCAGTCCACACTCCACAGACCAGGAGCTTAGAACTGGCTTTGGCAGGCAAGTGGCAGAATGTTCAGTGGCGCACTTGGTTAATTAGATGAGTGGACTTTTTTTGGACTTGACATGGTTAATTTTTTTGGACTTTTTTTGCAATCACCACACCACGCGCATTCGAGATTTCCGGGATGCATAGTAATTTCCATCTGTTAGCTAGCCTCCTTGTGCCCGTCTCCGTAGTGTACGTGCCCCTCTGCTCCTAATCATGCTGCTCGCCTCGAGCTAATGGCGAAAGTTGGACCTGACCTTGTCTGAAATTCCTTGAGTTCGCCTGGAAAATTAGTTCCTGGGTAGGTATAGAACTGGAAATTCTGGTTCCTGTTTTCATCAGTCGACAAGGATGGTTTGCAGCCTTTCTTTCGCCTGCTTTTGCACCAAATCCGTGCTTTTCTCATGAACGAGATTCATCAGGCGGCCCGGTGGCCTGCCGTGCTCCACAGCATTTCGTAGATCAGAGAACAGTACGTTCCCTGTTTTTGCAGCGTGGAACAAGTGCAGGATACTAAACGCAGCCCCCCAACCGGGTTTGCATCGCCGAATGGAGAAGTTCGTTAGCATTTGGTAGCTCCAGCAGCCAGGCGACCCTTTTTTTTGGATGGGTCGGGGGTGTCTTGCACGTCCAGAAGGGCAACGCTAATCACAGCGCGCGTGTGAGGAGGGGCTGCCGGCGCTCGATCCCCGACGAGCCACTCCCGTCCCGCGATTTTCTTTTTTAAAAAGTTTACCATTTTTAGAATATTATAACTTATACATATAACTTCGTTGCATAACTTTATAATATAACTTCTTATGAGATAATTTTTAGCACTTCAATAGCGTGCAGAACTCGTATAACTTTGAAATGCATAACTTCCAGGTACTTCGAATTTTGTTTCTTATAAAGTTGTAACCTATACACACAACTTATATGTGTAACTTTTTTCCTAACAACAATTTAGGTGATAATTCCATAATACAACTTTAATGATATACATAAGTTATACACATGACATTTGTCACGATTTTTGAGATAATATTGTTTAAAAAATTATACACATAATTTACAGTACAAATTATAGAAAAAATAATTGAAAAAAAAGAAAAAAAAACGTGCGGGGGCGCGCAGCCCCACTGTTCCGCGTGGGCCAGCTGCACATGGGCGCGGGGAGTATCGCGCGCCACGAAGCCGGTCGGCGCGCGCTTGTAGAATTAGCTTTGCGCGCGCGATGGTTTTGCTCCTCAAGGATCTTTGCTGGAGCCAACAGCAAACTGGTCGTGAGAGCAGAGACCGTCAGATAAATTACTATGCTTTGGATCTTTGGTAGTTTCGTCCATCCAAAGACGTGTTTCCGGGGCTTGGAGTCGGTAGTGAAAGCATGCTTGCTTTTTTTCCTTTTGTGAAAAGGTGAAAGTACGATTTCTATTCGCTTTGATTTCAGTGTTTCACAAAACAGAGCGGCCCTGACGTTTAGTACTACTGCAGTTTATGTAGTTGCTGACCACGTAGAAATATTAGACGCAAACCTTTCCTATATACCCCTCCCTTCCGGTGTTCCATCCAACCCTGCGAAGCAGGATGAACCAAACTTCTTTTCTGAAAGAGCAATCCAGTAGCAAGGGGGAGATTGTCTCGCATTCCTGGACACAACAGGCACATAAATCGTTATCCTGCAACTGATGACGTTTTTATGAACAGATTTCCATAAGAAACGTAATCAATTTAGGCCTTGTTTAGTTGGCAAAATTGGAAGTGCCAAAATTAATATGCCGGCACTGTAGCACACTGTAGCGTTTCGTTTGTATTTGTAAATTATTGTCCAAATATTGACTAATTAGGCTTAAAAGATTCGTCTCGCAAAGTCTAACAAAACTGTGCAATTAGGGGGTGTTTGGATACCCCATGCTAAAGTTTAGCACATATCACATCGGATGTTTGGATGCTAATTAGGAGTATTAAACATACACTAATTACAAAACTAAGTGCACAGATGGAGTCTAATTCACGAGACGAATCTGTTAAGCCTAATTAGTCCATGATTTGACAATGTAGTGCTACAGTAACCATTTGCTAATGATGGATTAATTAGGCTTAATAGATTCGTGTCGCGAAATAGCATAGGGGTTATGCAATTAGTTTTATAATTAGCTCATGTTTAGTCCTCCTAATTAGCATCCGAACATCCGATATGACACTGCTAAAGTTTAGCACCTCGTATCCAAACACCTCCTTAGTTTTTAATTTCATCTACATTTAGTACTCCATGCATGTACCGCAAGTTTGATGTGATGGGGAATCTTCTTTTTGCATAGTGCTAAAGTTGGGAGTTGGGGGTGAAGTAAACAAGGGCTTGGGGTGAAACATCCGATGTGACAGGTTTAGCACCTGCTATCCAAACACCCCTGTAGCCTTAGCTGTATTACATCATTACCTGCACGTGTAGGACAGTCCATTTGTCGGAGCGATAGCAAACTGGTCATCACTCGTCAGAGCAAAGACTGTCGTACAAATAGTGTAATTGCTATGGTCCATCCAAAGTATGCTTCCGGGCAGGGTTAGACTTGGTCCGCGCGTACGTAAGTCAACTGAAATCCTACCCAGGGCAGTGACGCATCCTAGACCAAACAAGCCGCGCGATGACGTAATAGTAGTACTAGGATGGCAGGTGCGCTACGCCCGCGCCCGTATACTAAGGGGTATTTGGGTAACACCTCCTAAACTTTAATACCTATCACATCGGATGTTTGATACTAATTAGGAGTATTAAATATAATCTAATTACAAAACTAATTGCACAGATGGAGTCTAATTCGCGAGACGAATCTATTAAGTCTAATTAGTCCATGATTTGATAATTTAGTGCTACAGTAACTATTTGCTAATGATGGATTAATTAGGCTTAATAGATTTGTCTCGCGAATTAGTATAGGGATTCTGCAGTTAGTTTTATAATTAGCTCATGTTTAATACTCCTAATTAGCGTCCGAACATCCGATGTGACCCTCTCGTATCAAACACCCCTAGGAGTCCATGCATGCTCGTCTAATTGGACATCTCTGACCAATATAAACACCATAGTAAGAGAGCAGTAGACATCACGGTCAATGGACAACTTCAATTTGCATTGAACATAAACGTGGTAGTTCTTTAGCTCATGTGTAGCAGGTGCGGTTATAGGTTTGTCAAACTTAAATATGGGGAAAAATACTGGAATCGATCATTTGAAGCAAAAAAAAAAAAGAAAAGAAATTTTACGGCTTTCGGTCAGCAACCACTGACAGCAGCCATTTGAAGCCAAGCTATAGGCACAATATTTCACGAACTGTACGAACTATCAGGTCATGATATTCGAAAAAAGACATGGTAGTTAAGAAGAACATCTGCTGGTATTTTGGTGCTCAAAGAAGAAAAATAAATTACATGCTCATCTGAAGCCAAGTAGCTGAAGCAGCACTGGAGAAGCAGTCAATTAAATTGGGGGAAATGGCCAAGGAAAGGAAAGTGCAAAGACGAAATATTGCATCAGGCCTTCTATTTCAGGATTGGGAACAATTCATCTGATAATATGAGGCAACCAAACATCGAAACATGTAAAGTCCAGAATCAAAGATACAGTTGTTGAGATGAATTGAGGAAGTGCACGTAAGAACTAAAGAAATGAAGAAAGTGCAGAGATGGCGGAGCTTACACAGATATGGAGCTTACAGCCTTACACTGCCATCACCTCTGCCGAGGACGCGGCAAACCAGATCAGGAATTCAGGATCCGATGGCGAAGCCTTTTCTGGAGGTGTGCCCCGTCCAGGAACCAGAGGAGAGCGGCGATGGCAGCGAGAGAGGAGAAACCCACGAAGGCTGCTCCGATGTGGTCCGTCGACGCTGCTGCGTTCCCCGTTGGCGACGAATCCGCCATCTCCTCCATAGTCGCGGCTGCTTTGGCGTGCTACCTCAGTGTGTGAGCTCCTGCCGCCGGTCTGCCTTTTGTGCGGCCACGAAGGGGATGTTGGACGGACGGGATTGAGCCGGAGCGTCGGGGACGGCACTGGAGCCGGGGGTGCGGCAGCGACGGCGGAAGAGGCGAGGCGAACCAGACGGAGTCAATTTCGTCCGCGGGCAAGGAAGGCGCGTACGCCTGCTATGTGGGCCTCCCGTACCTGCGTTTTCCTCAGGGTCGGTCCCACAGAAGACGTGGCTGCCTGTAACAGGCAGAGACGCGGGGGAGCTCCCGGAGGCGTGCAAATCTTACAGGGATGTATCTCTACTTTATGCACTATGCAGCCGAGATCGCAGATCAAACGGCTGACACAAACCAGCAGG
>NC_028454.1:33649758-33858410 GCF_000263155.2 Setaria italica | reverse complement strand
AGCTACTTGAGTGCGTGAGACGAGCGCGATACCTTCAGTCTCCAAGCGTTTCGACGTCTCCACCGGTGGCCCACCGCCAACCAATTAAACAACCTTCTCAAAAAATAAAACCAGGTCAACTCCACTCATCTAACCACGCGACCTAGTATAAACGGCTGCGCGCTTAAGGAAGCAAACTGACTAGATCATCAGCTAAACAAGCACAGCCAAAGCGTCCGAGTCGTCGGCTCCGCGCCATGGCTCACCTACCACGTTTCCTCCCCGTCATCCTCTTCCCCTTCCTCTCCCTCGTCGCCCATTGCCCCGCCTCCCATGGCACCCCTCTTCCGCCCACCTACGACGTTTCCATGTGCGTGGACTCGCCGATCTGGTGCGGCGGCGTCGAAATCCACTACCCGTTCTACCTCGCCAACGCGACCGCCTACCACTACGGCGCACCCTTCTCTTGCGGGTACACCGACCTGAAGATAGCCTGCAAGGACGACGGGGAAACGCAGACCCCCGTCATCCACCTCGGCCGAGCCGACTACACGGTCCAGAACATCTTCTACAACAACAACAGCTTCCTGCTGGCCGACGCCGACGTGCTTCGCGGCGGCGATTGCCCCAGGGTCCGCCACAACGTCAGCTTCGACGAGGCGTGGCTGCAGTTGCGCAACACCAGCTCGCACGACAATCTCACCTTCTTCTTCGGCTGCTTCTCCAAGCAGCCAGGCGGCGGCGATCCTCGGCCGCTCGGTTTCGACACGGATAAGTACCGGATCAACTGCACGGGGTTGGGGAACGCACCTGGTGGCGGAGCCTCGTTCGTGTTCGCCGCCGAAGAGCTCGACAACGCCCAAGAGTATGAGTTGGCCGCGCACTGCGGGGAGATCGTCACCGTGCCGGTACGAAGCGAGGTTCTCGATCTCATGGCGAGTGATCAGTCCATGTTGGCGAGGGGTGGATACGGCGGCGTGCTAAGGCAGGGGTTCGAGCTCGCTTGGACCCGGAGCACCAAGGATCAATGCTACCGGTGCGAGAACTCAGGCGGGCGGTGCGCCTACAGCTACGCCAAGGCTTTCCTCGGTTGCTTGTGCAGCGGTAAGGTCGGTGACCCGTACTGCAAAAACAGTAGTGCCAGCACAGTACAACCGCCAAGTAAGTCCTCCAGGCTCCAGGACTCATCCTTCGATTTTACCCCTCGTTTCTGCGATCACCAGACGCGTTCCAGTAGCTTGTCGCGTTTGGTGCTTTCTTGGCTTCTTGTCCCCGCTGCTGCTGCTTCTCTGTTTAGCCCCGCGAGTTTTTTTTTTTTGATAAATGGTCCGCGAGTAGTTATAGTTTGGCTGAAAAATACCGCGTGGGTATGTAGAAAAGATAGGAATTCCAATTCGCATTTCCTCATTCGGTACCCCGTTTTGTTCTTTTTCACGAACGAGATTCATCAGGCGGTCCGGCGTACTCCACAGCGTTTCGTAGAGCAGAGAACCAAACTGTCCTTCCTTTCAGTCTGAACTCCGAAACAAGAGTCAGGTTACTACCTACTGCTCACTGAATTCATGCCGAAAGTGTGAAGCACAGCCTACACACCTGGTTTAATTTGCATCGCTGAATTGAGAAGTTAGCTAGCATTGGCTATGGTAGGCAAATGACCAGAAGCGTTTTCCTTACACGTTTAGAACACGTATGATACTTGAGTTGCTGCAGGCTCTTCGTTGGAGCGACAGCACACTGGCCGTGAGAGCAGAGACCGCCATGCGAGTACCCAAACGCTACGTTTGGTCCAAATTCAAGACGTGTTGCTGAGGTCGGAGAAAAGCCTAGTTTTGCGTTCACTGAGATAGTTCGACTACGGTGGTTCCCAGAACAGAGCCGACTGGGTCCCCTGCCGTTTATTAGTACCGCAAACTTTCTAACTGCTGACCACTCCGGACCATTGAACGCAAATCTTCTAGTGAGAATACGTACATGAATATCGATCCAGAACCAAGACCAAGGACGCGACCTTTCTTTCTTCCAAGGGCGTTAGCCAATGGAAAACGCGCGAGTGTGCACGGAACAGCGACGGGAGCGGGAGGTGCCAACACCTGACTTCGCCAAGGCAGAGTAATTGCCTAATTGGCATCTTGCGAGACCCAGCTGGTCACGGTCAGCCACGGCTCTTTGCCCCACTTTGCCGCCATGTCCCACTCGTCGGCAACCCGTCCGCCGATCGACAACTCATCAGGCCCTCGCGACCTTATAAACGGAGGCCGGCCGCCACCAAACCAGAGGGGGGGAAAACCGGAAAAGTAGCCTGACCTGTTTAGGTTTAGCCATGGCTCTCTTGCTACGGCACCGGCTGCTGCCGCCGCCGCTGCTTCTCCTTGCCATCTTGGTTGCCGCTTCCCATGGCTCGCCTTCCAGCGGGGGCGATAGCTACGACACCTCCATGTGCGTGCGGCAACCTTACAACTGCGGCAACGTCAACATCAGCTACCCGTTCTATAGCAAGATGGAAACTCTCCTGGGAAACGACAGCTCGTACTGCGGCTACCCTGGCATGGAGATTCAGTGCGAGGAAGGCCGAGCCTTCCTGGAACTCGACAGTGGCAAGTACACCGTCTCGCGCATCGACTACGAGCCCCCCGGAGTCTGGCTTGCTGATCCTGATGTCCTCAACGAGGGGAGCTGCCCCAGAGCCAATCACAACGTGACGCTCGGGAATGTCTCATGGCTGGACTATCCTAACGACACCGTCGATTACCTCCTCTTCTTTATCAATTGCAACTTCCTCTCCGCCCCCGACATCACTGGGCCACCGTCAAACACGACCTCCACCTGCAAATTCGATGACGAGCCGGCGTATGGGATGTCTTTTGTGTTTCGGGAGCAAGACGTGCCGTACCAGGACACGAATTGGTGGCAGGTGTGCGGCAAAGTTATCCAAGTGCCTGTGCTCAAATCCGGTCTCCCTCCCGATCCACAAAATGATCCTAGATGGAGGAACGGTGGGTACGGCAGCAGTCTTCGTGAAGGATTCCAGTTGGCATGGCACCAAGAGCGCAAGGCCTCCGCGTGTGACCAGTGCGAGCGATCCAAGGGGCAGTGCGGCTACAACAAGACGGGGGTATACGTAGCATGCTTGTGCTCCGGCGGGCGAGTCGGCACTCCCAATTGCACCACAGCCAATTCTTCCGGTAAGCCTCTCTCCAAGCTTTTCCAATTTACAGCGGGGATTATCGGTGATTCTTGTACGTCGCGTGCGCTATTAGAACTTAAACAATCACCGAAGGCCTTTTTATCTCGCTCTGCCGCTGTCGCCGCTCGTTTAGGGTCTATTTCGCTCTGCCGCTGTCGCCGCTCGTTTAGGGTCTATTTTGGGTTGTCAGGGGTTCCAGGGTAGAGACGAGCGGACCAAGCAAGCCCCCCCCCCCCCCCCCCCCCCCCACCCACCCGTCACCCGTCACCGAAACGGCATGTAGCAATCCCAGGAGGATTAGCGGCTGCTTGGCTTTAATTCATGGTGCCGGCTCTCTTTTTTCCCCTCTACATCGTTGCCCTTTTTTAGATCTCCCAAGAGATTGTTCATTTTCTCGAGCTAGCACGTTTCTTTTTTTGTGTGTGTTATTGTATGTGTTAGGGTCAGTTTGGTAAGGTTCTAGGAGTTATTTTTTTTTAGCTCCAGCTTCTTGATATAAAACGGCTCCGACTTCTCTATTACTCCAGGAGTGGAACCGTTTTTGATCAAATTGTTTAATAGAACTTCAGCTGGAGATACAGGAGAAATCGGAGCTGAAGCCTTGCCTGCCCATAGTATAGCACGGAAATTTGTTTAGCCTGGGCGACGTGCTGAGTGCTGACGTGTGAGCGCACCAGTTTGACCGAGTCAGCTGTCACATTTTCTTCTGGGCCTGGACCACCCGATACGGCCGATAGTTGGGCCTTTCTTCTTTTTTTCATGTCCCATCGGCCCGAACCGTTCTATGCTCCCCCGCACCCCCCGCTCGTGTGTTGCAAACTTGGGTTTAAGTTCAAGGCCTCAACATTTCTAACTGACATAAGCATGTACTTATACATAAAAATTTTACAGACACAACTCAATACGAACAACCCTTGTTCCAATCTGGACGCTGTTCCTTGCTGTGAAACAACGGAGCCACACCGCATACTGTGACTGATTCTTTCTTGGCGCTTTTCATGCCCCTGCTGGCTGCTAGGCCTTACTAGCTTACTGTAATTTTCTAACACACGCATGTGAACCGTTCCTTAAGAAAATCAGGCCTTCTAGACTTCCTGGAAACGATCAGATCTCAAGCGCATCTTTCCTTTGACGCCAATTCAAAAATGTGACTAGGCCGGGCTCTCGAGTCGCCACGGGACAAGGACATGGGGGATGTCCGGTCAGGTAGCGAGCGCGACTCTGGCCGAGTAGCGCGGTAGGCTGGCAACGTCGCGACTCGCGAGTCCGCTAGCTGCAGGCCCCGCACCAGCCATCGTGTGCCCGTATGCCCATGTCCTTGCCCCTCGTCAGCGTCAGCCACCCAACCTTTCACCGGTACTGCACGGCTAGCTGCACTTGCCATTGCCAAAGCGAGGTTCAAAACATTGCTAGCATAGAAACGGAGCCGCCCGACCGTCCGCCAACCAAACCGCGCGCCAGAAGTCCTGGAGAGCTGAACCAGGAGGAAAAAAAAAAGTTGCCCGCTTGCCAGTTGCCATGCCTCCCCTGAGCCACCGTGACCGAAGCCTCCTGCTGCTCCTCCTTCTCTTCCTCGCCGTCGGCTGCAGCGGCGATGACACCTACGCCACATCCGCGTGCCGGTGGCGGCCGTACCTCTGCGGCGGCGTGAACATCAGCTACCCGTTCTACCTTACCAGCGACACCAAGGCGATCCCGGACCACGAAGGCGAGTCGTACTGCGGCTACCCGGGCCTGGCCGTCACCTGCGACGGCGGCAACAGGGCCGTCCTGAAGCTCGGCGGGTATAACTACACGGTCTCGCGCATCCACTACGCGAACCTGATCGTCTCGCTCGCCGACGCCGACGCCGCGGCCGCGGGCAACGGCTGCCCCATTGTGGACCACAACGTGACCTTCCCGGCGGGCGCCCGGCTGTTCCTCCCCATCTCCGCCATCGACTACCTCTTCTTCTTCATCAACTGCTCCTTCGGGCACCCGGACGCCCCTGCTCCTTCCAAGCCCAAACCGCCGAAGCCGCCGACCATCAAGCCCATCACCTGCGGAGACTTCGACGAACCGGACTCCATGACGTTCGTGCTCCCGAGCCGTGAGGTGCCTCCCGCCGACTGGTCCGGGGCATGCAAGAGCGTCTTCGGAGCACCCGTGCTCAGAGACGCCGTCCCCCGCGACGCGCAGGACCCCAAGTGGAGGGGCGACGGGTACTCCAAGGCCCTCCGCTCGGGGTTCCAGCTGGGCTGGGAACGGAGCTCCGGGGAGTGCAGCCGGTGCGAGCAGTCCGGTGGCAAGTGCGGGTTCAGCGGCGCCGGCGAGTTCCTGGGCTGCCTCTGCGCCGACGGCCGCATGGGCGACGGCGACTGCAGTAAGACACTTGCTGACTCTTCTTCACTCGGTACGTAACTTAGGCCACCCATGCTTTCGTCGTCCGAAACGCCACAGAAACGAGCCATTATCCTTCGATTGCATTCAATCAGTAGACGTTAACCACCACACTTGGTTTGCTTGCATGACATGTCGCCGCCTCGCCGGTAAGCCATTGGCTTCCTTGCACACGCGACAACTCTTTCTTTCTGGACGGAGAAACCACTGGGGCGTTGGAAGAAATATCAGGGTGTGAAACGAACCGGAGCTTAAAGCGCGTCAGTCCAATTAGGTCCGGGCTCTCTGCTCACTAACCCGTCCTGCTAGTTCGACAGAGACGTGTCGTAGAACATTGAAGGCACCAAGCGCTTGTTTCTCAGTGGTTGTCTTGTCGCCGGCGGGGCTAGAGCTGTTGGGAAGAGTCTGGCTCCAAGATTTTGTCCAGGGCCCTCGGGTTCGGCCTCGTCGGTGTCAGCACGATCACGCGGAGAGGAAAAGTAATGGCGTTACAGATACGCACCTCCGTTTCGCCGAGATTTGCTCCGTCTCGTCGCACGGCCATGGACCGTTTCAGAGTTCGCAAGATCTTGGTTGATCCGTCTCTCCTGCTTTCAGTACCCCCATCTGTCTCGGTCCGGTGCCTACTGCTTACCTGCTTTCTGCAGCACCAAGTTGTGCGACTAATAACACTTAGCACTAAACCTCAGTGTTCAGTAGAGACACTTGTTGTACGTGATTGCTCTTGCTCAAAAGGACAGTCTTTCGCACGGTCATTTGATTTTTTTTTTTGCCACCCTAATAATGTAGTACAGTAGTTGTTGTCGTGATTACTCCCCTCGCTGATACATGGATCCATTAGAGTGACTGACAGTAGCCTACTTAAAAAGAAAAAAAAAACAACTCCTTTGCAAGACCCATTGCCACATTACAGTTGCACAACAGACTAACAGTAGCATCCTTTTTCATGGAGAAACGTTCGTAGCTTGTAGACTGTTTGCTGATTGTGCCTTTCGATGATTATGGCCGAAAACCTATCTGACACTACGGCCCAAACGACCGCTTCCCGGCAAGAGCTAACTGAAGAATTAATGGCCACGCGCTTGATGAGTAATCTAGGCCCACCTGTCGATGTTGGAGCACAGCAGAAGTTGATGCGCACTAGCTAAAGTCTTGTTAATTTCTTCAGAGGTGGACGTCTCATCACGCTTTCCAATAACTGAAAACCTTGCCTGTATGGCTGTATCGCTGGTGTTCACATTAGTTGGGCCCGGTGAGGCCTGAGACAGCAACAACACTAAATGCTGTATTGGTTACTGTCTTACTGAATCGATCGACTGTGGAATCATTAAAATTTGGTCCATTAAAGTTTGGGTTAAAATTTCTACATCCAAGGCTTAAATATTACTGTGTTCTTCATACAAGTTTGAATGGTAACATTTACTGCTCAAATTTCCTTGTTCAAGATAGACTTTGAGAGATTCTTTCTTAGGTAAGCTGAGGCTTTTCAGACAGCTCTAACCTTTGATTTGGAAGGCCTTTCAACTGCTCTGACGTCATATTGACATGTTCACTTTTCATTTGTCAGAAAGCTTAATCATATTTCAGGTGTCTGTCTTGCAAAGATATTTGTTGCCTGCCTTTATTAGTATTCAGTTTTCCTTTTTGATGCCGACCTCCTACCTATAGTTCTGTCCTGACCTATATATATTGCAAGGTACTTTGTGATTATGACCTAGATATACAAAGACCAAGCTATTGACAAAAGGCCAAACGACTACTTGCCTTACAACTTTTTCCTATGTTCTAGTATTTTTCCATGCTACATGATGCACCATATCTTCATAAAGAGGAGCAAGTTGTGTCAACAAAATAAAAAGAGAGGACTAAAACTCTAAAAGGAAGATCTTGCACCATGTTCCACTGTTACTAAAAGGTGCAGACTATTTAAAATGTAGGGAGTTGCCCTACCTGGTCAAAAGTAAATTGAACTTGGTTTACATTTTGGCCAAAGTTACCATGCTTTGGAACCTTGCTCTATCTACAAAAGAGATTTGTGTGTGGAAGTTTCAACAGAAGAAGGAAACAACAACCAGAAAGTTACTTTTGCTGCTTCTAACTTCTTGCTATCACAGCATATAATATTCAAATGGACTTTATACAAATGAAAGTTCATGCATGCCTTCAGAGGCCAGAGTAAAGATTATTCCTTCTTCTAAAAGAATATGGCACCATTTAGGTAAATTCTAACAAATATACCTGATTAATAGACTCAAAAAAACCACCTAAATTTCTCCATTTGCTTTTTTTGTAATTCTTTAGTGGAGTTTGTCTTACCATCTCGAGTAGAATGTGATAGTTTTGTGCTTTACGTTTCTGTTTGATGTAAATCAGCTTAATTTTGCTCAGATCTGACATTTTTTTTCTGTTCCTCTGCATGCAGGATCAAAAAGGACTCCTCTCAAAGTTATTGCAGGTAAGCGCTATGCTGCCTTTTTCGACAATTTTGCTCGAAAGGATCCACTGTCGTTTGCATAAACAAATCCCGTTTGTTACATAAACTTTTCTGCAATTCTTTTTAATATCTGCCAGCCTACTGCTAAACATTCCTGACCGCAGAAAACATAATACAGTTTACACAAATATATATTCATGGGCTCTTTCAGAAACTAATATATCAAAGCACTATGCTGGTTTCTGCCTTTCTGGGGCATATAACCGATGACCATTAGTTCATAATTCATGAAGAAATAACAAAAATGATCGCTTATAGTAGTACTGTACTGTGCATTCTAGTTCTAGGCTTCTAGCTGCAAGAATTTCTCACACGATTAATCAGGACCGAATTCACATCCTTCTGGAATTATGCAACATTTATAGACTTGCAAGCTTACTGTGACTGGAGGTCTGGAGTAATAGCTAGCGCAATTTTCAGGTGTCTCGGCTGCTGCTGCTGGTCTTGCCGTGCTTGGTGCTGGCGCGTTTCTGTTCATTATGCGCAAGAGGAGGAAGAACAACGTGATCAACTCATCCTCGAAGCTCCTCAAGTACAGCGGCTCTGGCGGGACCCCGCGTTCCCGGGTCGGCGACATGGAGTCCGGCAGCATCGACGACCCGGCAACGCACCTCTTCACCTACGAGGAGCTCGAGGAGGCCACCAATTCCTTCGACGAGAACAGAGAACTCGGTGATGGCGGCTTCGGCACCGTCTACAAAGGTAGAAATGCCTTCGGATTTGCATTTTGCAGTGCCAATTGGTATGGTATTCATCATATGTCGAACCACCTGACGTTCTGATGCACTTACACCTGTGTGCTCAGGGTACCTCAAGGATGGGCGCGTGGTGGCGGTGAAGCGTCTGTACAACAGCTACCGGCGCTTGGAGCAGTTCCATAACGAGGCGGCCATCCTGTCCGGCCTGCGCCACCCGAACCTGGTCATGTTCTACGGCTGCACGTCCAGCCAGAGCCGGGAGCTCCTCCTGGTGTACGAGTTCGTCGCCAACGGCACGGTCGCCGACCACCTGCACGGGCCCCGCGCCCCCGAGCGCGCCCTCTCGTGGCCGCTCCGCCTCAACGTCGCCATCGAGTCCGCCGCGGCGCTCGCCTACCTCCACGCCATCGAGCCGCCCGTCGTGCACCGCGACGTCAAGACCACCAACATCCTCCTCGACGCCGACTTCCACGTCAAGGTCGCCGACTTCGGCCTCTCCCGCCTCTTCCCCCTCGACGTCACGCACGTCTCCACCGCGCCCCAGGGCACGCCAGGGTATGCCGCAGTTTCATCGTTTTTTGCCCAAAAGTTCCTCTTGATGATTTCAACACGTAACGAATTTTCTTTTTGTGTTCTTGCACGCATGGCAGGTACGTGGATCCAGAGTACCACCAGTGCTACCAGCTGACGGACAAGAGCGACGTGTACAGCTTCGGGGTGGTCCTGGTGGAGCTCATCTCGTCGAAGCCCGCCGTGGACATCACCCGGCACCGCAACGAGATCAACCTGGCCGGCATGGCCATCAGCAAGATCCAGAAGTGCCAGCTCGAGCAGCTCGTGGACCTCGACCTGGGCTACGAGTCCGACCCGGCGACGAAGAAGATGATGACGATGGTGGCGGAGCTGGCCTTCCGCTGCCTGCAGCAGAACGGCGAGATGCGCCCGCCGATGAAGGAGGTGCTGGAGGTGCTCAGGAGCATCCAGGGCGAGTGCCCGATGGAGAAGGACGGAGACAAACACAAGGACGGGCCCTTCTCGCCCACCACGGTCCACGCTCCTTGGGACAGCAGGGCCACGACGCCCAACACCAGCAGGGATTAGATTAGTAGTGCTTGAGGGCTGCTGATACCCATCGAGATTTAGTTGTGTTTGTTACCGCTGCTGCATAGAGATGTGCTTGTTGTGCGAGGCATGCCAGATTGCCTGTCCTTTGGCTTTCAGGGTTCGTAGCTCCTGGTGATGTAAATATTTTGTTTTGTTGGTACCGTCAGAACAGAGGGAATATGTACATATACATAAGAGTGGTGGATGGCACTTAGTATATATGAGTACTAAACATGTCACAAGTGACTAGACTGACCTTTTCTTTCTTTCTTTCTTTTTTTGGCTTAAAGGACTAGCCTGACCTTTTGATAACCGTTGCTCCAAACAGGTTGCCATGACATGTACTGCACTACCGAATAATCCAACCGTTGCTCCAGACAGGTTGCCATGACATGTACTGCACTACCGAATAATCCATACAAGATGCAGATTGGGGCACAGGAGAAAGCTCACATGGATCACCAACCACGATGCATGTGAACTTTATACTGGTGCACCCAGAACAGACTATCGTGCTCGTGATTCCGTTAAGGCTTTAGACTTTGCACAGAGTGGGGGCAAATGTTTGTATTGGTCCCTCGTGATTACAGACAACAATGGTACACTTTTACATGATGGAAACCCTAATCGTGCTGCAAAACAGGCTGACGGTGTCGGTGTAAGTGTTAAATTAACTGAGGAACTACCGGTTTCGAGTAGTAGTTCTCTGATGGATACGATAGTAGCTTCCTGGTTCTCTTTCCTTATTTAACAGCTATTTTCTCTCCACCGAAGGAACAGCTGAAGCTATTCCTCGCGATATCATGTAATACAGTTGCTTGATTCCCTTGCTATAATATTCAGATACTGCTCCACAATTTGTGCCGAAGATCACATCATACATCACCAGACCAAGCATCTTCTCCTTCTGAACTTGTCGATATCGTCTGAGCTCATCCGTGGTTTCTCAGGAACATCCACTGTTTTAGATTTCCCGACTCGGCTATCCAGGCTCTTCCGCGAGATCTGTGAGCATTTTGCGGCCTCCTTGGGTTTTTCCGAGCATGCAGCCTCTGTTGCTTTACTGGTAGTGTCATTGTCATCCTTTGCTGTTATCTCTTTCGGGTCAGGTTTTGGCGATTTTTTGTTAAGGCTTGACACAAACTTCTTCAAGTGCCTAATGTAATCAGGATACAGCTCGAGATTGCAGTGGCCACCGCCACTTAACCACAGTGGTGAATATTTTACTTTGCAATGCTCCCATAGCTGTTTTCCATGGGAGCAGTCGACGACATCATCTGACGTACCCTGGTATGAGAGCGATCAGGTTATGACAATCAGAGCAACAACATTCTTCGGAAGCAACTATGATACTAGATAACAAACATGAATCATGAATGTTTCAAGATGCCAGTTCTTAGGCCTCTAACTTTGACATATATGACTGTTCATTTTTAAATTTTCCATACTTGGCTTGCTGAGTGGTGCATATTACTCATGAAACTTCTACATTGGACACCCTGCTACAGATGAGGAATCACCTATTTTTGTGCTCATTCTACTGGTAAATCATATCCAAAGTTAATTCCACCAAGGATCAAATGTAAGAACTGGTCACTAGTGAAAATGAGGGAAAGAAGGAAATAGTAATACTCACATGAATAACAAGCACTGGGCAATTTACCAAGCCAATTTTATCAATGTTCTATAGAAAGGATAAAAGATATCAGTTACTAAGCAACCAAATAACCATATAGTTTTATGGAAATAAAAGAACCAAATATACCTTGTAAATGTCAAACCAAAATGTCCGTTTGACTGGATATAGTACTCTTAGTCCAGATAAAATGGGACTGTGCAAAACCACAGCTCGCAAGTTTGGCAATCGTGAAGCAAGATCAATGGTTGGACCACTTCCAACAGACTGACCATATAAGATTATATCCTCATCCGCGACACCATATTTTTCCTTGAGGCAGTTGTATGCTGCTTCAATGTCTGCATATGTATTACACTCAGTGGGCTGTTCAATGGAAGAATAAACTGTATATTAAGATATGGTTAGGGAGAAATTAGATATGCTAGGTAAGTTATTGATGAAGCAACCAACATAAGAAAAACAGAAGATACCTTCCCTGTAGATCTCCCATAACCAGAGTAATCATACCTGCAGTAACATAGAGTCTGTTAAACACCACTTTCAGGAAAAAAAATAGCTGCTCATAAATTCAGCTGTTCTTGTGGGTACTGAAGTAACTTTGACCACAAATTATGCACCAGTTTAGAGAAGCCCCTATAGCAATGGAAAGCTGTTGAACATTGTTCCAAACAATGCATAAGACAGAAAACAGGCACTTAAAATGCAGTGATTCAATTGCCAAGCTAATCATACTTCCTTGGGATGCAAGAGTAAACAATCCTGGATGCTTTGCAGGATTGTGAAGCTTTTGGTGCAGATGCTGATTATGCTGTTTAGCAAGAGTTACAATAACGAAAACATGATTTAGTCTCAGTTTAACATAAATCTTATGGAATAATCATAGTCATTGAAGGAAATTGTCTTTCAGGAATTCCAATCTCCTCGTCCTACTAGAGGCTGACACATGAGAGAGAAACAGCCCTTGGAATCCAAAATATGATGCACATCTCCATGCATAATGCAATACACCAGACAGACCCACTAATCATGCCTCGGAGTGCAAGTCGCCATCTCATCAGCATCAAAAAAGTTCATGGTGTAAAATCCAAGATACATCCACAAAATACATTATCTTGCTTCTCTGGCACACCTACAAAGTCGGTACAGTCCCTTTCTTAGAGGGGATAGCTTGGCATTATTACACCTGAACACAAGTTACATATTTCTCTGTTTTTTCGTTTTATATGAAACGGATCTCTCTATTATGAACTGTTAAATACCCACCAATTACTCTTGGACTAAGTACTCCCAAGTCCCTACCTATTTCTTTCCCTGGAACAGAATCCGCAAGTGTATGATTCTGTTGGTCAAAACCTCAAAAGCAATGCACTAAATGCAAGTGTCTCCTCAACATCAAAACTTAAATCAAGTGAATTTGGGGGGAGAACAGCATGGCTGCATGGGTTTATTTGCCACAGTTGGACAAATTGTATTGGTAAACTGGTATTGCTAGAGGGAAGGTAGTTGTTTGCTACTATAAATACAGCTTGACTTCTACCGCACTTAACCAAAATGGTTGAGTATGTGATCCAATCTTATTTCCCATCAATCATTCAATTTCATGCCAAATTGGCTGTTGCTGCTATAGCGTCCCAAAATCAAAGTAAATCGCATCGCTTGTCCCAATTGAAGCAACCGGCCAGGAGATGAAAAGCACACCACATCTAACAATAAATGCACCCAGAAATCGACGCCTCCTGCGAGTACGCGCCTTTCCCAAAACCCTCCCGCAAGTTTCCCCCAACGGAAAACCTCTCCAGCCGCACCCAAATCCAGCAAAATTGGCAATCGCGCGGCCTGAAGTGAGCGTGGGGCGGAGCGTTTACCCGAAGAGATTGACACGGAGGCGCTTGCTGAGCTCGACGAAGAGCCCGTACATCTGGCCGAGGTCGGCGGCGTTGCCGTGGGAGTAGAGCATCGTGGCGGAGGCCCGCGCGTGGCGCACGTACACCCCCACGATCTCGTTCCCGCGGCGCGTGCGGAGGCGCACCACCTCCGTGCCGTCCTCCTCCTCGGCGGAGGCGGCCGAGGAGGGGTCCCCGCCGCCGGCGCCGGCGCCGTCCCGCCTCCGGCGGCGCCCTGGGGCGTGGGAGATCTCCGGGATGGCGAGGCGGCCGGTGGCGGCGTCGGCGACGACGACGGTGTAGGACGGCGGTGTGGGCGGGAAGAAGGCGAAGCGCGCGGCGATGGTGGACGTCACGCCGCCCATGTCTCTCCCCCCGGCGAGTCAAGGGGGGCGGTTGGTCCTGGTCAGCTGCAGCGCCGCCGCCTCGTGGCGCGCGGAGGCATGCGACGCGATGCGAGCAGGGTTTGGATCGGAGGGTTCGGTGGTGGTCTGCGAGCGGAGAGAGAGAGAGAGAGAGAGAGAGAGAGAGAGAGAGGAGGAGGAGGAGGTGGGAGCTCACTTCTGCCTGCGAGCTCCTTTTTTTTTCCTCTCCTGTTTTTAATTCGGACGTTGCTTTGCTTTTGGTTGCGGCTGGATCGCCGATTTACCGAGAAGGAGCGAAGCGGTTGGCCTCACCCGGACAGGAATGTCGCGGATCGGATGAGGCGGGCGGTCGCCATGGCCGATGCTGCGGCGGTTGTTGTTGCCTCGTTGGACTGGGTGGCGATGGTACTTTGCCGAACTAGTTGAACTGTACTATGGTTGGTAGGTTGGTGCGTGACTTTTATCAGGTTTTAAATGTCCTTCAGGTAGCGGTACTAGGAAGTTTGTTAGAAAATTTTGACTTGGTGTTCACGTGCTCATTAAAGTAAAATTTCGTACTCACCAAGTCATTTTATTTCACTCATTTTACCTATACTTATTTACTCTCTATGAATATATACATGACAGCAAAGTTATTGGCAGGTTAAAAAATTTAACTATGCTTATGGTAAGATCCACCGTGACTTAATTATTTTAGTACTATAGTGATGATAGGATATGCTTTTTTTAAAAGGAGTTATGCCGGAAATGTAAGGTTAGAAGAGAAGTAACCAATTAGCGCGAATGACTTGGAGTCATTGTTGTGTTGATGTAAAAAAAGAGTGTAAAATAAAAATGGAAAAAAATCAAAAACTACTTTTGAATCCATCATGAAATGAGAAAATATATGTGGTTCTCCACATGTCTTCTTTTTTCAGGAAAAAAAAGGTAAATGGATATGATGAGAAGTGATCTTACAATAATTAACTTTAAGAAAGAAGAGGCATGAGGTATGGTTGCTTTCCTTTTGTGGATGAGAGGTGGCAAAAAGCAATGGTCGTTCACTGCTAGTTTTGAAAAATTTTATGGCCCCTCTATTAGGTTCCCTTCTCCTACCACTTGTATACTTGTATTCAGGTTTAGTTGTTGATGTTAATTTGTCTTGTTCACAAAATCAAACCTCTTTATGATGTGTATTGTGGACCATGCATTATGCTGTCTATGTACTCATTTGTTTGTCTTACACTTAGATGAGGAGATGTCATACAAAAGCAAAAGTTATACACCTAACTATTGAAGTAACAAGAAACGATGACCAATTTATTCTACACCTCTCCTTGCTAATAAAAAGTGGATTTCAAGCAGCAGATGATAGAATAATGGCCATACTTAAACTTATACTCAATATATCCATGGTTATACGATGTTTAAAGTTTCATTTTGTTTCAAGTGTATATTAGGTTTAAAAGTCTGAAATGAGCTAATCACATCATTACCTACCTATAGTAAGCACCGTGACACAAAATCTAACTCAATATGTTATGACATTTGAATCCAAATCTGCTCCGCCAAGTTCAACCAATTTGGAAGTTGTTTTTTTGTTTTGGCCATAGCATGAATCCATTTGTTCTTTTTTTACAAGAAGAAATTAAAGCTTGTATCAGGCATGTTAGGCTCCTTAGTAAGCACAAAAGTGATGTATGGAATTAATTGGAATAGTGTGGTTGCTTTAACTGTTTATTGATGCTATCTTTAGAGGCTACAAAATGCCATATATCAAAAATAAATGGAGAGAGGAACCTTCACGCCATATTTCCGTATCACGATAAAAACGAATCTACTTAGCCAATCCTACCGATGAATTCATGAATTTAAGCTTTGATGGTTAGAGGCGTTGCCTCGTGGAAGTGCCTCCCGATTCCTCCACGGTAGAACTGTACAGATTTCTAGGTGGCCACAGACGCGCCCCCACGAGAGCGAGCGGCGCAGAGGATGCACGAATCCAAGTGTCCGCGTTACACCGGCCTAGCCGCCGAGGTGCGGATAGGTATTTGGCAGTAGCAGGAGTGTCCTCCCATCGGCGGGAGGGCTCAGGGCTCCTCCGCCCTCGCGAGCTCAGCTCCGATCACTGGAGAGCAACAGGAGATTTGGCGCCATCAATCATGCCCGTGATGGGCAGCAGTACAGGAGACCAGGCCAGGGGATAAACTCGCCCGTTTGACCGGCGAGCTTGTCCGGGAGGGACGCAAACTAAGAGGTTTCGATATTAGGTGATAAATTTTAGCAGTGTTATATCAAATATTCGGCTTCTAATTAGAAGAATTTAACATAAGCTAATTATAAAACTAACTGCAGAATTCCTATGCTAAATCTAATTAATTCATCATTAGTAAATGATTACTGTAGCACCACGTTGTCAAATCATGAACTAATTAGGCTTAATAGATTCATCTCATCTCGCGAATTAGACTCCATTTGTGCAATTAGTCTTGTAATTAGCCTATATTTAATACTCCTAATTAGTATCAAATATTACATGTGCTAAACTTTAGCTTGGGTATCCAAAACACCCCTAAAGCAAGCTGCCAAGCACAGCGCCGGCCGCCGGAATCGATGGATCTACCACCACTACCAGGCCGAGCCCCACATAGAAGCTGATAGCCCCTTCACATGTCTCGTGTCATCTTGCAATCACCGACGATGTATCAGGAGTGGGTTCTCCCGCTGTTCTTACGTGCTTGGTGCTTCCAGCCGTGGTTGCCTCTCCGAAGACGGCGGCCCGGCATGTAGCAGCTAGTAGGTGGGACTAGGGAGGCTTTTTGCGAACATCATCACGGTGCGTGCGGAAATCTTCTGGTCTATACGCGTGGCGTTCTGGTCCGTTTTGTGTGCGGTTTGAAATGTCAAATACTCAAATGAGCGATGGAAGACTTTGACCTCGTGGACGTGGAAGCATTCTTGGTGAAAACGTGAAGTGTCGCGCTACTCCTTACTCGTACGCTTCTGTTTCATGCAGGAGAATGTCACTGTTTTAGACTTTAGAAATAGGACTAATAAAAAGCTAAAAAAAAAGGTTTAATAAAAGCAAAAAAGAAAAACAGTTCTATCAATAGAAACTCTTCACGGGCCTGGTCGCACCAGTTTTATCGGCCTTGGGCCACGGGCTCGACCCAACAGCAGGCCACTAAGCTAAGCCCAATCCACCTGTTCTCGGGTCTCGGCCATGGAGGCCGCAAGCAAGCAGGAGGCGGCGGGGAGAAGCGGAGGCGGCGCAGGAGATGGCGACGGAGACGACGAGGCGAAGAGGAAGGAGGAGGCGCTTGCATCCAGCAGGCTCCTCGACCCGGGATTCAAGCCCTCCAAGCTATCCCAGGACCGGCTCGACAAGTTTAAGGTGCCCTTCTTGTACTGGATTTCTCCAAACGTTCGGTGTTGATCTTTTGATTTTCTTGATCCGCACACGGGGGTGCTTGTTCTAGAAATTCATTTATGTAGAGTTCGTGCGTGTCAGTAGGAAGCCTACTTTGAGGTAGTCTATACAGGATGAGCTTATTAGGGCGGGGCAGAACTGGTCTCGCTTATTAATTTTCGACGTATAAATGGACACTTTAGAGATTCAAGTAAGGTTGCCGGTCGATAGTATGTTTGTGTTGCCATTGTTGAGTAGGAGTAATTCACTAAACTCTACTTCAGTGAATCCTGAGTTTTGGACCGTACCCCATAGGCATGAAGTTGCCACCTGATTGTTTGAGAGTTGTCAGTATATGCCAGTTGGGAAATATGTCCAGTTGGGCCTGTTTGGGTAGAAGGGGAGGGGGGGGGGGATTAAATCTAATCATCTAATCCTTACGATTCGGTACAAATTTGAACTGAATAAAAAACCTCTACTACCCAAACAGAACTTTTGTAATCTTTGGAAAACCAGTCAATCCTAAAGAGTTAAGACTGCTTCTTCTTCTTTTTTGTGTCAACCAAATTCTTGATCCAAAAGAGCAAAAGTTTGAGCTGGCAGATTTTTTTTAACTTCCAACTACTTTGAAGAGTTCGGATAGAACAACATAGGAAAGCAATGATTAAACAAAGGGGTAATTCTTTTTATTTAATTCAAGGTTTCTATGCAGAATAACAGCTTGTGCCAGCTATATGTAAAAGCACATTGAATCTATCGAATTGAAGAAGACACTGAACTGAGAAAATGCAACAATAGCACTCCTAGCCTTCTTTGTTTTCCTAACCTCCTAGAAGTATTGATTTGAAACCCTATCACATACTAGACTCTGGGTTGGTACATAGACAAATATCTTCCCATCCTTATCTTATCAGGGCTAGAGACCTAGAGTGGGTGTGAAATGGGATGAAGTTTTCCATGGTTTACTTCTTGTCTTCTATTATCTGTCAAATCAAACCGAAGTCTTCAGCCCATTGATTTCAGTTCAGTTTAGAGAGAAATCTCACATCCTTAAGTTGAATTTGTGAATCTCTAGAACCTCAGCCCTGAACGAAATGGCAAATCTTCAGAGATATGATATGTGTTTTACTGTGGCACTATGGTTCTCCTTCATAATATCCATTCTTGATATAGTTCATCATTTTCTTCTGAATTACCAGGTCAATTACTTAATTTGTCATGTGATGCAGGAATTACACAAGAAACGGTTACAGATAACCGAAAAGCCAAAGTATAAAAGAAAACCGAAAGGTACCTGTCTCTCATGTATGTTCTCTTGTTTAAGCACGCAACTCACTAATCAGACGTTCTAATTCTTTAGGAACCACTGGGAGAAGTACCAAAGTAACCAACGATTATAAATTCATCGACAAGGATGAATCCGCTGCTAGTTCTCCAAGAGATGTATACCATACTTCGTCAGTTACAGTAATCCAAGAGGTATGCCTGTTGCCTGGTTATATGAACTGCTGGGCACTAATTTTGACCTACATTCTGTAAACAATGATTCGCTAGAATCTTTCAACAACAATAAATGAGCAGCCAAACAAGCTTGGATACAGTAATGGAAATCTTTTTACTTTAGAATCTTATTTTATCAGTCCCAGTAATCTTCAGATTGATCTTAGGTATTGAAAGTTGTTCCAAGTAAGGCAACAAACTGCTTTATTGGAATTGTTGTGGTGAAACACAAACTGTTTCCATACTATTTTTGACAGGTATCTCACACTGATAGTTACTGCTTTAATGGCAATCGAACAATGAACTAAAATCTTCTGTTAATCTATTTTTGCCCAATGCTCTTTTAATGTCAGATACACAGATATTTGTCAACTTGATATGAGAAAATGTTAACAAATCCTTTATTAACTTTGATATGCCATTGAGCAGACTTGGTTGCCATTAGGTGGTTAACAGAGTCAACTTTGCATCCTCTATGATACTCCATATTTAATTACTACAGTTTAGATATCGTTAGGAGCCCTCATCTTACTTTAATTATACCCCACAGTTGTGACTTCATGCAATAACCGTGATGGTTTTACCACCATATATGTACAGGATCCTGCACAACCCCTGTCAAGGGACAAAAGGAAGCTACATTGGGGGTATGTTTTCATTATTGTATCATACTGTGTAATAACTTCTATTTTTTTGCACCCTTATGTTATTCTTAACTTGTTTAGTATTCAGTCTTAACTCCATCGCTTCACCTTTCATTATTCAAAAGATTTTTTTAAATTGCACAACTCCTTGTGGTAATGGAAACCTTTCTTATTTTTCAAAAACTTTAGTTAGCTGCTCCACCTTTCATTGTTCAGAAAGGAAACACCGCCGGACTTCTCAATTTTGCTATGTGGGAAAAGTAGTACACAAAGGCTTCACGCTGCAATTTGGTAATAGATAGTCTTTGTTGCTAACCTTAAGCTTTCTATCAACTTTGTCTGATGAGCACAAGGTCTCTTCACCCCTAAGAAGTCAGACGCAATTTGAACCACGAGTAAAAGCAGAATTACCTTAGTTCTGATCGAATGTGTTGTGATAGCGGTCTAGCATGATATTATTGTGACCACATTTCAGAACTGCTGATGTGATGGTTTGTTTATCACTTTCACTTCTTGTGAGAAGCATCGATGGTCTTTGGCCGTTGCCTCACCTGTCCAATCTATTTCAGGCTTGATATTAAAGAACGATGGGAAAGGAAGGCAAACATGTAAATATCTGAAGATCTAACAGCAAGAGCATGTCCATGCTGCATTTGAGTGAAAGCAGAATGACAAAAGGAAATGGCAGACGATTTCCACGGATCATCAGGTTGTTGGTCAGGTTCACGTTTCTGTCAGCAGGCAGAACACTGGAGCTGGAGGTCTGGAGCAAAAACAAAGATGTCAGAACTGAGCAGCAAGTTAGTATCAGATTTTCTTGGTTTTGCCTAATGTTTTCTCCAGAAGCTTTAGCTAGACTTTGCTCTGTTTCACTGTCTGATTTAAGCTTTCGAGTGCCAGGATAGTGTTTATCGCGTTTACTTCCTGTGTGACAGTTTGTTTATCGCTTCCACTTCCTGTGAAAAGCATTGATGGTACAACAGAGGCCCACGTATATTTGAACGGTTCAAGATCCCTGCAACCTTTTGCAAGGCCGAGCAGGCTAGCGTTGCTTTGGGCCTTTTCCCCTTGCAACTACTATTATGTTTATCACAAATGCTGTCGTCGAGAAGTATGATATGATAGTGTAAAAGAATATTTCCCATATACTTCTTGCAACTTGCTGCTGCGGCTTATTTGTAAAAATTGAAGCAGGTGAAGGCAAAACGTGGTAATAGATTATCGATGGTCGGCATCCAGAGATCGCCGCCAGATTTTGGCCCATTTCTAAACCCTCGAGCGCCTGTCTGGTGCGGTCCATTCGGGAGGGCTATACTCCATCTTAGGGACGTTGGCTATATTTGTATCTTAGGGATGCTTTCAGTTCGTACTACGGTCGGCATGGTGTGGTGGTGTCCGTTTAGGAGCTTTGTGATGGCTATTGGCTATATAAATATATCTTAGGGATGTTGGCTTTGTATATATCTATATCTTATCTTAGGGATGCTTTCCGTTCGTACTACGATCCCTGGTCAACGCAAATATATACATGTGGTACTTGAACTTGCAGCCATATGCAAACTTGTCATCGAACATGTGGCGTCATCGAGTTCTATAAAATTTTTAAGCCGTTCCGGATTATATTTGTAAGCCATTCTAGATTATAGGTTGTTTTGACTTTTCTACGTGCATAAATATTATTATGCATCTACGTTTGTATATCTAAGTACTTAATAAAGTCTATGAATCTAAAAAAAGGCTAAAACGATCTATAATTTGGAACGGAGGGAATGGATGAGTATTAAACAGGGCATCCAAACAGGGCACGTAAAGTAACGGAGCAGACGTTGTCGTGGGCGAGCGGAGAGGTGCACGGGACGAGCAGGACCGAACCGATGGATGGCGTGAAGTCAAGAGTGGTCATCAGGATCTGCGGGCTCGCCAACGACGATAACATTTCCAATTTTCAGCAGTAAAATTATGTGGCAAATTAAGTGAACATTGGCATCTGCTACACAACAGCAAAACGTCGGAGAGAACAAAGTTGAAACGGGTCGGACTTTGTAGCTGCCTAGCTGGAGAGAGGGAAGTGGTAAAGAAAGGGGGGGACATTGGCATGCCCAATTCAACGCTGAGATCGATCCAGCACCGGGTGGTGGTCACGTGCGCTATATCTAACATGCACAGCTGTAGCATCTGTTTCTGTTGTCCAATCTCATGATGGACCGAGATACTGAATCTCTCTCTGTTCTACTTTTCCCGTCCCAATTACAATTCACTGTAGCTTTTCTAATTTAATAAATTTTGATTGAGTAGAAAAGTCTGCCATGTTCCTATGATCGTTCATGTTTGGATTGAATGCTAACCCGCCTGGTGCTAATGCATATCTAGATAAAAAAAAAGAAGTTAAAACGAATAGATGGCCTTCCTGTGTTGTGTTGTCTGCTGTCTCTCTCATGGCGGCTGTATACGTATACCTAGCCTAGTCTGACTGAAAGCGTGAGCTACGTAAGGCATCAGAAGAGGGAACTGAAGCGAGTTTGGCACGTACGTCGCCACGTACACGGCGGAGCGCAGGCCATGCATGTTTGGCGGTGAGCGCGTAGCCGATTACGTGGCCGGCTACGAGCCTACGCGACGTCTGCAGCGCAGGCCAGCCGCGGAGCGGCGCAGGCCAAAAGGAGATGCGTGACCACACCACGCCACGAGAGACAGGCAGATGAGACGACGTCGCCCGCAGCGCAGGCCATCAAAGAGATCGATGACCACGATGACAGCCAGAGACAGCGCCCCGCGTGGTGTGATCAGATCAGTTGCCGCCCTCATCTCCTACGGTCTGCGTGCGCGCCTCATGGTCTTTGATGAGACCACTGGTAACGCTTTCTGGAATGGCTGGATGGGCGTACAGCTTCAGCGGCGAGTCGGTGACCGACGACGGCCGGCCGGCTTCGAGCAATGCAATGACTCCATGGGAATTGAAGGAACCCGACGACGTCGTACGCATCCCGGTATCCGTGTGACCGACCGGAGCGAATTGATTGATTCGGCTACATTGCCTTACATACGGAGATCAAGTGAATTAGCACCCGTTTTCATGTGATGTGGAGTCCACCTCAACCCGTGACTGCAAAATTCAATGGGCAGCCCTGTGAGAAGAGAACTGGTCACCATTTCGATTATTGTCCTGTTCACAGCTCGTGTGATCGAGTAGCGTAGTAGCTACTGTGGCGATCGCTTCGTGTATCCACTTGTTACCGTATATCACTAGCGATAGGGGAAAAAAAAGGTAAAACAAAGAAGGCTCCCGTTTTAGCCTAACGCGAGAGCCCTCCTGCCGAAACGGATGGTTGTTGCAAATTAAGAAAGGAACGAAGGTGACGAACAAAATTAGAATGAGGATCAAGAAAATAGTAATGGAGACAAACCTCTGATTTCGACCGTCGGTTGGGCATGCTCCGACGATTGGACGATGCTCTATTGATGTCAGGGTTCGGGATTAGGGGTTAGTGACAGGGATTTTTATAGGGCAATACGAGGATTTATGGCCGACTAGGATAGAGAGAATGCTGGGGAGGTGCAGTTGTCGATGAGCGAGATGGTGACGGTGCCACCTCTAACGGTAGAGGAGCGGCGGCGGACGGGAAGGGTGTGCGGCAAGGGAGCCTTATCGAAGAGGTTAGCATCAGGTGGGGCTTGAAGGGTGGCGGCGACATGATGAGTCCCCACTAGTCGCGCGTGAGGAGTGGAAGCAAGCGGCGGCAGGATCAATATGATGGTTGACAATGATGCTAGAGAAGACGCTAGAGGCTGTAGAGAAATAGATTGTGCATGTGTTGGGGGAGGGTACAACTTGGATGATGACAAGTAGATGGGCGCCGGAAAGACAACGGGTGAGCAAACGGGGACGGCGACAAGGAGCACGGCTTGTGGGCTCACTATTTAGGCCTAAGCGGGAGGGTTTGCTCTATAGTGTCTTCTGTATATATTACATGGATTTACATTATTGCGACAAAACAAAATTTTGGCTACAAAACAAAACTTTGGCTAGATAAAGTTAAAGTTAAAATTAAAATCAAGACGAGGATCGATAGGGTTATATGAAAGATGCGCATGTGTGAGCAGAGCGGGGTGCTTTGTTTTCACCGGTTAGCTAATCACACTATTTAGGATAGTAATTATCATGTACCTGGACCTCTAAACTAACTATAGCAGTTAGGAGTTGAGATGGACCTATCAACTCCTACATAACTTGTCACATATATATGGATGGTACTTCAATATTACGTGCTGATGTATTAGCGAGAGAAAGAAAATGAACCCGAGCCCATAAGGCCCTAATGGATCTTGTTTTATTATAAGAGTGTTAGTTTATAAGAACAGACTGCGGTCTAAAAAGTTTATAAGAACAGACTCCTCGCACCTGCGGAGTACAATCAGCTATGAGCATGGCAATCTTTGTGATGTTATTATGCCATAGACATCATGCTTATAGAAGATAGTGGCCTTAGTTTAGGCACAAACAAAAAAAAAGAGTGGTTGGATTATAACAACCAAATGATGAGATAAGCGCATTAATTACTACTGGACTTTCATCATAGTCGTCCTAGATCGCCTAGCTCATGAACGGCCGGACAATCTAATCAAAAACAATCGCTTTAACTGGAGATATTCCCCGACCTTTAAGCGATTGGTCGCCGGGGACTTCGGTGGTTGGAACTTGGAGTTCGCCGGTCGTCGAGCAGTTTATTGGGTCGGTAGGTCGCCATCGCGAGACCCCGGTACCGGGTCCACCCGCTCCCGCCGGGCAGGCTGCGACTGGACGGTGGGCCCGTAGGGACGTGTGGTCCGACGCGGCGCCGGTACGGGCGAGCTCGTGATCTGCCCGTGCCGGGCCCGTCTCGCCACGTGCCTGGCCTCGGCGGGGCTCCTGTTTCCTTGGGCGGGGGCGATATTGCCACGCACCGGCGCGGAATTGTACACGCGGAAAGGGCGTGGGGGAGAGATGACGTGGCTTGCCAGTTGCGTGGATCCACTGATCCAGGTGCGATTTTGCCACGCTGGCATTTGTGTCTAGACTTGAGAAATGGCCATAAGCATGTCACTTTCCCAGGCACAATCTACTCCAGCATGCTAGCACCTCCTCCCGTCTCTCTATATATAATCATTTGACGCCTCTCTGTATATAATCATATATAATCATTTGACATGTTCAAATTTTATCTTAAAATATAAGGATTTCAGGAAATTGAACCTGCGTACCTCCACTGGTATTAATTGATATGTTGGTCCAACATATGCCGTGCACATCCCACTAGAATTAATTGGTAGGATTTGTTGGCTAAGTTTATTAAGGGGTAATTATGACATGCATTAGCAGTTTAGCATCAAGACCGGCTAGAGTGGTCGCAGGGATATTTTTTTTTGCTCCTCCTTAAGTTTTTATAAAATTCCTAGAAGTGGGGATAGGGGAGTTTCAAGGCTAGCTAGCCATATACTCACTTCTCCCAAATTATAGGTCGTTTTAGCTTTTCTAGATTTATAGCATTTGTTATACATTTAGACATACGGTATATGTAGGTGCATAGTAACATTTATGTATCTAGAAAAACCAAAACGACCTAAATATGGATCTAGAAATTCAAAACAACATATAATTTGCGACGGAATGAGTACTATAAGCATAGTTTTTCTTTTACCGGAAATATGGGCACAGTGTGTGGGAAAAAAAAAGAATGACTCCCTAAGTGTTCCATAAAATCTCGAGAGCAGCATGATGCATGTTGAACGAGCTAATCGACAGCCATGGCAAACTCTGTTGTTTGCATGCATTCTGCGCACGAGCAATTGGTGCACCTAACATTTACAGATGTAAAGTACCCTTCTTGGTGTGTTCTAACTTCTAATAATACTCTATGCGATCATCACCGCCACGGGAGACAGCAAAAAGTTACTATTTTGTTCTGGAGTTATTGGAGTGGTAATACCCGTTTCTGTTTGTCAGCTAGCAATGGCATGAGTCACCATGAAACAGACCGCTCCTAACCGGCGGAAGGCGGATTTGTTTAAGAAGACGTGGACGCGGCCGCGCAAGCATGTACGCGACAAACTGACGCTGGCGGGCCTGCATGAATATCTGCAAATTTTAAACCCTTTTTGCGTGCATGACTTGTCGATTGTTTGACTAGATTTTGCAGCCCTGTCTGGCCGTGACCATGATCCTACAATACATGTATTGTTCGTACGTAGTTCCAATGGCCACATGATTTATTTTTTCTTTGCTCCGCTTCATGTTTTCAGAAGTCAAACGATCGACGTAGTACTGCCGCATGCCAAGAATTAGCTGAAACTAATACAATGGTATGCATGTGGCACTTGGTAGGTGCAGAAGAACCCTAATCAAATTAAATTGTCTAGAGTATGCCACAACAATTCACAAATACCTTTTCTTCGGGTCCCGCGTGCCCACCCACCGCACGTCGACCCTACGCCTGCCCCGGCGCCGCGCCCGCGCGCTCCCCGTGCTGCGGCTGCGGCACGCCCCCCAGCGCGCGTGTCCGTGCCCAGGAGAACCCGTTGTTCACTACCGCCCTATCCAGGGCGACGCACCTCAAGGCGCAACGCCTCGGTGGTGCGGGTGCCCCGCCACCCCCTCCTGCCTTCACGACGCCGCTCTCCAACCTTGAGCTGCGCGCCCTTAGCGATGACTGCAACCTCGATGCCCCGGCCATGGCGAAGCTGGCTACGGCCTGCGCCTTGTTGACGGCAGTTAGCGTGTCAATTTGTGAATCGCAAGCGCACGGATCATCATATCTTTTCCCTTAGAGTATTCCATAAAAGGTTTATCAATCCATGGATCGACAGTGAACTGACTAGGGTTCTCTATCTAGCTAAACGGATCTAATCCTATCATGAAGCATGTATTGCATATAAATGGTAACGTTGATGTAAAGATTGATATCATGAATAAGGGTAGATCACATCTACAAATATATATGATATAACACCACCAAGGATAGCATGAGCCTATTGTCTTCCTGTTGTAGTTTCAGTTAAAGTGGTAACCAATCTATGTAGCACCTTGATAAAGAGTCATATCTCAGAAAGACGACTCGCAAGTGGCCTACTTTCTTGTGGTCACCACTGCGAGGTGCGTGTTAATGCCTCCGGTTTCTCAAAGCTTTACCTCAAACAACTCCCACGATACTCGCTATTGATCCTACTCAACATTACGCAATCGTTTGGCATTTTCCCTTCCCGCATGCTATCACCACACGAAGGTAATCACACCGACTTCCTACGCACTACTAAAATGTATCCACAACATATAGATTAATCACCATGATTACGTCTATTCCTACCTAAGAACATATGCTAGCTAAACATATGAGAATAAGCATGCATCATAGTAGATAAAGTAAGCACAAGATTAGATTGATATCACCATCGTGTGTACATAAGTCTTGATGATCACAAGACTCGGCTCCAGAACTCCACCATGACTTCGTCGCGCAGGGACGACCATGGCGGCTACGGTCTAGCCTAAGCCATCTCCTAGACAACCTCGAAGACTTGCAGCAGCCCTTAGCTCCCTCTGGTGTGTGTCGCTCTATTCGTCGACTTCTGGTGGATGGATGATGTGTGCCAATGAATTTTGGGCATACTTATAGTACGGAAGACGTGTGGCTGAAATAGGAAGGTGAGGGGAGCAAGGAAAGCCCCAAGCTGATCGGCCTGGCCCTTCCTTGTGGCCTCTCGCGCCTTTTTTCGTTCCCAAGTCTTCTTAGGTCTCATGAAGTCTTATTTTCATTTGCATGTGGGCTTGGCACGTCGGTAGCTTCGGAATGAGATTAATCTTCAATAACTTTCCAAATCTTCGCTTGATCCTCTTTGATTCTTCTTTGATCTCGAAGTGATCCTTGCTATATCTTCACAAACTTAGCCCTTAAGAAATCTTGGAGGAGTGCTTGCCAAAAATGAGAATCGGAGGAGGCTAGAAGACCACTGGCCGATCAACTTGGGCTTTACCAGGCCAATTGGCCTGAGCTCTTTATGAGCCTGCTGGCCTTCGTCTTTGATATATTCGTTGCTCGTTTGGGGCTTTATCTAAAAATATACTTTTAGATCCAATTTCCTACAAAAATAGAATGTCCTCCAAAATACAATGCATATGCGAAAACGGGATTATTTCAGGTGCCAAGTGGCGGGTTAGTATAAGAATATGTATGAAAACACCACTTCAATGGCACTAAAAGCGTGTCAATAACGAGTGTCAACACGCCTCGGTGACCATTGGTGGTCCATGATCACGCTCTCTAGCGCTTGTAAGGTGACTCCCAGCTAGTTTTTGTTTTGGACCTTGTTTTGCACGCTCCCTGCTATTGGGTCAAGCGCTCCTTTTGCCTGCAATCCTTTCATCTTTGAGCCCTTAGTCGGCCTGCCGACTAGGATCCTTTGCGCCGATGGTGCCTACTCTGTAACCTCGGTGCTCTCATGTTCTTATGGCTAGAACTTGTCACCTTCTTGTCTGTGGGTGGAATGTGTGAGGGCTAGGCGACGTTGGCAAGTGCTCCGACATGAAGAGCAACCTCACCAATCGTGGCCTCGACATGGTCTGTCTGCAGGAAATCAAGCTCACCGCTCTGACCACGTTCAAAGCCCGCCACGTTCCTTCCGCCGGGCGTCTCCTCCTTCGTCACCCTGGACACCGTTGGTGCTTCCGGAGGCGTTCTCACGGCCTGGGATCAACGCGTCGCGATACTAATCTGCTCCCTCCCGCTTCATTTCTCCCTAACCTGCTTTTTCTTGATAGCTACGGACACCCGGCCGTTCGCTATCACCAATGTTTACGCGCCCTGTGACACCACTTCGCACCCCCCGTTCTTTGCGGAGCTTACCTCGCTCGCACCGCAGTGCTGCTACCCCTGGCTCGTGCTTGGGGACTTAAACATCGCGCACAACCCGGAGGACAAGAACAATGACTGCTTTGATGTGGCCAGCGCCGCGCTCTTCAACGACACCGTCGACACCCTCCTCTTTTAGGAGTTGCCATTCCTGGACCGCCGCTATACATGGTCGAACCAGCATGAGGTGCCCACCCTTGTCCATCTCGACTGCGCCTTCATCAACGCCGCGTGGGAGGTGACGCTGTTCAACTCTACGCTTAACTCCCTGCCCAAGCCAACCTCCGATCACGTCCCACTTGTCATCATGGCCTCGTCATCAGCCCCGGTGTCGCAGGTCTTCCGCTACGGGAAGGCGTGGGGGCTGAACACTGCCTTCCATGACCTCATCCGTGATGTCTGGGAACGCCCACAGAACGTGGGCGGCAAACCAGTGGTTAGGCTTGTATGCTGCCTCAAGTGGACACGGGTAGAATGCAAGAAATGGGCGCGCTCCAAAGATAGGCCAAACTCGATCGTGGCTGCCTACGACCTCGTCATCAAGCTCTTGGATCTCCTTGAGGTACTGCGGACCCTCACCACCCTGGAGCTCATGCTACGTCGTCTGGTCATTGCGCGGCGCTCCCGGGCAGTTAAAGAGTTGGCCGTGCACCGGCGCTAGCGCTTTGCCTTCAAGCTCTGCAAGTTTGGGGACGAGAACATGGTGTTCTACCACACCTCCGCCTTGGCGCGCCTTCGCAGCAACAAGATCCAAGTGTTGCATGACAGTGCGGTGCCTGCATATACGCACGCCGCTAAGGAGCCCATCCTACACTGCTTCTACGCTGGGCTACATGGCACTGATGCCCCCAACAACTTGTCTCCGGCGACCTTGGGCTTGCTTGTGCCTGTCTCTAGCCTTGCAACGCTTGAGGCCCCCTTCACCACCTCTGAAGCCAAGGAGGCGCTCTGGCAGATACGCACCTCGAGCAGTCTCGGGCCAAATGGGTTTGGCGTTGCCTTCTACAGAACCTTCTGGCCAGTGATTAGTGCAACGGTCATGGCGTTCCTTGACGCCTTCCATCAAGGGAGCGCTGAGCTGGGCACATCAATCAAGCTCATGTCGTCATCCTACCGAAGAATACGGATGTCATCACCGTCGACGGGTTCCGGCCCATAAGCCTCCAGAACTGCACCCCCAAGCTCGCCACCAAGATCCTGATGAACTGCCTCCAAGGTGCCATTCCCAGCCTCATCTCTAACCTGCAGATTGGCTTCGTGAAGGGGCGCTCCATCACTGACAACTTCCTCTTCGCCTCCGAGCTCCTCGAATGCTGCCACAAGCGCGGCACCCCGACGATCGTGCTCAAGTTGGACTTCCTCAAGGCCTTCGATTCCATCAATTGGGAGGCACTTGACCGCATCCTAGCTGCGCAGGGGTTTGGCGACTAGTGGCACACGTGGATGAGCAGCCTTCTCTTGTCTAGGCGCGTGGCAATCCTGCTCAACGATGTCCCGAGTCCGTGGATTCCCTGCTGCCGTGGCCTCCGACAAGGTGATCCCCTCAGCCCATACCTTTTCATCATCATCACTGACATTCTCCACTGTATGATCACCGACACCGCCACCCCCGTGGTGCTCCGTCACCTGCTGGCGGATGACCTGGAATGCCTAGTCATCCAATATGCAGATGACACGCTGATTCTCATCCGCACTGAGGAGCCCCATGTCCGCCGCCTCAAGCGCGTCCTCGATGAGTTCGCCACTGCGACTGGCTTGGCCATCAACTACACCAAGAGCACCTTCGTGTCCATCCACGTCGATGCGTTGCGCTCCTCCTCCCTAGCCGCCATCCTGGGCTGATCTGTTGAGAGCTTCCCCAGACTTACCTGGGCCTCCCTCTCTCCGACACCAAACTCCCAGCGCACGTCCTCGATGAGCTCGCCATTCCCATTGAGTGTTGTATCCCTAGTTGGCAGGTTCACCTCCTCAATTGAGGCGGACGCCTCACACTGACCAATGCGGTCATGTCGCTGAAGCCCGTGTATGCCATGGCCACGATCCGCCTGCCTAAGTCTATGGTGAAGTGCATGGACAAGCCGCGGCGCGCCATGTTCTGGAAGGGTGCAAGCCGTTGCTCCGGTGGCGATTGCCAAGTCGCCTGGACCATGGTATGCCGCCTTAAGGATGAAGACAGCCTCGACATCATCGACATTGAGCTCCAGAACACTTGCCTCCTCCTCGAGACCATCAACAAGCTGCTGGCAGAGCACAACAACCCTAGGCCAATTGGGTGCGGTACCGGTACACCCCCGCCCGGGGCGCGCCGCCGCCATCCTCCTGGTCCATGTTCCAAGATCTCCTCTGCACCTACCAAGCTGTCACCAGCGTCTCGTTGGGGAGCGGGGGCTCGACTTCCTTCTGGTTCAACAACTGGTCCACCGCCGATGCCCTCGCCACGTCCCTACCAGTGTTGTTTTCACACTGCACCGCGCCCGACATCACGGTGGCAGTGGCGTTCTACACTGGCGCGCTGGTGCTGCCCATGCAAAATTAACTAAGCGTCATGCTGTGGACGAACTCACTGGCCTCTCATCCCGGCTTGCCGAGCTCCACCTAGGGGGAGCATGCCGAGCTCCACCTAGGGGGAGCATCGAATGCCCGCCATCTCCTCTGGGGGCCGGAACGCACCTTCCGCTCTGGGGCGGTCTACCGGATGCTGAAGCAAAAGGCTGCACCATCCCCTTCGCTGATGTCAACTGGCCAAACTTTACCCCCATCAAGGTGCGCAAGGTGCGCGTGTTCTTCTAGATCCTGCAGCACGGAAACACGAGGACCCAGAGCTTTCTTCATTGCCATGGTGCGCTGGGGGCGGAATTTTGCCCCTTCTGCCCCACCACGTCGGAAGACATCGTGCACCTCTTCTTTAGCTGCCCCCGCGTCACCGCGTTCTAGGCGGCCATCTGCCTCGGGGTGTCTCCGCCGGGCAACCTAGAGGCGCTCGCGGCCGGTGTGCTGCTCCCTGTGGGGTCCCCCCGCAATACAGCCGTCCTCCTTCTGCTTTGGGTTGTCTAGAAGAGCCGTAACCGCATGGTGGTCGTAGGATGCAGTCAAGACCTCGCGACCATGGCGGCGGCCGTGGTCTCTCACCTTCGGCCCTGGATTGTCCGCGCCCCCTGCCGGCTAAATTGTGACCCGCTTGAATCCTAGTGCTCTGCCATTGCCATGTAGAATCACCCCTGTGTACAACACTCTCCCCTCCCCCTCTGTACCTCTTTGTCGCGTGATGCCGGCAATGTAAAACCCAACTGCGCTTTGCGCTTTGCCCAAATCAATTGAGTTCAGGTGGGCGATCCCCAACCCCTCGTTGCCACCTAAAAAAACAAATACCTTTTCTTGAACCTTACAAAGCAACTGCCTCACCTTACCAAGAATTGAAGGCTTGAGCACTGTTATATTTTTTTCTTTCTACCGCTAGAAATCTTGTACCACCACAGAGAAATTTGACGAGGGAAAAACAGTATCGTTCGGTTGATCTATGGATAAAAGGAAGCACGGCATAAAGAAAAGGTGTTTTTGGCGACCGTATGATGAATTGTTGGATGGAGAGGTTGCCTTTTTGTTTTGACTAGCAAACGTGTGAACTGCCTCCCGCTCCCCTGGACATATCCGGCAGCAAGATCGGCTCGTCGGCGCACACTCAGATCCTACTACCTTCTGTCGTGCCACGGCCAGTACTAGCTACCACTCCGTAAAGATATTTACGTGCCTAAAATAATGCTCTTTCATACGGGGATTACTGAATTTGTTGATTCCAATTAAGATGCACCAGCATGGTGCCAAAGCCAAGCCGTGTGATGTGGGTCAATCCTAAAAAATGTTTAAAATTTCTATAGTTAATATCTACAACTAGAAGTGCTGACTAGTAACTTTATATTTACACACATTTCTATTTTTATCTTGGCTTTATTAGCTCCAGTAGGTACCAAATCTATCAATGTACAAAAATATCATATTCCCTTTGCCCTTGTAATTCTAGTAAATACATGAGTACTTACATTAACACAAGAACACATGACTGGGAACGAGTAGTTAGGTCATTCGCAGGAGCCAACTTTCACGTTGCCTGCGACATAGAAACCACTCCACATGCATGCACGCGTGCATGGCCACCGAGAAGACGGAGGGCTCAGCATAAGGCACAATGATGCGTGGATGGGGTCACCGGTCGCGCACGCCGCCGCAGCGCAGCGTGCAGTCGCCTCCCACATTCCGGCGAGCGTTGATAATAATACTCTTCTTTTGGGACGTACGTGGAGGCCGCAACCGCATTCCATTTGACGCTGCCTCCTCATCTGATATCTCCTCCAGCCTCTTTTTGTTCTTGGCAAGATTTGTACTACAGGGAAATGCTGGCCTGCCTTAATCCCCATAACGGAAATGATCGGCGAACCAAGTGGAGGATAAGGCTTCCTCTCTGAATGCAAAGGAAGCCGACGATAAGGTTCGCTAGATAGAATTAGGTTGACAGAGACCGTGTGCGTGGGCGATGACCATGCGGTTGATACATGGTACCCACTGATGATCTGTATTTTAATTGTGTTCTGATCTTAGTTTATCATGATATTTGAGCATGTTGCTATAGTATTAGTTGCTATACCAAATCTTCTGCATGCTACGCTAAATCGATCATCTCATAGTTCGGGTCAGATTTGGCGGCTTAAATCTTGCTTTACCTGAAGCTAATGGGCGTTTTAGCACCGGCTCAAATGGAGTTTATTTGACTCCCAGAGACTCCTTGCATAATAGACTTAACTAGGCCTGCCTTTATATCCTCCTTGCTCAACCTATATTATTATCATATTAATTATACTCTTGCTGTTCTTTGGTAGTCAAAATCATGTACGAAGTATATTATATCTATGTAATATCAACTTTGTTTAAGCACCAAAAAGATATGCATCGACATAATCCAATAGCTAGCTGGGGATAAGGTGTGTCACAAGTGTTTCTTTGTGCGTGCTTTGCTTTGTTTCCATGCCGGATTGTGTGGCTGTATCTTGCTTGCTTGGGTTTCTAGAGATGTGCTTAGGTGTCTTGTCTTTTACAGATGGAGAAGTTTTGTTTGGTTGAGCAGAAAAGATGGGCGACTGTCAGTGTCTTCGCTGGAGAAAGTGGATAGTTACGAAGAAGGCACATGGTATCCTTGTGTCGCGCCATTTTTCGTAACTGAGTTAATAAGCAACCTTAGTCACATTTTTTCTTGGTATGGAAACTCAGGGTAAAAAGTTTAGTGGCAAAGTAGGCACATATAGTACGTGAGGTTTGGGCCTTCAATCCGCATGTGTGTCTAGCATAAAAATAACAAGCACTCATGATTTATTTGGGAAGAGAGGGGTTGCTCTAAGTCCTAAACTTCTTTCAATTGAGTTGACAAAGAAGAATTAGAATTTCTAAGTATATGCATCTTCTTGAGATTGATAAAATTATATGTGCATGCAGTGGAGAAACCCTACCCTTTTTACCAAATCTTGTGTTAATTGATGTTGTGATTTCTCATAAATTTAACCTACAATAACAAGACTCTTAGCATACTTTTTCTTGGTACCAGCTTACGTATCTTCTTGAAACCGCTCCGAAATGCATGCAAAGAGGAAAAACCCTGCCATTTTTACAAAATCTCCTTTGTGTGGATTGCTTAAAATTAGTTTCTTTGATAACATACTCTTGACAATCTTTTTCCAAGGACTAACTTATGCCTTCTTGAAACCGCCCCGAAATGCATGGAAAAGGAGAAACGCTACCATTTTTATGATACAGTTTATTTTATAACAAGACTCCTAGCAAAAAAATTTCTAGGACCAGCTTACGCATCTTCTTGAAACCGCTCCGAAATGCATGAAAAAAAGGAGAAACTGTAGCATTTTCATGGAATCATCTTTGCATGGATTGATATACTCGGTTTCTTTTAAATTTAATTTCTTCGATAACAAGACTCTCAACAAACTTTTCCAAGCACTAACTTATGCATCTTCTGAAAACCGCTGCGAAAATGCATGCAAAAGGAGAAACCTCACCAATTTTTACGGATTCTTTTTATATATTTCGATGTATGTGACACATCACACATCACAAAGAAGATTATATCACCGACCACGCATATCATATGAGATTATTAACATACTTTGGCCGCACGAATCCCTCAACTTTGTTGGACAAAACTATTCACCAAAACACTAAAGAGGCATATTCAACTTAGCAGTAAAATTATTGACAACTAAATAGATCACATTCGCGCATATATACAAAATTTTACGAACCCCGTATCAATTGCCCAATCGACCTTTCTCCGTATCGAGAAATTTCATTTGCATACAAATGGATTTTTATATGCCTATATACGTTTGTTTTGACTGTTGACGGACGATGGCTCGGTGTTCATTTCCATTGGGACGAGTAGCATAAAATCATCAATTGTTTTCTTAAAATGATTTTATTTTTTTACTCCTTCGGTGCATCAGTTTATATTTTACTCCCTCCGTTTATTTTTATAAGGCATGATATAGCATGACACGGTCTTCTAAATTACACTTTAACTATAATTTATCTTATCTTATTATTTAGGGTTATAAGTTTATAATCATTGGAGAGTACATTTAATTACAAATGCAACCATTTCAGATTTACATCATAAACACAAAACATTATTGGTTGAATTATTGATAAAATTTGAATATTAACATGCACGTACGTCTTATAAACATAAACGGGGAGTATCCTATGAGTTTTTTTATCCCTCCAGACCCAGCCGAACGATTCAAATTTCAAACCGGGAACAGCAATCCTTGGCAGAAAAATAACCACACGGAAGCCAAGGGATGAAGGGAGAACGAGGGGAGAGAGATATACATATATAAATAAAATAAAATAGATTTGAGGGCACACCGAGCGAAAGAGACCCCGGAAAAGCCAACGCGACGCCAAATCCATTCCTCCTCCCTCTTCCACAGGCTGAGGGCCGAAGAAGCCAGCCGAGGAAGCCAGGCGACAGGCAACGCCAAGTCGCGAACACCCTAGGCGGTCGCTCGTTGGCTGCGGGGGAGAGCCGTGGCGGAGTCGCCGTCCTCGCCCACGGAGGAGGAGACGGCGACGGCGCCCGCGGCGGGATGGCGACGCCGACGCCCATGCCCGGCGGCGAGGGGACACTCGCCGCGGTGATGCCGCGGTCCCCGTCCCCGACGCCGGCGGAGGCGGGGACCTCGGCGGCCGAGGCGCCCGTGCTGATATTCCTCTACTTCCACAAGGCGATCCGCGCGGAGCTCGAGGCGCTGCACGGCGCCGCCGTGCGCCTGGCCACGGAGCGCTCCGGCGACGTGGCGGTGCTCGCCGAGCGCTGCCGCTTCTTCTTCAACATCTACAAGCACCACTGCGACGCTGAGGACGCGGTACGGATGCTGGCTGCCCCGTTCCGGGCCCCGTTTTTGTGTTTCTGTCCATTTGTCTTCCTGTTGCTTCTTGTTGGATGGGGGACTTCAACTGTGGATTTGGGCATGGATGTGCGTGGGCGTGTGAGAATTTCTGTGGTATTGAGTTTAGGGTTGCGGAATCGTTGCCTTTGCTTGGATGTACCTGGCGGGATGGGGATTGAATCGGGCGAGCATTGTTAGGATCTGAAATTGGGTATGAGTTCATACCGTGGTGTTGAAATTTCCAGTGAGTTGGCGTTGTATGGTATGGTGGACAGTTTGAGATGTGTTTTTGGTGAATTAGCCATGCTAGTACAAATTTTTTTTTGCACTTTACGTCCTTCCAATGGTGACACAAGGAGATGTAGTCTGAGTTGAACGAAACATGAGGGGAAAACCTCTGTTCAATTGAAACTACCATGGAAATTTTGATTCATACCATCATATGTGGCCTTGTCTGTCTAGCTTCCAGGGTAACACCACCATCCTTTTGCTCTGGTTCTAGCACAATAATGTTCACGTTAGCCATATGTTAGATTGAATCTGGTAGGCTCCTCATAGTTTTCACTAGTCGAATCAGTGAATATGGAGGTTGCAAACCCAAAGGATGAAAATAAACTTCTATTATCACTTTTTGCTGCAAGTCTAGCTGGCAAGCACAAGTACTCTGATCTCCAGCTTTTCCTAAAATGCCGCCAAAAGTAGATGTTTGAAAATTGAAACGCCAAAGAAGAAGAAGAAGAAGCTGGTTGTCGTTTTGTAACTGCTCAACCGTTTTCATAACAAGGAGCTTGTTGTATATTGTTTATTCAAGGCTTGAACACTGTTTGCTGTTTATCTTTCTAAAATGACGTCAATGGTTTACAAATTGATCATATAATAGATATGTTCATTAAAAATGTGCCTGATATGTTTTATTCCTTTTGGATTGCAGGTTATCTTTCCAGCACTTGATATCCGAGTCAAGAATGTTGCAGGGACCTATTCCTTAGAGCATAAAGGGGAGAGCGATCTTTTTAGGCAGTTATTTGCTCTCCTACAATTGGATATACAGAATGATGATGGTCTTCGTAGGGAGCTTGCATCATGTACAGGAGCAATAGAAACGTGTCTCAGCCAACATATGTCCAAGGAAGAAGAACAGGTTGGTAGTCAGTCCCATGTATCCCTTTAAATCTCACTTACCACATTAATCATGTCATGTTGTGCTGGATAAATAAAACAGTCTGGTTGCACAATTTAGTTTATTGAATCAGCGGATTCTGTTAAACATATCCTTATCATAATTGAAATTTAGTTGTATATGTGTGGCTCGTGTTTTTATCTGGCATTTCATTAAGAGTTTATTGTCGTTATTTGGTTGCAGTTTCCTATGCAGAAAAAAATATCTTATTTTTAGGCTGTATAAGTATCTTGTCTTTTTTAAACAAAATTTGAATGGTCACCATCTCCTTCATTGGAGTTATACAAAAATACTTTATGGCAAATCAACCTGGCAGACTTCTCTCCATCTAAATTATTCGGTAACTTTGCATCACTTCTCCATTTAAGATCATTGATGGATGTTGCCTAAGCGACAATGCGCTCTGCCGCTCTCAGGGTCCTGGTCCTGGGCGTCCCCATTGCCTTGCCAAAATAAGTGAGGTGATTTTTGTGGCTGGCTCCGCCCCTGGATCCAGCACTGGTGGTTGGTGTAGCACTCGCTCCAGTCATCTGCTGTGGTGGGTGTATCGAAGAGGCGTTCGATCTGAGGGGGCAGGGGGAGCGAGAGGGAGGAGTGAGGTGCTAGCAGAGCATGGGAAGAGAAAGGTGGGGAGAGGAGGGAGGAAGAGCCTGCTTGGTAGAGCTCCTCCTGCTTCTGATTCATTGTGAGAAGTGATTCTATGTTTGAGAGTGATTCTGTATGATTCTATAGGTTAAATTCTGGGTATGAAGTGATTCTGAGTGGGGAGTGAATCTGGAGAAGCTGCTTTGTTCAGCTCCCAGCCCTTAATTCAGTTTAAAATCACTTCACGGAATCTGTTTAGAATCACTTCTATGCAAATCTGTTTGGCAGAGCTCCTCCTGGATTCAGCCTGCAAGCTGCTCTGGGAGCTCTGCCAAACAGGCTTGAATATGGTGTTGCGAGAGAGGGAAGCGGAGAGAGTGGTGTGCACAATCTGGGAATGGAGCTGCATCAACCTGGGAGTCTGGGAGGGGAGGCTGGTCAACTCCCTTCCTTCTCCCTGCTGCTGTTGTGCTGTTTATCAGCCTGGTAAGGTGTAGCCTTGGGTTGCCACCATCTTACCTCTTAAGAACAGAAGCAATGGCATTCGTATTTCACATATATGCGTCCTCTTCGATTCACGAAGCGCTTAGCAGATTATTTTATTCTTTTCAATGCAAAGGGTATATCAGTGTAGAATTGCAGATAAGATGATGACTGAAAGTAAGCTTTTATTTCTAGTTCCTAACTAACGTTAGCATGCGTAGCAGTGTATCTAAGTTAATTTGCATAAGAGAATGTGTTTTACTTGTAACGGTGTTGTGATAGTTCTTGGTAGTGGTTCCAGTGAAGAATTTATCTAGTCTGCTACATGTACTCTGTTAAAAGCCATTTTGTTTTGACTGTCATGTTGGCAACTTGGCTTTTGAACTGCAAGTTCTGCATTGTGATCAGAAATGCAACCATCCTCATTAAATAATGCCATCTGCAGTGCTGTTGGCTATTGTACTATACACAAAGGTCAAGCTTAGAGAGACTGATTCTTTTACATTGTGAATTTGTGCTCTCTTTTTATTGATAAAGTATCGGGATTAAAAATCAATTTTCCACGGCCAATACTATGCCCTCAAACTTCCACCCACCCACCAATTGTTACCAAACAGAACTAATTAGCACTTAATGAACATACTGACTATGCTGCAACACATTTTTATTGGCGTCTAATCAAGGATCATTTGAATTTGTTTCAGGTCTTCCCATTGCTTACAAAGAAATTTTCATGTGAAGAGCAAGCTGACTTGGTGTGGCAGTTCTTGTGTAGCATTCCTGTAAATATGATGGCAGAGTTCCTTCCATGGCTGTCAACTTCTGTTTCCCCTGATGAGCACCAAGATATCCGTAACTGCTTATGCAAAGTAGTTCCTGATGAGAAACTTCTCCAACAGGTTTCCATGGGCACACCTCTTTACTTTTTCTTTCAATATCTTGCTTTGTGTCCTGATAAAGTTTAGTGTTAAAACTTGTGAAGGTTATATTCACATGGATTGAAGGGAAAGCAGCAAAAGAAGTGGCAGAGAGCTTTGGTGATGGTAATAGCGCTGAGGATCTCCCAGACCAAGGGGAGAAACACATCTGTTCACATCAGGGTTCTAAACTTGGGAGTACAAACTGTGCAGAATCTAATGATGGACAGGTTTACAGGCATCCTATAGATGATATTTTGCATTGGCACAATGCTATTCGTAAGGACTTACATGATATAGCAGAGGAGACAAGGAGGGTGCAGCAGTCTGGGGATTTTTCTGATATATCGGCTTTCAATGAGATGCTTCAGTTCATTGCAGATGTATGCATCTACCACAGGTGTGTAGATCTTGATCTTCACTCATGCACATGTTTTGGCCATGGTAAAGATGGTCCTTCAGTGAAATGTTTTTCTTAACTTCCTCTTTTTCTACCATGTTTTTGTCTAGTGAAGAGTCTGCCATTTATTGGTCAATATTAAACTATTAACAGTTCTTTGGCGGCACATGATGCACCTTTCGTGACATTCACTGTTGGGTGCAACAACACTAGGTGGCCTATCCCTGTGTGTGTTGTGGCATTTTCTAAATTGCAGTTTCACTTTACTTTGTTGGCAGCTCCTCTTTGAGCTATAATTAGGATGTGTGAATATTTTCTGAACTATGTCCCACAACAATTTTGAGAATAGCACAGCAATGGCAAAATTGTCCATGAGCATCATAAAATATGATTGTATTATCCTTAAAATTAATTAACTAATGAGTAGCTAAGTATAAATTTTGGTTTTGCACGAGTCAGGAACAAATGGTTTTGTTCATTTTTTAAGCTATTTTAATTTTTTCTAGACAGGGTTTTAACTTCCATCTGATGCTATACCTGACTGCATAAAAGCTTGGTCAAGCAGTATCGCATGACATGCTGATTCTCTTCAAGTTTGGGGCAGTGTGTTTGAGAAGAGTTTCTTTTGCTATATATTGTTTTCTTGCTGCATGTTAAGGAATTTATGCTAGCAGGTATTGTTTGCGTGTTCATTATCGCTTGCTAGGCGGTATAAAATAGTTTTGCTTAATTCACTTTGCATGGTTTTCATTTGAAAAAGAAAACCCTGCAATTAAACTGAATGTTATCTTTAATCTCACCACTTCCATTCATTTTCTGACCTGCAGTATCGCCGAGGATCAGGTCATATTTCCTGCAGTCGACAGTGAGCTGTCCTTTGTGCAGGAGCATGCTGAAGAAGAGCGCCGGTTTAACAATTTTAGATGTTTAATTCAGCAAATGCAAATAGCAGGAGCCAAATCAACTGCAGTGGACTTCTGCTCAAAACTGTGTTCACATGCTGATGAAATATTGGAGACAATCGAGAAACACTTCTGCAATGAAGAAACCAAGGTTAGTACCAAGTACTCAGGTAGCTTGGCTGCTGGAATGGTTACCATATATTGGTCAAAGCCTCATATATAATTGAACTTACCTAGGTGCTTCCTCAAGCTAGGATGCTTTTCTCTCCTGAGAAGCAAAGGGAACTTTCATACAAAAGTCTGTGTGTCATGCCATTGAAATTGTTGGAACGTGTTTTACCATGGTTGGTGTCCAAGCTGAGTGACGAGCAGGCTTCTTCTTTTCTTCAGAATATATCCTTGGCAGGTTATCCTTTTACTTAAACCATGCTATAATGTCATCTCTATGCATTTTATTAGCCTGAACAATTTCTTCAAAATTCCATATTTGCTAAAAAGATGCACATGAAACAGCATCACCATCGGAAACCGCACTGGTCACTCTGTTCTCTGGTTGGGCGTGCAAAGCCCGGGACAAATCCAACTCAGGAGAATATTTATGTTCAACATCAGGGACAGTGAGATGCCTGTTGGATGATATAGATAATCTGGGAAAATGCCGATCATTCTGTCCATGTACTTCACGCAACAGTCCAGATCTTCCTGTACAGATACAAACTGAAAATGGTTCTAGGCCAGGCAAACGAGGAAAAGATGAATCTTTTCCTGGTGCTAATGGAATCTACTGCTCTCAAACTGCTGACATTGAAGCAAGTCCATGTAGCAAAAAACCTTGTTGTATTCCTGGGTTGAGAGTAGAATGTAGCAATCTTGGTATTGGTCCACTGGCTTCTGCGAAGTCTTTTCGCTCCCTATCATACAATTTTACTGCTCCTTCGTTATATTCGAGCCTCTTTTCATGGGAGAATGATGCATCATTGTCCTGTTCGGATGGCATTTCAAGGCCAATTGATACCATATTCAAATTTCACAAGGCAATTCGCAAGGATTTAGAGTACCTTGATGTTGAATCTGGAAAGCTCATTGATGGTGATGAGTCTTGCCTCCGCCAGTTCATTGGAAGATTCCGTTTGTTATGGGGTCTTTACAGGGCTCACAGCAACGCTGAGGATGAAATTGTGTTCCCGGCATTGGAATCAAGAGAAACATTGCACAATGTGAGCCATTCATATACTCTTGACCACCAGCAGGAAGAACAATTATTCGAAGATATATCTGGTGTTCTCTTTGAGCTTTCACATCTATATGATAGCAAGAGCCATGCCCATACTGAAGTTAACGAAGTAGAGCGAAACTGTTCTGATTCATCCAATCTGGTTGATTGGACTAGAAAGTATAATGAGCTTGCCACAAAACTTCAGGGCATGTGCAAGTCTATACGGGTTGCTTTAACTAATCATGTCCATAGAGAAGAACTTGAGCTGTGGCCATTGTTTGACAAGCATTTTTCTGTGGAGGAGCAAGATAAGCTTGTAGGTCGTATAATTGGTTCAACTGGCGCTGAGGTTCTCCAATCTATGTTACCTTGGGTTACATCAGCGCTCTCTCAAGAGGAGCAGAACAAAATGCTCGATATGTGGAAGCAAGCAACCAAGAATACGATGTTTGGGGAATGGCTAAATGAGTGGTGGAAGGGAGCTCCAACATCATCTGATTCTCCAGCAGAGGCATCCTCGGCTCCAGGTCTGTGCAGCTGTTTTCTTTTTTCCTTGGCTTCCGCCACTAACAACTTCTCAATTTGCATTATGCCCCTCTTTTCAATATAATGTTTACTAGAATGACTACGACAAGTAAGCACATAAATTTCACAAGCTATACATATATTATGCATTGTCTAGATGTTTTATTTATTAGAGAAAATCTTTTATCAATTAGTCAGCACTGTTCGCTTTACATCTACTAGGTGCAGTGTTTGGGTAAGTGAACCTCTAATTTTTGGGTCAAACTATTCACTTCATGGGGAAAGAAATAAATACAAGATCTGGCAATTCTTGATATTTCTCTGCAAAGGTACAAACAATGATGACTCTGGTTTACCTAGGATGTATTAAATGAAACGTGGACAATTCACAGGGTGTTTCATAGAGCATGGAAAGACTGTTGGTGCTTAGAATAGGGAGATTTATGAACAGTGCTAGAGCAACAAATTCATAAACATGTCCTTTATGCTTACTTAGTTTGAAAGTAGTTCTACGTTTGGTTCCTTTTATTTTCCACTGACAAACAACTTTTGTTATGACTGAGCTTTCCTTTGTCCTCTGTAGATAGTCATTCACAAGATAAGCTTGAACAAAATGACCAGATGTTCAAGCCTGGTTGGAAGGACATATTTCGAATGAACCAGAGTGAACTTGAGGCTGAGGTGCGAAAGGTTTCACGAGATCCTACACTTGACCCAAGGCGGAAGGCCTATCTAATCCAAAATCTCATGACAAGGTTTGACATTTCAATGTTTCTATGATTGCTTGTTAGAAATATGAAGACTCATTTTTTTCAATACGAGGCGCACCCCATTTCCATTCATCAAACGGAAATTCCAGCATTCTGTTACAATCAGAAAAGAAAGGGATTTTTTGCTGAACTAGTCTATCTACCCTGATTCAAGCTAGATAAACTAGTGAAGTACCCAAAATATGAACATTCATAATTTTGTGCATTTCAGCCGCTGGATAGCTGCTCAGCAGAAGATGCCGGAACCAAATTCAGAAGAGTGTACTGATGGTGCCAGTATACCTGGATGTGTTCCTTCGTATCGAGATGAGGAGAAGCAAATTTATGGCTGTGAGCACTACAAACGGAACTGCAAACTTGTTGCTGCATGCTGCAATAAGCTGTTCACATGCCGATTCTGCCATGATAAAGTTAGTGACCATACAATGGAAAGGTAAATTCCATGGCCTGTTCACATGCACTTGTTTTATCTTGTTGACACCGAGGGGTAGTGTGCTTCGAGATTCTTTTCCTGAGCTTACAATTAAAACGTTCCCCTGGTCTGCTGCTCTTCATTATCTATATGGCACCCATCTGTGCATTGTGGGTTGTATTGTCCCGATGGGCTTGCAGCTCTGTCCAACCTAGAATTGTGTGTATTAACTTCTCTAGACATCCTCCTAGTTCTGTTCAAAACAAAACTTATGTCACTCCGCATTTTCTCTACTAGACGTCTCCTACACATTTCAGAGAGTATAATAAACCAACACTATTTGATATTTCTAGGAAAGCAACACAGGAGATGATGTGCATGGTATGCCTGAAGATTCAACCTGTTGGTCCAATCTGCCAAACCCCGTCTTGCAATGGGCTATCCATGGCAAAGTATTACTGTAACATCTGCAAATTTTTCGATGATGAAAGGTAATATTCCTTAACATGATTGAAACAAGGCATTGGCACTGACCAACAGATGTTCTACTCGTTTGTTAACAAAAAATTGTACCAGTATGGTTTTCTTATTTGTTTTTGACATGTGTAATCTATATGGATTTGTTGAAATATGATTCGTCAATATAACAAGATGTGTCTTTAGACATATTTGCATCCAATCCAAATCTGGAAAAACAACAATGTTGACCATTGCCAGATCTGGAACCTATCAAGTTTGTTATTGCCATTTTATGTTGGTAATTGGAGCTCTGGAAATTTATTCTATTCGTGATCTGCTGCACGGTAATGTAGTATTTTTACTTAGTAATTAGTTAGTAGCAAATCCTAATGACATCTGACAAATACTGAAGTCACTTCTAATATCTACATGAGATAATGATATAGCATGCTATCATTATATATTACATCTGCATTCAGGAACAATCTGACCATAGTAAAGTTCTTTAGCATCTTAATGTAAGGGCCATATTTAGTACAAACCACTTAAGTTCATTGAAGGAAGTAATAGAAGGAAGATCCCAAGAGTGAGGTGTAGACGTGTAGTCTGTGGAGTGTCCTACACTCCTACTCTACCTAGGTTTGAAAATTCTTAGGGTTAAAATGTTAAATTATTAGTGTTATGAGAAAGAAGATACCAAGGAAGTATGGGATGGATTTGTTGTTACTGTTGTCTTTGCTGTTTTCTTTTTGTTACAAGTCTAAGAAACATTTCTCTGTTAGCCTAGTAGTCTTGGGTGGTCTACCTTTGTGATTCCTTGAGAGGCTTGTCTGATACCCAAACCAAGGTGTGTCACAGCCTTGCAGACCACACCTAACTATTGTCTTGGACAATATTTCCCTCATAATTTTTGTTTATGTTTATTTGGTTCATACAATTAATGGCAAATGAAAATTCTCTTTGGATCATACAACACTACTTCGTCGGTTTTTAAAATGTGTGGATGTTATTTTCTTGTTCTACTTTCTCCAATTTGGGTTCACTATTCATTGTCCAATGCCATCAAACAAGTTGGAACCTGTTAACTTTCTAAGTAGCTGCATTTTTCTTCTCATCCGTTTGTTATCTTCTACCTCATATTTCAAAATAAACATCTGGATTTGGAAATAAGCAGTATGGCTCTATTAATATCTTGATGATGTTTTCCAGGACCGTTTACCACTGCCCGTTTTGTAATTTGTGCCGTCTTGGGAAAGGTCTCGGTGTCGATTTCTTCCATTGCATGAAATGCAATTGCTGTCTTGGAATGAAATTAGCTGAGCACAAATGTCGGGAAAAAGGGCTAGAGACAAATTGTCCAATCTGCTGCGATTTCCTTTTTACTTCAAGTGCTGCAGTCAGGGCCCTCCCTTGTGGCCACTTCATGCATTCAGCTTGCTTTCAGGTATGCCATATGCTACATTTAGTTGGACCATGACTGCAATTTTGTGATGTATTCTCTGGCTGTCAGCAATGATTTTTAACAAATTAATTGTCAATCCAGGCATACACTTGTAGCCACTACACTTGTCCTATCTGCTGCAAATCCTTGGGAGATATGGCGGTAAGCTACATCACTCTTACGATGCTGTAGCTATTTTGTGTTTACCCTTATTGGAGTGTATCTCTCTGTGTTCCATGCTTAGACTTTTTTTGATTTCTTACATTTCTGAAAAGAATTTACTTTTGTGCGTTAGGGGCTTAGGGCATTTTGTTGAACTGTTAAGTGCCTTTTAGTAGTGTCAATATTAGTAGCGAAGGAGCTGTGCCTTTTATTTATTGGTAATACAATCAAATGCCCCTTCATTTATGCTGTATGAGCATTTTCTACTGATCCTCCTATTCCTGACTCCTGTGGGTGATATTACTTATGCTCTCAATGTTATGCTTGTTACAAGGTTGCCAGTGTCTATTTTCAGGATACGCTATTGAACAGTTTGCTCTTGAATTGCAGACTTCCTCTGACTGAATATATTCTCGTTGGTGTACGAACATTGTATTCCATATTTGGAAGATCTAGTGTTTAATTATGAACAGTGATCTTTATAATAGTTGATATTATATGAGAAAACATACTGAAACCACTAGTTCCTTTCTGTAAAAAAAAACACATCACACCAGTTCATGTTTGACTTGTGTGCGACAAACTTGGCAATTGATTCAAAATCTGCCTCTTGAGTAGCATCAATTATTGTTGTGTTTCTTAGTCTTTTCTTGAACTTAGGAAACCAAGAATGCAGAAGGAATATATCATGGATGTCCTGTTGCATGAATTCCGATATTAAAATCTTTTCACGCAGTCTTTTAATATATCTTAAATATCCTGAGGATAATGGTTGAGTCGATTGTCTAGATTTTGGAATGTGCTAATGATCATACCGAGTTAGCTTCATAATTCAGTTCCTGTGCAACAGGTGTACTTTGGGATGCTTGATGCGTTGTTGGCTGCTGAAGAGCTTCCTGAGGAATACCGTGATCGGTGTCAGGTAGTGCAGTTTTCTTTCCCCTTTGTTTTTCATTGTTTCTACCAGTAGAGTATTTATTTATTTTTCATGCATGTCTTGTCCAGGATATACTTTGTAACGACTGTGAGAAGAAAGGGAGATGTCGATTCCATTGGCTGTACCACAAATGCAGCTCATGTGGTTCGTACAATACCCGCGTTATCAAGACTGACACAGCAGATTGCTCTACACCAAACTAGTGGGAGGGGTTATTTTTTTTCTCTCCTCTTTTGTAAATATTGTCTAGCGAGATGAAAAAGAAGAAAAATCGTGTAGGGACCTACCATATTTTCATTGCGTAGTTATTTCAGTTTTGTAAGTGTAGCTCGCAATTCCCTAGGTCTAGTCGTCTAGAGCGATACAAAAAATGGACGGTTCTGCATAGAGGGAAAGCATAATTTGAGAAAATTGACTCATTCAAAAAAGGGGAGAGAAAAACAGGTGCACCTGGCTAACATGTTATACAACTGATATCCTTTTTTAGATAGGTATAGGATTGCCCTACTGATTTCTGAAATTTATGGTTAGGATTGCTCTTCTGATTCCTGAAATTTATAGTTGAGAACAAAAAGGTGGCCCGGAAACAAAATTCTATGCAAAGAGAAGGAATCTGATCCGTACTGTGAAAAGTCACTCCCTGAGGCCGATCTGCCGGCGGTATCAGGCCTCGGTGTCGCATCACGGGATGCTGAATCCTGACTGGTGATCGCCGTGACTCCGGTATTCGTCAATCGGCTGATGCCAACGAGGATCAGCGTCGCATATAAACGGTCTCAGCAGGCAACGCCTGATCTGGAATATTCTCATTAGCTGGAGTAGACTCATCGATGTTTTTCTTAAGAAAACCTGACTCATCAATGGCTTGCTAGATAGGTAGGATTGCTCTACTGATTCCTGAAATTCATAGTTTAGAACAAAAAGGTGGCCCGGAGACAAAATTCTACGCGAACAGAATAAATCTGATCCGTAGTGTGAAAAATCACTCCTGGAGGCCGATCTGCCGGCGGCATCAGCCCTCGGTGTCGCATCACAGGATGCTGAATCCTGACCGGTGATCGCCGTGACTCCGGTACTCGTCAATCGGCTGAGGCCAACGAGGATCAGCGTCGCATATAAACGATCGCAGCAGGCAACGCCTGATCTGGAATATTCTCATTAGCTGGAGGAGACTCATCAATGTTTTTCTTAAGAAAACCTGACTCATCAATGGCTTGCTACAGCTCCCTGGCCCAAAAACTTACCCACAATAGTTTTTCCATAGGTTAAGATCACTGCACTGTACGCACAAAAAAACATTACCTTTAACCAAAAAAAAAAAACGCGCGCGCTCTACGTGAAGCAAAGCAAGTGTTTGTGGCTGGCTAACGCCTCGCGCTCCCATGCTGTCGGAGCGCGGACATGGTGGATGAGGGATCCCTGTCGTGGCCACAGGGCGGTAGACCTCCGCCACCCGGTGTTCTATTCTGATTGCCTGGACGCGACAGTCGTTGCTTGGCTGCAAATACTTAACCAAGAAATAAACTGGAGGACAAACTTGCAGCAACGCGTAATTAAATTTTGACCCAACCAACCGTGAGTACAATATCTAGAGCTCCGATGCGCGATCCCATCTGTTGATCGATAGGGAAAGGAGGCCTCGCTAACCTCCTTAGGTTAAGTTGACTTGACCAGAGTTCAATTTATTTCTTGCCCTATCAGGCCTTCTTCCCGACTACTTGTGTTCCCTTACTTTGAAACGGTTATTGTCCTATTGACTTGACTCACAAGTATGTCCTTGTGACCTACTCCGTCCCAAATTACTATTTGTTTTGCCTTTTCTAGATACATAGCTTTAGATATACATCTAGAAAAGCTATGTATTTAGAAAAAGCAAAATGAATAGTAATTTGGGACGAATGGAGTTTTATAAAAAAAAAGAGTAATGTCCTTGTGATTCGTACATACTCGAGAGAGGGAAGTGGATGAATGGCAAAACTCAGCCTTCAAATAAACGCCAAGGAAGGAAGAAAGATCGTACTTGCTTGTTCATAGACTATAGTCATCAGCCATGACTTCAATGTGGCGTGGCCGATGTTGTATGTTGCACAGCAAAACTTACAATACTTGCTCAAAACGTTAGCCTTAGTTTTTATACACCGTTCTAAAAAAAGCCTGGTTTGGTTTCGATCACCTGTTATGTCGCGCATGCCAATGGCAGCCATTGTTACCGCCGTTAGGCCCTCTCCAACGCTTGGCTTAGAGATAGCAGAAATAATATTTTAGTTTGTGAATAGTTCACGCTAGCTCTTCTCCTGGCGCCTATCTCGCACGGCCACCATGTCCTGTGCTAAATGGAACGTCACACAGATGCGAACGCGCGTGTCACCGCACGTGCCTTCTTGTCCAAAAAAAGAAAGGTGCCGAGTGACTGCACCGGACCGAGTAACATTTCAAGCAGACATGTGCTAGGGGTCGGGGTGGAGAATGGAGAGTGCAACATAAGCAGGCTCTCTCTATAGCTTCAGGGTATGGCAAAGCAGACATCCTGACCTCTTCAGAGAGCGTCAGCCAGAGATTAAGAGTTGCGCGCCTTTGAATCACACACGGCGGCGTAACAGAGGTAAGGGTTTTGGTTTCATTAACTTTTGGGTATATGCACGTCATCTGCCCAGCTCAAAAGGCAAATCCAATGTGCTTGTGGTGCTTGTGGTTATGTATAGCTGCTAGGTTATCTAATTTGATGGCACCGAGCGAATCAAAGCAAACGTGATGATGTTGATCTTCTTGCTTGGCCGGTTACATATTAGAACGTCAATGAACTTCAACAGATTAAATTCTTAAGTTTCTAATCCTCGGTACATCTTACACGGGCACAAAGGCAACTATGCTATGAACTCATGGGCTCTTAGCACTTCTTTACTAATTTCCTCTGGCGTGCCATGGTGCAGTCAGTTTGTTCTCAGTATCTACAAAAAATGAACGTGGGAAAGGATGCATGGGTGCTTGTTTCCTTTCAACTTACTCTAGCATCCTCTTCTTCCTTGTTATTTTGTGTTCTCCATGTGGTGTTTTAGGAAAGGGCGGGGGCTTAAGCCCCCTCCATCCTACGTTGGATCCGCCATGGATCCATGGTATTCACCAAATGTAAAAAGGTTGGATATGATACCTTAGAGTCCGTCCCCCTTTGAAACCGTTTGATTATTCCCCGAAACGATTTTAATAGCGGTTTAAGCCTACATGAAGCCACATCATCACCTGTCATAGGGCCACGTGGAATCATCAATCTAAGGTTTGGGGGAGCAGACAAGGATGTGAGGGGACATGGAGAGCTTGCTTCTGCTAGGGGGAATGCGAACGTGTGCGAGTAAAAGAGAAACTGCAAAAAGACCCCGGCCCAATGATTAGATAGGTATTAGTTCAGTAGACTAAGGGCTCAAATGACAATAATTTGTAACGGAAGTTGAAGACAGGGGTAGATAAGGCATAGAAGTTGAAGTTGATAGCGATGAAGGAATTAGAACTTAATGGCAAATAGACACCAAACTTCCAATGACATACAAGAAATTTGTTTTCTAAATTGGATCTTGTTGATGGTTGAGGGTGAAATTTAAGTTTTTCTCCAAATATTTCTATCAAAAAATAGCTATACAAATATTCTTTTCGAAGAGAGATTTCAAATACTTTTCATGCTACTCTATACAAATATCAATTAACAAACGAATGACAACCGGGCAGCGGCCTCCGTGCTTGCCAAGATGCCGCTCCTCCGCTCCTTCAATCTCTTCTCCCGTAGCAGCGATTGGCGGCGGTCATCAACAAGGTTGAAGTGTGGTCGTGTGGATCCACCTCGTCGGCGCGGTTGATGGAGAGCTGCGTCGTGGCCAGCGCCCCTCGAGTGGCCGTTGATGCGACGAAGATGTATAGAGATCAAATGGACTTTTCTTTCAAAGAAGAAAAACGAGAAGATTCCATGCTTCCGCAAGGCAATTCGCAAATGCGCGGGAGAGAGTGTCCTTTACATGTGGGCCTCCGTCTCCAAATCCGGCCCCACGAATGTAAGCGAGCGGCGGCCTGCCTGTCGCTGTAGCAGCCAGTACACGCCCCGGTGCTGCTGACGGGTGGGACCGGCCGCGACAACGCCGCGCCGTCGCTTTACGTGCGGCGCAACTGTACAGGCGGAGGCGGGGTCGCCTTTATTAATCGCATTCGTTACAGAAGATCCGGCGAGCGCACGGAACGGTAAAACCAACCGAACCCGAATTACAGTACTGCCCCTGCGTTGGGCTGGCACACCATCTCCGTCTCAATGGCAGCAGGGCGAGCGAGGAACGTCACGCGACGCTGACCAATCATTTTGGCTCGTGCTTCCACGGTGGCTGCCTGTACGTGTACTCTGGTGGTACTCCCCTACGCCATCAACCCGGACAACCCCACACATGCCGCGTCCGCATGAATTCGCTCGAGTTCGGGGCAGTACCAGGTACTTGACTTTATGGGATCTTAAATATAAATTAGCCCAGTATAATATCTACAGCAGCCACAAATCTCAGCATGGTTACTAGTAATAGCATCATCCATGGCCGAGCCGGGACGACGGTTCCGAAGGGATCGATCCATCTACAGTTGGGACGCACGCAACTTTCCACAATGATGATCATGTTCCATGATGGCTGCCCCACGTTAACCCCAACCCCAGCAGGTGGCAGGCCGGATCCAAGAATCCCCGAGCCGGCAGCCCAACCACCCCCCTCTCCCGATGAAAATCACGCCGCACCCCGACGAGAGCACAGCACAGACGTGAGACGCCGCTGCAAAGATCCAGCGCTCCTAAACCGGACAGGGAAAGAAGGCGATGGCAAGCACCATTCGTCCTGCGCAGATCACCAAGAAGCCATGCAAATTGAGAGAACGGACGCAGGCCGGAGAGCCAGAAACGCCGTAGAACCACCGCCTGACGACATCGATGGATAAGGATCTGGGAGTGGGTTACAAGCAAACGACCACGCGCGCGCGCGTACGCCCGTCATGTACACCCGAGAGCGAGAGATGGATCGACACACGCACTGCTTAGATTTTTAAGGGGAAACGGGAAAAAGGTTACAAGGGATGGGACATGGCGAGCGACCACAAGTACCTATCATCAACTCGATGAGACCTCTAGTTACAGAAAGATTATGCTCAATGCTTTTCTACTGACTCATGGCAAGGGTAGAATGGTGAAGACTGAAGAAGAACTAGCCGCCGGCCGGTCGCCGGAGCAGGTGGCGGCGGGTGCTACTCGTCGGGGACCTTGTAGGCGTCGGCGGTGATCTCGGTCAGCCACAGCCCCGGGAACAGCGACTGCACGGGACAATAAGCCAGTGTGAGTATTAGCTGGATGGATCGCCAGTGCTGTGCTCTTCCGCACAAGAATTCATTGTTTATTCAATCGGAAAAGGGAGTATTCTTATCATTGTAGAATAATAATATAGTTTGTGCTCGCTAAGCAGAGGCTAAAAGCAAGCGTATCGAGCGGATAAAATACCAGTTTATTTAACTATTTATTTATTTATATTTGTGCAAGAAAGATGATGAGGTGATTAGGGGAGGAAGGGCAGAACGGGGAATTGGCCTTACATCGAGCTGCCGCTGCACGACGCGCGGCCGCTTCCGGGGACGCCGCCGGGGCCGGGCACCGGTCAGTGCGTACACGTCCTCCTCCACCTCCTCGGCCGTCAGCGCCACCGCGAACGGCGCGCGCTCGTCGGCCGCGGGCCGCCGCGCCTTCTCCACCGCGGGCTCCCACGCGGGCGACGCGTCGAGGGCCGCTGCCGCCCCACGTGCCGTTTGCCGGCGGCACTTCCGGTCGCGCAGGTTCCACGGCCGGGCCGCTGGGGCCGCGGCCTCCTGCTGCTCAAGCGGTGGGAGGGGCGCTGCCGGGGGCTGAGGCTCGGGCTCGGGCTCCGGCGACGGCGACCGGTGCTGCGGCTTCGGTGGCGCCGGCGGCAGACGGAGGCGGTCGGCGGCGTCGCGGAGGTGGCCCATGAGCTTGGCCCGAAGATCTTCCAGCCGGCCGTCGCAGGGCGGCTCCTCCTCCACGGCGCCGGCGCCGACACGTCGGTGCGACGACGAGGAGCGACGCCGATCGCGCGCGCCGCCTCCCTCGGCAACCTCCGGGAGCGAAGGCACGCGGTGGGCGCGAGGCGGCGGCGGCGGAGGCGCCCCCCACGGCTTCATCAGGTGCCGCGACGGCGCCGCGGGCGGCGGCTTGGCCCTCGGATCCGCGGTCGCCGCCATGGTCTTCGCGGCCGTCCGCGCGCGCGGGCCGCGGCAGCCGGGGCAACGGCAAGGGGCCAAGCAGAGGCAGGGGCAGGGGCAGGGGCAGGCGAGGCCACACGGCGGGCGGCTGCGTCGCCGTCCAACGTCGAGGCGGCGGCGGCGGCACGCAACGAGGCGGGCCGAGGGAAGAGAGACGGTGGGGTGGGGTCGTCGTCTCTGCGTCGCAGCGTTTTGTTACGGGAGCAGGGCAGGGCAGGCAAACAAAGGCAGGCGGCACACGGCAGGCGTCGCGAGGGCCGTGAGGTGTGGGGTGGTGCGTGCGGACTGCGGAGGCCGGAGCCGGGGGGCAGTTCGGGCAATTCCGCGGGGCAGGACACGCGCGTCGGAGGCTCGGCCGCTTGGGCCGGGGCGACTCGAAAAGGGCGTGAGACCCGAGCTCCCCCCAGCGACTCCTCCTCCTCCAAGCAGAGCCGATCGACCGGCGGGGCCCCGCCGGCAGCGAGCGAGCGCACGAGAGCCAGTGCGCACGAGTCCGCGTGCCGGAGTAAACAAGCGCGGGGCCGGTGGTGGGTTCGTTCGGAATTTTCTCAGGTGGCGGCGGGCCCGGGATGTCAGCCGCGAAGCACGTGGACCGGGTCTTTCCTTCCGGCGACGCGGTGCGCCGCGCGCCGTGCGGCACACTGCCGGCTCTCACGGGCCCCGCCCGCGCAGCCACGGCGAGGCACACCCCCTCCCCCTGTGGCCTACCGCCCTAGCACAGGCGGGCAGGCTACGGCGCAAGGCTTGTGCGGTGCGCGTCACACGTCGCCACCTCGTGTACTCACCGGCTCGCCGCCGCCGCCGCTGGCAAGCCCTGCACTCAGGAAAGCTCGACTTGAGCTGACAGGTGATACGAATGTTTGTATGGACGTCCACCGCGGCATGTCGATCGAAGGGTAAAGGTGGCCCCGTAATGTCGAATCAAAGCTGGTGATTAGGTTACGATTAGAGGGGGATAAGCAAGTGCGTGCATGCGGAGCGGCGCTGTCACGGTAGTGTAAAGTCTCAACCAACCTAGCGGTACGATTGATACTGTACGTAGGGCACACGCTTTGCTTCATCCCCGGCGATCAACAGTGGATAAGTGGAAGGTAACGCCACAGAAAGCACTTGCGGTAGAGGTTGCCTGTTCTGATGTGTACAGAGCGTTCCCTTGTAAATCTGCTTACTTTAATTTTAGACGATAGCGAATAGATGCCAACTGAGTGACCACAGGTGAGACGAACAGACAAATCTATAAGGACGAGAGAACGAATCCCCCTGTCTCAAAGATCGAAAAGGTACCGGTAAAAGATGCAAAATGTAAATGTCCACTAGAACAGTGCCCGACGTTGGCGCGCACAAATAACTCTCTATCTATTTCTATTTTGCAAAGTGGCAGTTAGTAAATTATCAGTTCGCATCTCTATCATTTTTTATATCTTTATTTATATTACTTGTGGGTTGGACGGCTATTGGTGGACGGCGAGGTGATTTAAGATTTCGTTAAAGGTAGAGGGTTTTCTTAGGAAATTGCGTGAGATAGGTCGGTGGACTGCGGGTTGTATTCCGACAAAGTATGAGATTTTTAAAAAAAATTGTGCGAGAGGCCTTGGATGACGGGTTCGATTCCGACGATGTTCGGGGTTTTTTGAAAGATTACTTGGGCTATCTATATCTAGACTGCAGGTTAGATTTTGACAAAGTTCGGGGTGTTTTTTGAAAAATCAGCATCCTTTATTCGACGATCTGAACCGTCCGCACTCGATCCGAAAATCTTTTATGGCGACGTGGATAGCCTCCCTAGCCTTGAGTGTGACCAGTTTAAATCATTAAAGATGTGTGAAACTCCTAGGCTTCAGCAAACTTGTGATCATAGGACACAGGACTACAGGAGGTAAGGTCCAGGAGGGCGCAGACACGTATTTGGTGAGCCCGGAGCGCTCCAGCCATAGAAGAGCATTCGCAGCGGTAATCTTATCCCTAACATCTTCTTTAGGGGAAAAATGAAAAAAAAAAGTACTCCAACAGTCCCCCAAACCTCCTCTAATTTTTTCGCGACGCGAAAATCTTCCCCCGCGTCGCGCAAATATGCAGGACTTTCCTCCGCCCCCAATCCACCCCCGAGCCTGCTTTCCCGCGCGTGATTCACCATTCCCACCAGCTCCCCTCCACTTCGTGACGCGCAAACCTTCGGCTTTCGGTGGCAGTGGTGGCGGCTTTCCACGGCGGGGGCTTTCGGTCACAGGAGGGAGGGGAGGGGCTTTACCTGATGGCCCCCGTCGCGACGGTGGCAAGGAGCGGTGTGATGGCCACGCCCTGCAGCGCGGGCTTCGGCGGCAGGGGCCATCCTCGCGGAGGCGGAGGCGGAGGCCGGGGGAGGACGCCGCTGCAGGGCGAGGGGCGGTGGCGATGGGGCAAGCGACGGGCGAGGGGCGGCAGCGCCGGCGGGGCGAGCGCCAGTAACCCTAGGAGACGCTGACGCCGTAACTTTCCCAACTTCCCATGGGCGGCGACGCATCTCGCCAGTCGCCATCTTCCCTGCGCCCCTACCTACTGCCCTCCACCGGCCACCGCGACAGCCAGTGCCGCCTGTCGGTAGCGTCGCCCTACGCCTCTACCTCCTGAAGTCCCGGTCTTCCCCGTTGGCGTAGGCACGCAGCAGAGCAGGTGGCGAGGGGCTTCTCTGGCCGGGAAAATAACTGAATAACGGCACCACCGACTGAGGAATCTTGCAACGTTCTCCCTCCGTCCAGAAATGATAGGCGTATTTGAACTAGGGAAAAGTCTTTCATAGTAGATTTTGACTCTTAATTTCTCTTATAATATAATGTCAATTGCTAAAAACTCAATGTCATCTCAAATTAAATTTAAGTACAAATATATTGATGCAAAATTTATATGCTAAATATGCTTATAATTTAACTAATTGTTGGTCAAAGTTTGTAAAGTTTGACTTTTGATTGATCAAAATACGCCTATCGTTTCTGGACGGAGGGCTCAGCTTCTCATTCCTCTTCTACTTGTTATGTTGTTCATGCTAGTACACATGCAGTATGTGAATATTAGCCATTTAGTCTATTTGATCTAGTAGCACTGCTTTCACTCTCGAGTGAAATGGATTTTGTTATCGAACTAGTACATCTTAGAATAACAGAAGGGTAGGAAACTAGGAATGTCATTATGTACTTCTTGCATTTCAATTAGTGCTTCTTTGTCTTGCAGATGCCGGAACCTGATGATTGCATTGAGGCCCAGTCAATGGACACTGAGACTTTGCATGACAATTCAATTGTGCCAATGGAGATTCATGGTACAGAGCCATAACAGTCGCAGAGCCAAGCTGCTCAAGTGGTCATTGATTCATGTTCATATGGTTTTGCTGTCACACTAAGCATCTCTGTCTCTGTGTTTTCTTCGCCTGCCCTGCAGGGTGGCTGGCTGGTTCAAGGTTTGGACTTTGGAGGCTTGTAGTCATGGAGATATTTTTATAAATGGGAGGCAGGAACAAGGATTATTTTTCAGTTGCGGTGTGTAAGTTGCAACTGGTACAGCTGCTGCTAGGTCGCGAGAGGGAGGGAGGTGACCGTGAGGGGGATTTGGGCAGCCTGCCCAATTACGATGATGTGGTCTGTTTTGAAATATTGGGAGCAAGTTATTAGTGATTTGTTGTGGGTTGATAAGTTTTTTGGGGAATTTTTTTAGCATAGTCCCTGGTACCTCAAAAAGAATTTTTTTAGAAACTCTTGGAATTGTGTGAGCCCGACAAATCTTTGCGCGCAGGATATGGTATACCCCTCGCCATCAACCTATCATCGGCGAGCAACTCCCCTACCAGTAGTCCTCGCTCGGATACGGAAGCCGCCTCCTTTTCAGCCGCGCACAGCTCAGAGCGCCCCTTTCTGCAAAGAACCCCATCAACCGATCGACGTCGTCGCGCCTGCATAACCACGATTAAACGCCGCCGCCGTCCCGCCGTCCTAACCTTACCCGCGGAACCGATCCTCTCCTTGCGCGCATATCGTCTCGTCGGGTTGTGCGCACGAGCCGCCCGGGGGAGCCAGAGCTATAGGAATAGGCAACAGGGGCATGAGGCCTCGCGTCGCAGCGTTGCACGGTTACGCCTTACGCGCCAACTGTTGATGTCTACGGCGCATGGCACGGAACACTGATGCGATCATACGAATGTTCGGATGGACGTACGTTTCAGGCCTCCACTTCCGGTCCAGCATCGCAGCGCAGTTCACGTTAGTGTGAAGTCTCAACCAACCGGTGGTGCGGTGCTGTAGCGCGCGGGTTTGCTTGTGCGGCCATCAACAGTGGGGGTCCAGTATGATGGCGCCACTGAAAATACACTTGCGTGACAGGGTCTCTGTCAGTTCCATATCGAGCACTGGCTGCAGGGTGCAGTGGTAGCATTTCATCGTAAACTTGTTTTACTCTTTCGATGGTACTGATGCATGATGCCGGCCAAGCGAGATCCTAGACCTTGTTTATTTCCCAAGTTGGGAGTTGCAAAATTGGCATTTTGCCATAAATACGATACTGTAGCGTTTCGTTTGTATTTGTGAATTATTGTCCAAATATTGACTAATTAGGCTCAAAAGATTCGTCTCGCAAAGTACAACAAAACTGTGCAATTAATTTTTAATTTCGTCTATATTTAGTACTCCATGCATGTACCGCAAGTTTGATGTGATAGGGAATCTTCTTTTTGCATAGTGTCAAAGTTGGGAGTTTGGAGGGAAGTAAACAAGAGCCTAAATTAAGCAGGAAAACAAAAAAGGTAATCGAGGACGAAGTTAACAAGATGGATCGCAGTTTTTGTCAGTCTGCACGGCACAGACCCCGGATATAGTGCGTCATCTCACAGCATTCTAGTATTCCACCCACGTCAACTGCTCGTGCGATGCGGTTTTCGTGGACGGAGACACCTGCGCGCCGTCGCCCGTCGAAGAGCTTGGCACAATTTCGCTGCCGCGATGCCATGCCACCGCCTCATGGGAGAGTCAGGATCCAGGAGCAGTGACCGCGTGTTCGGGTTCACCCACCGGCCACCGCCACCGGGCACGGTCTGCATCGGGAAAGCACGCGCGCGCGCAGCCGCGCACCACAGCTGGATTGCCACGCAGCGGGACACGTGATAGATGGTCGTCCATGGCCCGGAGCTGCCGCGGATCCGTCGGCAAACGTTCGGCTCCTCGGTCACAAGCGGGCCACCCACCCGTTGCCACTACCCTTTGGTGCACAGCGCAGCCGGAACCTTCACTGTAGTTCAGTCACGACATGCTTGACGTGATGAGCAACGCCAAAGGAGACGCCGGCGGCCGGCCACTCGTCGCGGGGAAACTTGCCCGCCCGCGGAGCCCAGGCCAGTTTGCTTCCATCCATATCATAACGCTCTTTGATGTGCACGTGTTCCGGTTTGCTCAGTGAGCAAGGGGGCTCGACATCATATCGTAGTAGGCGTCAGTTGAGTTCGCCAATTTTTGCCGGGCACCAGGAGTGCGACGGTGATTCCCAATTCCCCGGCCCATTTCTTTCAGGTCAGGCGCGCACAACGTTGTTTCAATCTCTATCTGGTAGAGTACAGGTACAGGCTACAACGCTTACTTGTAGTCCAAGGACCCAGAGCCGGCCCTGAGTACAGGCTAGAGCGATTACTTGTCGTCCAAGGACTTAGCTATGCTATTACATGTGTTCATTGATTCGTGTCCCCAAAATATCATATTCGTTGCACGTGCCCTAACTATGATTTAATTCGGTTCACTACCTGCGTTCCAAAGCGTAAATATCCAAATATCTACATGACTATGCACGGAGTAGACGCTACAATTGCTATCCGGAACGTTATCTTGTTGTGTACTGTCGGGTAACGAAAGCTCTCTCTTTTCCTATCCCTCGGCTTGCATTTTCAATTCTCAGCATTAGTTCTCATTGGAGTAGCAGAGAGGGAGCGTTTCTCATTGGAGTAGCAGAGAGGGAGCGTTTGGCAGACTGTATGTAGCGAGCTCTGCATCAGTTAGTGAAACATCTTTGACTTTTACCGTGTTTGTTAGCCTGGGCACCTCTCCCAGCCTGTCCCGCTAGATGCAAAAGAGCGCTCTCTCTCTGCACCGCATGGAACGGAAATTGGGTTCGTTCCACGCGATGCAGTCTCGCTTGGGCGGCATGTCAGAAGCTGGGGTCACCACTTGTGAGCAAGCCCTCTTCCCCAAACCTCTTTTTCCCAAGCTACTGCTTTTTCCTTGCCTGCACGCCGGTCATCACTGGCGACGAAGCTCATCCGCCGCCGCATGTCCATCACCACCAGCGACGAACCTCTATGGCCGCGCGCGCAACTTCAACTTGCTTCTCCTCTCCTTGTTCCCCAAGGCGCCTTCCCTTTCACCGCCGCATTAGTGGTACACCTCTGTCACCAACGTTGGTCATGGCCAAGCTTGCGCCAGCGCTCCTCCTATTTCCTGACGTTGTGGCGGCCTCAGCCCCGACCACATCGTCCACTGGGCTTCTTCTCATCCCGAACCGCCAAACGGAGGGAGCCCCAAGGCACCTTGCCGAGGAGGACTTCGAGCTGGGCTCCGCCTCGCCGGAGTTGCACCGCCGCTAGACACGCTCTCTACGGCTGCGGCTATATCAGCTATGGTGCGCAGGCCAGCCCCTACCACTCCGGCTGCTCCCGGCCTCCCGCATCACCCGCAGCAGCATCAGTAATCCTAGAAAGTTGAAGCCCGGGTTAAGGTTGGCGAAGGTGGCGGGGGTGAAGGTTGTGATGGACTAGAAGGCCGGAGCAGGTTTGGTGGCGGCGGCGTTGACCTGGAGAGCTTCAGAATCAGTTAGCAGAAGAGAAAATTGAATATGATGAGATAGGACACCGGCGGTTGGTTCGTGAAGGGCGGCCTCACAGCTCCCGCTTCCCCAGGCTCCTCCGGCATCGCTAGGCGGCGGCGTAGAGCGGAGCTGGCCTTCACACCGAGCAGAGCGGGCTGAGTGACGATGTGGCGGCGCCGGTGGGGATGCCGCTCATGTTAAGCAACCATCACTTGTGTTCGTCCCGGTAATTTTCACTAAGGCCTGTTTGGTTCGTTTCCATGAACTAAAGTAGTCCAGATTAAAGTGCTGTTTGGTTTATTAAATTAAAATGGACTAAAGTTATTAAATATTGTGGAAGAAAGATCCTTTTACTCTTCTCCCCGTGAGCCTGCTACCCTGTTCATGTTCTGACGTCATCCTGTTTCCTTCTTCCCCGTCATCCCAATCCTTCCAATCCGTCCACGGATCCAAAAATTGAACCTAGAGGAGGACAAATCAAGTAATATGCCCATGAACCTGAGAAGATCAGGTCCCCTGCAGGGCTCTTGCAGCTCGTGCTAGCCGTAATGGCGGGGACCTCCGAACCATTCTCACCTTCTCTTCTCTTCTTCAATCGCCACCGCCGCCGCCACCGGCGACGGCACGCCAACCCGACACTATGACGACTGCGTCCCCACTCCTCCTCCTCGATCCGGCACCTCCTGGCGCGCACGCGAGCCACGACAGCAGTGGCCTGGCGCTGGACTTCCTCACCGCCCACACCAAACAGGACCAATGCATCTAACAAGACAACGGCGGCGGATGCGGAGGCCGCAACGGAGAAGAAGGAGGCGCCGGGCCCATGGATGCGGAGGCCACGACGGAGAAGGAGGCGCCGGCTGAGGGGAAGGAGGAGAAGGGGACGGATGCTCAAGCCGCCACCGCGCCGGCTGAGGAGAGGAGAAGAAGGTGGAGGCGGCGCCGGCCGAGGAGAAGAAGGCAGCAGGAGGGAGATCGACTGCGGGAAGGAGGCCGGCGACAGGAGCGGCGGAGGGGGCCGGGCGGGAGGTGGCGGGAGGAAGGGCATTAAATGAGTGGCACGGGTGTCCCTAACACCTTTTAGTCCATTAGTCCAGTTTTATGGACTAAATAACTTTACAGGGTGTTTGGATACTAGGTGCTAAACTTTAGCAGTGTCACATCGGATGTTCAGATGCTAATTAGGAGGACTAAACATGAGCTAATTATAAAACTAATTGCAGAACCCCTATGCTAATTCACGAGACGAATCTATTAAGCCTAATTAATCCATCATTATCAAATGGTTACTGTAGCACCACATTCAGGTCGTTCGGCAGAGCTAGTTGTGGCTGTCGCTGCTGGCTTCAGCTGCCAGCGGCTGCAGCGCAGCTGCTAGCTGCTGCTTGCGGCTTCAGCTGATTGCAGCGGCCGACGAAGCCACTCCTGCTCCAAACTAGAGTTAGTCACTATTAACTGCAAACAAGCATCTATATTGTTTCCAAAATAATTTATCCACCAAATAATTAAGCAAGTCTCATTTGGCTATTCTTTTTTATAAAATCAAATTATTGTCAGTTGTGGGACTACAAATAATTCAGAAATTATTGAGAATAAAAAATATAAGGTTGTTATGGATAAAGAAAATAAATTGTTTTCCCTACGGATGCGCTGGGCAGTGGTAGCAGCTGCTCCTTAGGAATTTTCGATCTGTTTTCCCTACGGATGCGCTGCTACGTTTCAAAATTAAATTTGTAACGGTAAAAGGATGTACAACATTCAAATTTTGTCGCGCAAACATAACCAACACACTGGAGGGTACGAACGTACACAACAACTACTACAATTGGTTACATACAAATTACAACATTAACATACACATCATACACCCATCATCTACATCAACGAGATTCCTGTCGCAATCCAATCTCGTACACTGGCCATATCAGGAGTAGCATTTGCTGCCACCCATTCGAACACCCCATAGTCTGGAGCTCGCGCCATGTTCGAACCTGCAGTACTTGCATCGGCAAGGTCGAGCAAATAATTATGGAGTGCGAAGCAAGCAATAATAAGCTTCGTTTGCCGCTCTCGAGAATATAGTGGAACTTCCCGCAGAATGTGCCACCTGGATTTCAGCACGTCAAATGCGCGTTCGACCACATTGCGAAGACTGGAATGGTGAAAGTTGAATTTCTCCTCCAATGTGTCCGCCAACCTTCTGCTAAACTCCTGCAAATGGTACCTGGTATTTCGATACGGCCCCAGATACCCTTCTTGAACTGCGTAGCCCGAGTCGACCAAATAATATCGGCCTACAAATAATAAAAAATATTCAACATTAGTGCACCACATTTTGCAATTGCAGTTTCATGTGCGTAATTAGTCAAGTACCATACCTGCAGGTGGATGAGGGTAGTTCGGTGCCGCCATACAATCCCGCAACACCGACCATGTCGTGACAGGATTCTGCCTTCCCGCTCCTACATACATGAAGCGAATGTCCATATAGACTATAGCTAACACATTGAAGCTCGTCCACTCTTTTCTGTTAATAAAATCCAAACGGGACTCACGCCCGACCAGTCCTGGAACGTGTGTACCGTCTAGAGCACCTATGTACCCATCAAAGAATGGTGCATATTGGTTCAGCTTATGATTCACCTTAGAGTAAGCAGGATCCTTTGGAGCGATGACTGTCTGGATAAATGAAAACATTACATTTGCCACATGCGCCATCTTCCTACTAACTGTGTCCAAACTCCAGTCAAACCTTTCTCTAATTTGACGGCAAGCCTGTTGTGTCGCACACGCCCACACGAATATACCTAAAGCCTCAACAAATTCTACCCCATGCGATGTTTTCAATCCATGATTGGTAACCAACATGTCATGCAACTGAAGGAACGTGTCGGGATACATACGAAAATTATCGAAGCATTGCCGCCTGTCCCGCAGGTTCAGCTCAACCCATTGCCGTCCCGTCATGCGTGGCAGGTCAACTGGCGGGTTCCGCCCAGGACGCTGACTCCTGTGAACCTCCACATATGCGGCTGCAGCTCCTGCTAAACACTTTAGATCGAACACCGAGCTGCTGTCGCTGCCGGTGTCACTGTTTTGTTCCTCTGCACTACTCATACTTGATTGAACCTGTGCATGCACAATCGGAGGGGCATCAACAAACACACCTTACACATAGGTAGTTGCACCGAATTATACATATGCATTTGTTTCGAACCTGTCAAGTGCTAGTCAAGTTGCCTCTCCCCCTTCCTTGAGCTGCCGCAAAATTAAACCAATGCTCCTGCTACTGATGAGCGGAGGGCCACCAATGACCTACTGAACTACCTGTGCAAAAGGTTAATACAAGAGACATCAAAATTCCAAATAACTTCAAAGCAATCTGTTCTGACACAAGGTAAAAAAGTTCTAACACAAGTAGACAGATGTACTGAGATGACATTAAACTTGAAAGAAACGACAGTACACTTAAAAGAAAGTACTGATCCAAAAGCAACAAGTACACTTCACAGAAATTTAGTGACCAGGACATTTAACTTGAAATAAATTGCTGAGCATGGACGACATCAAACTTGAAAGGAATTTAACTAGCACTAAAACGAAATGTTCAACGAACAAGACATGTTACATAAGCTAACATTACTGTTCCGACACAAGTGCAAACATTATTTTTGAAACCCATCAGTACACATCACTATAATAAAACAAAGTCATACCACAATCACTTCTTGTTCAACATGTCCCAGTTGAATTGTATCCAGTTCATTCGGCCCTCTTTCGTTGTCATCTCCGTAAACGCCATCCGATACTCCTGGTTCTTAGTACATAAATAAAGAGCCTGGCAGTAAAGCGGAGACCCCTCCTGTAGACCATCTTCTACCAGGAGTTGCATACAACGGACCATTTCCCCCCGAGCACGGTTAGCACGTTGTTGGCTCCTTTTTGCCACACTGTCGGATAGCTCCCTGATGTACTGCTCCAAGTTGTCACTTCTTTTTTTCGTAGGACTGTCCACAGAGAATTCCCGGGCCGGCCTATTGGACATGGCACGAGCACTACTAGCAGGCAGGGGGTCCTGGTCCAAGTCCGCTGCATTGCCCTCAATCCCCACACTAGGTGTCGCCTCACGAATACCTCCTGCCGTCAGCAAGGTGCCCCTGTCTTGGGGTTCATGGCCAAACAACTCAAACAATTCGTCGAGGAAACGTGGAGGCTTAACAGAAGTCGGCTGGGAACTCGGCTAGGACCTCGGCGGGGCATCACCACCACTGGTGTCCTGCAATGTTCAAGCAACAGTAAATGATCAAGGCAAAAAACAGAAAAGTACAAATAAGATGCCGAGTAACTTATGGGCCTGTCATAGGACGTACCTCTTCATCCTCCTCCCAATAGGTGGCATCAGCAACAACACCACCAGTTTGTGTGTCGCGCCCTAAACCAGATTGCTTTTGCAAGGCCATCCAGCTCAGGAATGTTCTCCTCAGGTTGTTGAGCTTGTTTTGCAGCTGCTTGCTGCCCAAATGCAACCCAGTCTGTGCCCTGCAGCTTGAGTACACGTTCTTCCATCCCAACTTAGTGAGGCATCTGTTGCTCCAATTGAACTGGTTCTTCTGAGCAATGCACAAGTCCAGCAAAGTTTTCGTCGTGCCCTCATCCCAGCTGGCACGGTTATTCATCTGAGTACACAGGAGCTGCAATTATATTGCACCGAGATACGGATAACTAGGAGGCATACAACTAAACAATCTAAAATTACTGGATATGTTACTTGCCTTAGCAGTTGTCTTGGCGCATTTGTGGTGGAAATTGTACGGGCACACCGGTGGGGGAGAGCACGATGAAGTCAATGACGATACCAGTGTGGGCACCGTTGGTACTTCCTCGTGGTTGGCCTGCTAGTAGGCTTGTATCAGTCGCCTGGAAAGGTGAAAACCCAAAAACAGGCACAACAGGCACATCAATTCCATTGTTGACAAGTTTGGGACAGAAGCAGTTACACATACATTTCATGCTCATGGTCTCTAGTATGATCAAACATTTGGACCAATAAATTGCAATTCCCAAGGATTACCGGATCAAGAATATGGCTACCAATAAAATTCTGCCCAAATTACTGAAGATATTCATCCTAGTACAACCAACCAGTAAGAATTGACACATAACTAAAAATAGCACCCCATTTTTCTACTTAACCCATTGCCGTGTTGATTCTGTAGGAACATTAGCAGTCTGATTCTTCCAACAAATTGATAACAAAAGCCCAAAGTAAATAGAAATTTAGAGAAGTACATATCAGGATCATATTGCCAGGCTTCGTAATTCTTTCAAAAAGACAAGCATCACACTCAACAAAAGATGTTACCAATGTCACTGACCAACGCCAATTGTGCATCAAACTAGGAAGGAAACCGTGGCCTCATGCTTGACGCACCCCAAATCTGCACCAATTTGATGGGGGAGCACCATTACCTGCGAGAGAAGGGGACGGAGGGGGCGACGCGGTCGGAGAAATTGATTTCACTAGCTGAGCGCGGTGATCGACGGGAGCAACGGCGGCGTCGCGCGGCCAAGGGTGAGGGAGCGGGCGACGCGATGGCCCGTTGGCGGCAGAGAGCAGGCGCGAGCGAGGGAGCGGGTGAGCGGAGGGACCGGCGGCGGCGGATCCGGACCGAGCGACGGAGGGGGCGAGAAGCGAGACCGACGGCGGCGGCGCGCGGCTGAGCGCGAGGGAGCGGGCGACGCGACGGCCCACCGGCGGCGGAGAGCGCGCGCGAGCGAGGGAGCGGGTGAGCGGAAGCTGCGGTGGCGGCGGATCCGGAGCGAGCGCGAGCGACCGAGGGGGTGAGCTGCGGGACCGACGGCGGCGGCGCGCGGGCGACCGCGAGGGAGCGGGCGACGCGACTCAAAGCCGGCGGCGAAGAGCCGGCGCGAGCGAGGGAGGGGGTGAGCGGAGGGAGCGGCGGTGGCGGATCCGGAGTGAGCGCGACCGACGGCGGAGAGCGGGCGACAGCACTGGAGCGGGTGAGCGACGGAGTCGGCGAGCGGGCGGGATCTGGGACCTCCAGCGGCGGAGAGCGGGCGATAGCGTAGGCGCTGCCGAGCGGCGGGGTCGACGACGGCGGATCAGGGGCGAGAGCACGCGACGGAGGGGGCGAGAGGGAGGCGACTGGATAAGCACGGGAGCAGCTGGGCAGCGTCGGTGCGTTAAGCCGCTCGAACGACTTCCAGGACAGCCCTCCCAGCGGAAGCGCACCGAACGGCTGGGCTTTTCAGCCCAGCCGGAAAAAGCCCAACGGAAGTGCACCGAACGGGCTGATTGTCAAATCATGGACTAATTATGCTTAAATAGATTCGTCTCGCGAATTAGACTCCATCTGTGCAATTAGTTTTGTAATTAGTCTATGTTTAATACTCCTAATTAGCATCCAAATATCCGATGTGACAGGTGCTAAACTTTAGCACGGGATATCCAAACACCCCCTTAGTCCACTTTTAGGGGGTGTTTGGGAGGATGGGACTAAATTTTAGTCCCCGTCACATCGAATGTTTGGACACTAATTAGGAGTATTAAACCTAGACTAATTACAAAACTAATTACACAACCCCTAGGCTAAATCGCGAGACGAATCTATTAAGCCTAATTAGTCCATAATTTGACAATGTGGTGCTACAGTAACCATTCGCTAATGATGGATTAATTTGGCTTAATAGATTCATCTCGTGATTTAGCCTAGGAATTCTTCTATTAGCTTTATAATTAGCTCATATTTAGTCCTCCTAATTAGCATCCGAACATCCGATGTGATAGGGCTAAAGTTTAGCACCAGTCTCCCAAACACCCCCTTAGTCCAAGTGTTTGGCTATTTAGTCCAACTAAAATGTAGATTTTAATTCAAAATGGTTTTAGTCCATGGAACCAAACACCAACTTAAGGGGGCGTTTGGTTTTTCGAGCTAAAGTTTAGTCCGTGTCACATCGAATATTCGGAGGCTAATTAGGAGGACTAAATATAAGTTAATTATAAAACTAATTGCACATATAGAGGCTAAATGACGAGATGAATCTATTAAGCCTAATTAATCCATCATTAGCAAATGTTTACTGTAGCAACACATTGTCAAATCATGGACTAATTAGGCTTAATAGATTCGTCTCGCTGTTTAGTCTTAAATATTCGATATGACGGGGGCTAAAGTTTAGAGGGAGGAACCAAATACCCCTAAGTTTTGGGCAAGTAGCGACATCAAGCAAAACAAGTTTCCTGCATCGCGAATGAGTCAGTTGGTGGCTCAAGCAATGGCAGCAACCAGCCATGGTAGCATGTACTCTGCTCACTTGCTCAGCAGAGATGGAAGGGATTGGGGAAGAGACATATGGATGGTAACTCTACCTTATCCCGTATACAAGGTAAGCGCAACAATTTCTGCAGCCTACCAATCACAGTTACCAAACGTCGTCTCAAAAAAGATTCTACACCTACGTAGCCAGGTTTTGCAGATGCAGGCTCGTCGGAGACGGTACGAAAAAGTTTCATGCAAGCTGCCAAGCGGACGCAGAGAGTCTCTGAAAGAACCGCCCAACGACGCTGCTGGTCCCCCGGAACCCCGCTCGGTACGACCTGATGCTGATGGCGGCGGCTCGACCTGATGGCAACTTGAGAACCCGTGATGTCACTGCGCCCGTCGTCCGCTCCGCACCCGCACCCGCACCCGACGGGGGGCGGCGACGGGAACGAACGCGACGGCGCCCGTCCGGCGGCCCGCGCCCGTCCCAATCCCCCGCGCGCCACACCCCGAACCGAGGAAGCCCACCGCACACACACACCGGCCGCGCCGCGCCGCCGAACGCGAGGGCAAACCAAAACCTGAAGCCCGAATTACAAAGGGTTTTTCCAGAAATAGATGGATCCCGGGGGTCCGTACGGAAAAACGCCTCCCCTTTACCCGCTGTTTAAAAATCTGGCCCCTCTTTCCTTTTCTCTCCTCATCCGGGCCTTCCTCGCTTCCTTCCTTCCTTCCGCCCCCTTCCCTTCCTCCTGTCCATCTCCCTCTCCCACGCGCCCGCCCTGCCCCCTCCTCTCCTCTCCCACCCTCCCATGGTCTTCATGGCCGCCGTCGAGAACGACCACCACCGCGGCGTGAAATTCGCTCCTCCCCCGTCGAATTCCCTGGCTCACGCGGCGCGGCCGCCGCCGCAGCCGTCGTCGTCCCGCACGCGCCTCCACGACTTCTCCTTCCCGACCGTCAGCTGGGGCACGCACCGCCTGCTCCGCTGCTCCAAGAACGGGCCCGGCTCGTCGCCCCCGCCCTCGGCCCCGGATACCCCGTCCCCGGACAAGGAGAAGCTCCACCGCCCCGACGGCGGCGCGGGCGCGGGCGCGGGGGGCTCGCTGCAGCGCCGGCGCTCCTCCGCCCAGCGGCCGTGGAACCTCCGCACCCGCCGCTCCGCCACCGCCGCGCCGGCGCGTCCCGCGAGATCGGACGGCGCGGAAGAGGAGGCGGTGCTCGCGGAGCGCGCGCCTGCGCCGGCGGCGGAGGCCAAGAAGCGCGGGTTCTCCGTCGTGCTGTCCAAGGAGGAGATCGCGGAGGACTTCATGGCGATTCGTGGGTCGCGGCCCCCTCGCCGGCCCAAGAAGCGCCCGCGCACGGTGCAGCGGCAGCTCGACGTAAGGATCCCTATGCCTGTAGAATTGAAATATTTTGGCTCCCCCACTGAAGTCGGCGTCTCATGCGAATTTCCTTGTTTCGGGATTGCAGTTGCTGTACCCGGGATTGAGCCTCGCAGATGTGACGCCGGGCTCCTACAAGATCGAAGAGGTAAGGGCCTGCCCAATTTGTATTTTGTGGTGGTGTATTTCAGTGTTTAAGTCGTTTTCTTTGGTTTGGCTCTGAACTTCTGAAGGTGCAATTTTGTGTTCCTGCAGAGGTGATTGGGTGCTTTCTTGAAGCTTCGGATGGACGGAGTTTTCAGTTTCTCTCATCTTTTTCTGTTTTCTTCTGATGGCTAACATGTCTGTTTCATATGTGTTTCGTTCTGGGTGGATTAGAGGATGTTGAGGTGGAATTGCCTGTGATTATCTATCGGGCTGTGGTTGGCGAGGAGTAGGTTCAGCTTTTTCGCAATTTGGTTACTGGGCTTGTAGGATTGTCAATTGTATAAAGGATTACGATCCTTAGGTGGGGAAGTGTGTTGTCATGTACATGGTCTAATTTATGAAGCAATCTAGTTGTTAAATTACCCATTGTTCTTTTGATTTTGGGCCTGAGATGTGTGATGCTCTGGTGCATCTTTGGCTTCCCTTGCTGATGGTTTTTTCTTTTACTTGTTCAATTTGCTTAGTAAACATACATGAAAAGTTGAGATTCATAGGAAGTAGCTTCTTTGATTTTGAACCCAGCATTCCTAGGTTGTTCTTTGCATCGGATGTTTAAGCGAGGGTTATTTCTAATTTAAGAGCATGCATGATTGCTCAATGGTTCTGCTTCACAAGTCAAAAGTTGCGGAGTGATTGATTTCGCAAAGATAATTGCCTTTTAATCTTATATGTTTAATGTTTTTATATGATGATTGTTGTGGAGTACTGGTTTTGTAGATGTTGTCTGATATGGACCCCATATTTTATGCTTATCGCATTTGGAATTTTTATTCCGTTGTTCTGTTCAGGCTGTTGGTTTGTTGTATCACGCCATTTAGTACTTTAGTGCATAAGCAAGTCTGCATTTCGTTTTGGTTTTGAAAATGCAGAATTCTGTGGTCTGATCGCTTGTATAAAATGCTGCTTTATCTTGGGTTCATGGATGAAGCACCAAAATTATTGGCATGTCACAAAGGATGCAAAACATTTTACTGGGTACCTAACATTGCTTGCCAGCTACCATCAATGTTGATCACTGATAGGGAGGTTGTTGGTCCCGATTACTAGTCTTTATTCAAACAAATCAACATTTCATACCGGAATTCTTTTCCTCGTAATCTTGAAGTGCTTGAGGTTTTTAATTGACCAGTAGCTTCTAGCTGCTTGCCTTCCTGTAAAGTGGAGCTGGGCTGTTCCTGAGGTCGCTGCTGGCCTGGTGCTTGGACCAGCAGGCGAAGCCAAAGCTAATCTCTGTTTTCAGTCTACTGTCATATTGTCTTGTTGGGCAAGGCTCTCTATCCAGATGTTGGGCAACTCTCCTACGGTTCGCTACAATGCCAGCTATCCATACAATGCTCCCTCGGTTTTCAATTACAGTGCTTTTGTTTCGTTTAAATTACAATGCTTATCTATCATGAGCGTTCACAGGGCTGGAAAAGTACGCGCACGTGTTTTAGTGTTTACAGCGAAGAGTGTGTTTTTTTTATAGCAGAAAAACACTGTTGCGATCTAATTTTTGAGCCCTTCAGCTCTCCATAAAATGTGCGATTTGACAAGCAAGCAACATGAAGCAGACCCTACTCAGTTCGTTCTCATCAATTTGTTTTGACCCGGCTTTGGTGTATGGCAAACTACAGTTTCCGAGCGTCTGCCGTTGATCTTATTCCTCCTGGCTGCTGGGCGACGCCTTATGAGCGACCCACGGACAGCAGCACACTTGGAAGAATCGGAGGGTACTTTCAGGGTAACATGTCCACCGATCAGTCAAACAACGCGTTACAGTCACAGCCGGTGAAACGTGTAGCAAGGAAAAGTCACACGCAGACAGGCAAGAGTCGTGTTGTATTTGGTCAGCCTGCAGAGCGTGCACGTAGTACGTACCGAGGTGAGCTGATCAGCCGCTGCCGCTCGCGAGCATCCTCCAGCTCGCTGGAGCGTCCGCCTTCGTCGCTCCGCACGTCAGCTGCCGCTGCAACCGGCGTCCCGTGATCCTCCTACCCTGCTTCTGTTTCCGGTTCTCCAAACAGACTAGAAACTTGGCGCGGCGGTTGCCGCGCTTGACATGAGTTGGCCATTGTGATCTTGGGCCAGTGTACCTGAGTATCTCTCCTATTTTCCGTCTCTGTTTCCAACTGAAGAAGCTCAACACAGCTATTATCTTGGTTGGAGTTAACTGTTCCAAGTATTGGGGCCATTCTTAATTTCGTATACATGCTCTTTGGATTCAAGTTAGTGATCTGGTGAGCGGCAACTATTTGAAGGCGAGCACAGCAGAGGGAGGAGCATGATTACATGAATCTACAGCTTGGTAGACGGAGGAGCAGACGAGCAGTCGCACTTGATAGCCATCTTGCTGTTGGGGTTACGCACGCGCTCGCCGTCGTCCCCTTGGCACACCTCCACGCGTGCTGCTGCCGTCGTCCACTTTGCGCACAGCGGACACTGCCGCCGCTACCCCGTGCAGTCGCCCGCCGGGCGCGGGTGCTTCGCCGCTGAGGGCGACGATGAGGTAGCAAGCGCCGCTGCCTTCCCCACTGCCGCATCGGGCTCCCTGTGTGCACATGCTCGTGCTCCACCTTCTCGTCAAAGGCGCCGATGCTGCTTCACCCCACGCTCGGGGCGGGGCCCATGGACTCTAGGCTCGCTGTCATCGCCCTAGCAGGCGCGATTGCTCGCGACGGGCATTGCTGCTGCTGCCATATGTAGTCGCCTGCCGGGCGCGGCCACTTCACACCATTGCTGGCAACGACGAGGTAGGCAGCGCCATTGTCTTCCCCACCGCCACAGGGCCCCTGCGTGGAAGCGTTCGTGCTCCACTTTCTCGTCGCGGTGGCCGGTGCTGCTACACTCGCGCTCGAGGCGGACCCGTCGCATCCAGGCTCGCTGAATCTCCCCAGCAGGCGCGGCGGAGCTCGAGTGCGTGGCGCGGGGGAGAGAGAGGGGGCGAGGGGCCGTGCCGCCGCGTGGACCGGGAGAGACAAAGGTCGCGAAGACGCTAGCGGTAGAAGGGCTGGAACCGACGGCTGAGGAAAGCGATGCCTGAGATCCGACGGTGGATGTTTTCCGGGCGATGTGGCCCAATCACGTGCCCGATCTTCGATGCAGGATTCCTATAGAGATACTCTAAGTCATATATACAAAATACTCTTTTTCGATAAAAGAAATTTTATTAAATTCCAATATCGTTATAAGTTCTCATTTTTACATAGCATAATGCACACGACAGATACTCGTGTCGATGACAGATCGAACAGCTCACGAACTGCCACTTTCGTGATGCTTCTACTTTTGAGACGTGGTGCATAGTAAAGCAAATGGCGTACATTTCCTAGCCTGCTACGTTGGGTTGGCATGTAGCACCTACGCCGGTACGCTAGGCAGCCGGGGACTGGAGGAAAGCTTGCATTAGTACAGGAAAGTCGCCTCACCGAGATGTGATTTACTAATTTGTGATAATTGTCGCCTGTTGATCATGATTCATGAGTTTTTTTTTCAAGAAATGATTCATGAGTTCCTGACAACTATAGGCCAGATAGAAGCAAGCACAACGATTTACATATAAGCGTTGATTATTGAGAGACAACCAATTCTACCCTACAAGAATAAGCATCGGCTTTTGACACACATCTCGCATTTTTATTTTGAGAAATATAGTACCAATTTTTTTTTCAAAAACTTTAGAATCAAAGTGATAAACTCAATAACATGGATAGACATACATCATAAATTGAGTGCATGCCTCCTTTTACTGGGCCTTCGCATACTCAGCAAAATAAGACTAATTCAAAAAATCTGAAATTTAGGGGGAGGGGGCATGTGCCCTGATTGGACCCTTCTTGAGTCCACACTTGTCAATAACATTATGAAGGCGTATGCAAACTGTATACTTTTGAAACCTAGGAAAGCATCAATTCTGAATCACCCAATGACTGGGACCTTATTCAGCTATTAACCAATAGTTGCAATAAAAATCAGATTTGTATAGATGAATGATGCCATGACAAGATCACTGCATAGCTTTGGCGAAGCCCTACCCAGCTTGCAGCAGTTACCTCGCTACCCCTCCTACCACCGCCGTCACCATTGTCGCCCTTGGCTAAATCCGTCCTACCAACCATCCTTCACCACCTCGGCTAGTGTCATAGCCACTGCCTTTCCGTGGTTGCCGCAGACCATCAGTTCGGCACGTCTCCTAATGATCTTCCTTCTAAGCACTCAACCCTAGTCTTGAGACCGCAACCCTACCTCGTTGGAGTTGAGAGGAAAGGCAGTGAGAGGCTCAAATTGCTCAACATGATAGGATTAACAAAAAATAGTTGATGAGAAAGAAAATACGTGGTGGTTGAAAAAAACCCGACTCGGAGGAAGGGAGTTGGAAAAGACTCGTATCATAAAGAGTTCCTCATGGAGATGTAGGATTCGTCTTGGGTGAATCTGAACTTCGGTGAAACAAATTCTTGTATCTCCTCGCTATTTTGCTCTTCTTTGCATTTATTGTTAAACTTGTGAATTTGGTTGACCTACTCTAGTGTTTATGTTTGTGAAGTGCAGGAACTTTGTGACTCTGCTAAGAAACATCCTCTGAGCTTATACTGCAAGTGTTGTTTGATCTCTAGCTCAATTACATCACATAGCTTTGGAGGTCATCTCTGCCTGAACCAAAACCGGAGGTTTCAATTTTGGAAACCGGAAGTTTGGTTTCTGGCAGAGAGTTGTTTTGATTCATTGCATTAAGTGTAATTTCATGTTACGCCTATGCATCCCCCTCTAGGCGACATCAATGTTCTTTCATTCTTCTGCCGCATACCCTAGTGACGCTTGTTCATCCTTTCCAAGCGAAGCTTTTTGTAGGGCCCTAGATTCCTTCATCTCATCCGTCACCTTGACAACTTTGAATGAGCGCTTCTCGCCATGGGTGATAGGCATGTACTTGCCCTAAACCTGGGTGGCTGTAGCAAGTTCCTTAGGGGTGGAATCACCAGCCTGCCAAGGGGAAATTTGTAAGACGTCTTTGACACAACAGAACAAATCATCGTGAATTGAACAAACAAAGAGGAAAGGCTTCCTCACCTTGACCTTGCGAGCACGTCTTGGGAAGATCACAAGCTTGGCCATGTAGGTTCTTGCGGCGGTGATCCACTGAAATGCAAATGGTTGGGGCAAGCTTCTTGGGAATACCAGCTGCCTGAAGTCACTTCAAGAGGTCAAAGTTAATGAGAATAGGTATAGGTATACAACACAAAAGAGCTGCACAAATGAGCAATAGTGTTTACCTTCGGTTCTTCAAGGGTGAGGCCCCTCCTGGCCCTAGACTTCATGTTGTACTTTGTGTGACTAGCACTGAATAATAGGGCGAAGAGGTCCAACAATGGGGTGTGGGAACATCTTTACAACCTTCTTTTACAGAAAAGCATACTGAAGGCAAATAATGAAACATGTCTCATGCGCAACTACAATGGACTAGGTAAAATTCATGCAGTATGCAAATTTATGCACATGAAGACAAGTAAATATTGTTTCAGAAACTCAATAGCCACATAACAACAAGTAAATATTGTTTCAGAAACTCAATAGCCACGGAAAGGAAACTAGTCTCAATAAATAATTATCTGGCCTAACTAGCAAAACTATGTGAATACAATCTTGAAGAACTGCACCAATAAGAAACAAGACATGTACACGATCTATCAATTGTGGGTCTCAGATAATATTTGTATGTATTATACATGTACCATTCAGTTCTAGGAATTTATATATGTTTAAAACTGGTGTTCTCACAGGCCAGCTAAACATAGCCACACAGCACAAGCCACAAAACCTGAGTCCATACCTTATGTGAGCCATATACATAAGAATCCAAATCTGAGTCTCTTGAACCATCAACTCCATCTCAAGTGTGAAAAATATTGCCATTCCTGCAGGATAAGTTAAAATCGGAAGTTTCGGTTTTTGAAACCGGAGGTTCCGGTTTTCAACGGGAATATTCTATGGGCCTGTGATTTACCCCTTCTCTTTCCCATTCATCCCTATCCATCCAGCCCGACCACTTACTGTTAGGAAGGTTGTGTGATTTTTGCTAGATCTTATAAGTTGGGTAGTAGAGAAGAGCCATTTGTGAGCATTAGAAGAGCACTCATATGCTAGAACACTGGTTCGCCTTATCAAGTTTCAAGTGAAGCATTTTTTACTCTTGGAGGTGTGCCTCCTAGATGGCTAGGCGTCACTCGGATGCTCCCAAGTGTTGACGCCTTTTATTGATACACTTTTACCCCTGTTTATCTTTAATAATGACATGAATTTAATACCTAAAATATTGATCACACCTAATAAACTAGTCATTTTCACATGTGCAACGTATTTTGGAGGATATTCTGTTTTTGCGGGAAATTGGACCTAAAAGATATTTTTGGATAAAATTCTGAACGACCAACGAACCTGTCAAAGATGAACGCCAGCGGGTTCAGAAAGAGCCTAGGACAATCAGCCTGATGAAAGTCCAAGCCGATCGCCAGGGGTCTTCTAACCTCCGTTGACGCTCATTTTTGGTAAGCACTCCTCCAAGATTACTTAAGTATGTGAAAAGTTTGTGAACATATAATAAGAATCACTTCAGAATCAAAGAGTAATCAAAGAAGATCAAGTGGAGATTTGGAAAGTTATTAAAGATCAATCTTATCTCGAAGCTATCAATGTGCTAGGCCCACATGCAAGAGAAAAGAAAACTCCAGAGCACCTGAGGGGACTTGGGAATGAAGCAGGATGCGAGGTGCCAAAAGGAAGGCCCAGGCCGATCGGCTTGGACCCTCCTAGGTTGATTGGCCTGGGGTTTCCTTCGTCCTCTCACCTTCCAATTTTTACCACGCGCTCTCCAGACTATAAATACCCCGAAAAACCACTGAGACCCATATCCAAGACGATGTACTCAATGTGAAGCAGCAGAAAAGCAGAAGGAGCTTGAGGGACACCACTTCGGAGAGCCGAGGACTGTGCAGTTGTTGGAAGTTAGCGTAGCTGAACCTCTACCGACGTGATCACCCTGCGAGGAAGATCACGCTGGAGTTCTGGAGCTAGGAGTCATCAGGATCAAGGTAGGATCCCGGTGGTGATCTTGTGATGTACAATCATTCATGGTGAAGTAATAGATATGTTCATGTTCTTAGCGATATAAATATCTCCTTCGATGGTTTTATGTTTTATCGGGTTTGCTTGCTTTTCAATCTATGAATCAATGATAGATTGCTTATGGTGTTCTTGTGGTCATGGTGATCGGATTTGCATGCCTGATCTACTGATGAATATAACATATTTTTTTGATCAGGTCCTTAACCTGTTTGCGCTGGTAGAGGTGATCGTGACAGGATCTTTCTTGTGTAAGGTAGGGGTTTCGGGATCCGAACCGGAGGTGTGGATTTAAAGATGGTTTTTACTAGGATCATATATGTGTTGCTTTGCTATACATGCTTGGAATTACAACATATGCATAGTTTAGGTTTGTAACACTTGCTATTTTAGCCATCAAAAGTGATTCTGAAGAAATAGAAGCAAATCATGAAGAAAAGGAGAAGAAATTGGCTAAAAATCAAATTCGGGTCAAATTTGACCGAAATTTGAATTTTGAATTCACAATTCAGAAAAATTTGTCAAAAATATGGAATGAAGGGATAAGAGTGTTTAGAACTTGGAGATCAAGATTGGGGACAAGATCTGGTCCTAAATATCTCAAGAAAACAAAAGAAAGAAATCAAAACTGAAAATGTACTGTTCCTTACCCGACAATAGAAAATTCAGAAAACAGCACAAGAGTCCATTTTGGAAATTAATTTCTGCCGAATTTTCCGAATAAGTGGACCAAGGCAACTGTACAGTGATGAAGAATGGACTCTGGGCCAGCATATTAGGGTGTTGTTGATCATGAACCACCAAGGGAACCAATTTAAGTTGAGGCCTAAAGTTGGCACTCTGCCATTTTCGGTTAAGACCACTGAATCGGCGATTTCTCTAAGTCTGAAAACCGTGACAATTAGCCATCTTTGGAGCTGAATTCAGAAAAAGGGAGTGTAAAGGGTATGGGTGTTCATGGGCAAAATGGAATTCCTGATGGTTGTAGAGTGTAATTGGTTTGTAGTTGGACTAAAAGGAAGGGATTTGGACCACTGAAATTATTTACAAAGTCGGGTAAATGACCCTACTCAAAGGACTGACGAACTGAATGAAGTGTCAAAGGAGATTCAGTTAACTGAAAGGAGAAATTCAAAATTCCCAACAATTGGATGTTTATCTCGGGCAAGAGTTTAAATATGAAATGTAGAGCTCGAGTTTATCTACAACTTTGCTTAAGCAACTTGTGGACCATCGGATGCAATTTTGATTGTGGCTCAGCTCTGAATTTTTAGGCGTCAGAAACAAAAGAAGGGGGGTGATAGAGCCGAGCTCGACGTGTCGCCGCCGGCGTTTCCGGTCGACCGCTAGCACAGCAGCTACGCCACCTCCTTGCCACGCGAGTCCATAGCTAGGCCACGGTGTCGACCATGCACACAGTGAAAACTTCGAATAACTACCGCCCCCGCCGCCGTGCTTACTGTGTGTTCTTTTTACCGCCGCCGCCCTCTCTGTCACACCACCGCCGCCGAGCAAATTCCCCCACCACACCACAGCTCCTGTCGATTCCTTCCATCCACACCTCCACACACACCCTTCCGACAACCCTAGCAGCTTGTTGCCCAGCCTCTCCGTCGACATGTCTTAAACCGTCGTCGTTTCCATCCGCCGTCGCCGCACCTCCTGCTCACGGTGAGCACCCCCTTGCTGTCGCTGTTGTTCCTTGTGGTCAGTTTTAGGTAGGCGTCTAGGGTGCTAGGAAGCTGTAGAGGTAGTTGTCGGGGTAGGCCGAGCTATCGTCGTGCTTAGCCACGACCGGCCGTAGGCGCCGCCGCCCGCCGCCGTGGAGGGAGTGGCTCCGGCCACCTCCCGGGGAGCTACCGCCGCGCACGGGTGCGCTAGTGCATGGGGATGCTTCCCCGGCCTAGCCCCGTCGCCGGTGGGGCGCCGGCCGGCGAGCCGCAGCGCCCCCTGTTGCGCTCGGGTTTTGGCGGGAGGAGGAAGAAGGCTCTGGTGCTGTGGGCCCGCGCGTCAAGGAGGAGAGGAGAGGGAGGAGGCAGGCCGGGCGATGGCCTAAGTGGATCGAGGGTCCAATCGGCCCAAGTGCCGGTGCGGGGAAGGGCCGTTGGAGGGAGAAAAGCCGGAGGCCCAAGTGGTCCAGCAGGCCGGCTTCGCGGAAGAGGAGGAAAAGGAGAGATAGGCCATTGGGCCGGTGCCGGTCTGAGAAAAGGAAAAGAAAAAGAAAATCGGCCCAGGGAGCCCAATAGAGGAGGGGGTAGGCCGGCGGGTAAGGTGAATAGAAATAGGAGGTGGGTCCGAGCCGTGGGCCCAGCGTAAGAGAGAAGGGGTAGAGTAAGGGCGCGTGAGAAAAGTAGGCCGGGGAGTTTTCCGGGAAAAATTTAGATTTCCTTTGTAGAATAAATAGATTAAATCCGAATTCTACCATTTAAATCATAGAAATTTCTAGGGGTGTCCAAAATTAGTGAAACCAATTTTATTAGGCTTATTTTATTTTCCTTTATGCATTAAAATTTTTATACCCTAGGAAAAATAATAATAATTTGGGTGTTTATTTAATACCTTTCTTTTAAGGTATTTAAATAAATACTTAATCTTTATTAAATGCATAAAATATGGAATAACATTTTCATAATCACAAATTATTGTTAACTCATAAGAAATTAGGTTTCAAGATTAGAAAATAATTATAATGTCTTGTAAAAATAAAAGAAAAAGCCCTAGGTAAGGTTAGTTAAGGAAATAAAATTGTTGGGCTAATCTTTTCGGGTTTTTGTGTGTTGGCTTGCAACTTTATCATGATAAATTGTATAGTCTTTGTTGGCTTGCAACTTTATCATGAAGAAAAGTTGTATAGTCTTGTATTCAAAAAAATTGCATTCCTAACCCCTGCATATGCTTTGTCATAGACACCGAAGCACCGGAAGGGGATTTCTCGGAATTTTCAGAAGGATCTCTGGAATTCGAAGAGATCATTGAATTGGTTCCCTACGAGGCCAATCCTTCAGACAGTGCTAACTTTTTTCTAGAACAAGGCAAGCCCCGGTGCATTATACCTACTTATTTTGGAGTCGATATTTCATATGTCCAATTATCAGTTATTTGCTATATGACTGCACTAAGTCTAGGAGTTGCTTGAAACCCATTCTAGTGCATTATCGTACCTTGTTTTAAGGACATCTTTGCCACTTGTTCAACAGCTAGTAAGTAACTCAAGTCTAGAAATGCTTAGTTGCCTAAGTAATCGATCTACCGAAACTTAATGTCAAATGTTGGGTCATACATGTTACTTATGAAAAAATAACTTGGAAGTTAAAAAGCGGACAGAAGCTAAGGATGTAGTTCTGTCTTCTAGATTAATTTGGTTAAGGCCCGATTCGTTGTCTTAACCTTTGGTCAAGTGAAAGACATCTGATCACTTACTGGGTATGGGACCAGTAAAGCACAGTAGGTTAGTAAACCCTCTGATCGGGAATACTTCGTACCCGCGCTTGACGTGCTGAAGATTGGCAGGGGCGTAGTCTGAAACTCACATGGTGATCAAGCCAGACGTGGGGTCCCATGTGAGGGTGCGTCCCTGGGTCCGGGTAGTCTTATTCCCAATCATTGGATTTGCTAATCGAAAATTCGTTACGTACGACCTGGACAGTCGTATATAACTGGTGATCAGGGTACTCTCCTGCAGGATGTAATTTGATCCGGATCGCCGCAATTCTCGGTTATGAATGCACTTGATCACTGTTGAGCATCGTAGCATAAATTCATGAATGCTATATCTTTCCATTAATATTTTGGTGTATGACTTAATACCTTGTTGTTTGCAATTAATCTTTTATCATCATCTAGAATGGTTAGGTAATAACTTAATTGAAATAAAAGATAAAGCTAAGGACACTCTTATAGTAAGCTCTTTTAGCAAAGAGTGTGTCAACCAGTACACCTAAAAGCTATCATGTAGTTCCAAGAAAAGCTATTATATTGGTTAGTCGGGTAAGCCTTGCTGAGTACCTCGTACTCAGGGTTATCCCTTGTGGCTATTTCAGAGGCACCGCAGGAATCCACCGAGGAGGAAGCCCCGAAAAACTAGGGTATTGTTATGAGTCTCACAATACCCTTAGAAGAAATCTTAAATGCTCATCTCCCACCTGAATCATTTATGTTTGAATCCTAGAACCTCTGTCTAACCTGCATTGTTAAGTTTATTTCAAACTATGTCTTGTAATAACTCGTACCTCGTGTATGTATGTAAAAATGTAATATTTGTTGATGCTTTCCCATCGCGGAAACAATCCTGGTGTATGGCTATGAGACGTAACGTGGATCATTCGAGGAGTCCAAGGGACACTCGACGGACGACCGGACTTATACTGATTTAAGTGCGTTTCGGATAATTGTTGCATCGGCAGCGATTAGGCGCATTTAAACCAGTTTAAGTTGGACGGTTCCGCCACAAGGTTGCTCTAGATTGGTTGCCTCTGCTCTATCTGTTATCTGTTTGTACATGCTTAGTAGATTGGATCTCAATCACTCATCAACACCAAGTTAATACTAACAATACTAGTTGCTATAAGTTTCACGGATTGATAAACCTTGGTGGAATACTCTGAGGGAAGAGTTACAACTGATCTGTGCGCTTGCGGTTCACAATTTGGCATGCTAACTGTCGTCAATACCAAGGTGTGGTGAGCCACGGGATAGTTTGTGCAGGTCGAGCTTCGCCTTCGAAAGGGAAGAAGCTAACTAGTGAAGTGGTTGAAAAAGACCCGACTCGGTGGAAGGGAGTTGGAAAAGACTCATATCCTAAAGAGTTCTGCAACAGTGACTCTGCTAAGAAACATCCTCTAAGCTTCTATTGAGTGTTGTTTGATGTCTAGCTTAGTTACATCACATAGCTTTGGGGTCATCTCTTCCCAAACCAAAACCGGAGCAAGCTCTTGGGAATAACAGCTCCCTAGTTATCTGTTAGCTTATCCAATTTTGAACTCGTGCAAGACAAACATAAACCATAGCTTATCCAATTTTGAACTCATGCAAGACAAACATAAACCACAGCTTTCGACCTAAGCTAATTGCATAAATAAACAACAATATTTTTGCAGTTAAAGTGATATATGTTAGCCGATAGCAAGGTGTATATGATGATTTCTTCAAGCTCAAGATTTGCCGATTTAGTCTCTTTAAGGTGTTTATAGAGGTAGAGTGTACGTGCGTGTATACGAACGTTCACATTTGTACCATATTAAAAAAACACAAGTTTAACACAAACCATTTGCAAACATGTAATCATTGAACTTATTCCCGAAGACATGCCTTTTCGAAAAAAATAATCAACTTTTGTTAAGCAAATTATAAGCTTTTATTCTAACTTTGACATAAATTTACATCTTAAACGCAAAATCACTTGGGTTGCTGCCCTTTCTTCAGCTGAGATCATTGGGTCAGTAAATAACCTTATTTATGCGCAAGGAAAAGGTTGTGGCCTTGCGGGTTTTCAGCCATTATCACTTACAGAAGCCTTATGTGATTTAGGATACATTTGAATTTGTATTTTTGTAAATTATTTATTTTGCATGTTAGAGATCGTTTGGAAAAGTTTATTTTAAAATGACTTCGCTGCTGAAGTCAAAACCAGTTAAGAAAAAAATAGTTTCATTTAACTTCTAGTTTATTTTGTGCCGCTTTTACGAAACGAATACTACCTCTTCCCGATGCTAGGATATTGATTTGTCGTAGTTAGGGATGAAAACAGTCGGGATGGATCCCAAACCGACCGTTTTTGTTTTCTACATTATGATTTCGTTTTCGACTGTTCCTGTTTTTAGCAAAATATAAAAATTGTCATATTCAACTAATTTTAATATCATTCTACACCATTTTTGTAGTAGTTGATTTTTATAAATGTGAAAAAATTCTAACCATCCCGCTTTCGTTTTCTACGTTAGGATTTTGTTTTCGACCGTTTTCATGCATAGTCGTAATGGCGACCGGCGAGGGAACAATTTTGAAAGCAAGCAGCCGAGTCTCGCACACGGCACACCGTAATGGCGCTATCCCATCTGGAAAGCGGAATCTGTGTCCCATCACGTGCGGCGCAGTGAACGCGTGGTCTCTCACGTGCCGTCGCCGTGACCCCAAAGCGAACTTCACATCTCGAGACCATCAGCAGACCGACCTGAACCGGCGAGTCGGACCAAGCACCAGCACCTAGGGAAGCGACTCCGGCGAGATGATGTCGCCGAAGCCCTCCGCCTCCGCCTCGGCGGACGGCGGCGGGGGCGCCTCCAGCTCTCGCTCGACCCCGACGGCGAGGTGAGGGTCCCCCCTCATACCTACCCCATTCCTCTAACCACTCCCCCCTGACACGGACGTGGGACGGCGCGAGATCTCGTAGTTGGATCAGCGTTATGCATCGTTTTTTTCCGTTCCCTTTTGAAGCTTAATTCGTGTGGTAACTCTCATAACGCTGCGTTGCTCAGCGGTTTTTAGTCCCGGTGTAAATTTGATTATAGAGCGCAAAATCAGTGGCAACCTGGCGATGGCTGTTTAAGTTCCAGCTTGCTATTTCTCATACTTTTGACAGCTCAGTTCTGTTTGATTCCTTCGGTCTCTCAAGATGTCTGGGATGTGCTACTTTGCTCCAAAAGGAATAGGATTATCCGTTTTACTTTTAAGTTCTAGTTTCGGCACTACTGCCCTGCTATTTCTAGTTCCAATGGTGCTTCGGTAATGCTAAGACTCTGACGTCCAGAATCTTAAAAAAATTGGACGCCTCGCTGTATGTTTCAATCGATGTTGCAACTATTGTTTCCGCATGTTTCACAGTGAATGTTGCATGAAACATAGTGTTCATGTTGCGGCAAGAATTTTCTATCCCGGAGTCGAACGATGTAGTCATTTTTTCGCATATTTTTCAATGTTGCAACTATAAGTTTTCGATGTTGCAAATGTTTTGTTTCAATGTTGCAATGGAGCGTCCGATGGGAAAATTCCCATCGGATGTCCAGGCGCTAGCAGTGCCGATGGTGCTTTATCTAACTAATATGTACTTCAATGTAGATATTTAGATAGTATATCCAGATGTAGAGAAAATGTTAATGTATCATTTAGTGAGGAAAGTAAATTGATTCATAAAAGGATATAATAGCAATACTCCACACCTTAATAAATTAATCGGTTATAAGGACTCAGAATGCACTGTGTAGTTATCAGGATCTAGCTTAAGAGGAATTATATCCCACTCTGTATGAGAGCGCAGATCACTGACACTAAGATTGTCAGTGAACATGCTATAGGTTATAGTCTCAGCTAATAATATAAATGTTATGTTAAGTTAGCTGCTCAATCTATTATTGACTTTCTGGCAATATGGTACTTGCAATTTAGCATTTACTCTTAACCGTCCAACATATTAGCTGGTCATCACAATGTTTCTGAAGTTCTGATTATTGCTATCAGTTTCAAGCACCTTGTGGTTATCCATGTCCTATATGGAGCATTGACCTCCTAGATGCGGACTTATTATGTTGTTATTAATCCATGTCGATATAGTTTTATTTCTTTTAGTTCTTTTGATATGAGAGCAATATAAGAGAGGTGAGCTATAGCAAGATGCGCTCTTGACTTGTATTTCTTTTTCTTCTCAGATGTATCAAAGCTCAATTTCCCTTGCTATCACATTCACATTAAAAAATATTTAAGCTTGCCTTACGAAACATATGTGAAACCAACCAGTGCCTACTTTTCTGTTGACAAAACTGTCGTTGTTTTCTTTTTGTAGGTCAACGCCATTGCAAGTAATTCATATCTTGGGAAACTTCATGAGAATTTGGTCTGTTTACTCCTTATATAGCTACCTATCCAACAGTGGGGATTCAATAGTTGGCTTTATCTTCAGTTGTCTTGTACCCACTTCAGTCATATTCTTGGTCTTACAGAAGCCTTGGAAGGGCCGGCCTTTGCCCAACTCACAGGTTAAATTATACTTTCATTTCTTGAGATATTTCACCCGCTATTAGATGGCCATTTTCTTCTATTCATTCCTACGCATATTATTTCAGGTTGTTCCTACAGTTGTCAATGGAGGAATCCTGGCATTATACTTTGTATTATGGGGTAAAGGACTTCTTGCTTGTGGCCCATTAGTGTAAGTATACTGTTCTTTCAGCAACATGAATTTTCACATACTTGTGTGATCCGTGGCGTGTTGCAAGTATGCCAAGGAATACTAGATTACTAGTCCAAACCTCATCCTAAGTTATACATACAAAGTTTAAACCTTGCTGCGAGCTAATGGCTCATCTCAAAACGAATTGCACTTTATGGATATCTATATGGCTGCACAATTTCTCTGGCATCCCTAGACATTGATCTAATGAATGATTGCCATTGTGACTGGAGATGCTGACATAAAATTTGCACGACTGCATTTAGAGGGTGGCTTGTGCTTACTCTCCTATGGGCGTGCAATCTGTTTCTGAACATTAATTGCAAAACAACATTCATATCATCGTTACCTACAGATCACTTGCATATTTTTCTCTGCTTTGAGCATCCTAATTGTGTTAGTAAAAAAGCACTTGCCAGCACTTCTGTCTAAACTGCATTTTACTCTGTCCTCTGTCTATTGAGTCTAGTGCTCTGCTGGCGGAGTATGCAGGTGCTGTTCTTGGAGTCCTCTCTGCTGCATTATATGGAAGGAAAGTTAATATCTGGAAAAAGGCAAGTTGCTTATTTTAAAAATGGAATTTGTTATATATGTGATATTTCAATTTCTATGTTATATGTTTTTCTATAATTTTTTGGGCAACAGGCATAAGGAATTATTGCTCACATGTGTCACTCTAATCTTAAACATTGTCTAATCACTGTTTTTCATAGTCCATTTGATATCGATCTGTGCTTTTTCTCAGTAAAAGATGTAGATAGGTGAGATAGTATTGGGCACATGCACTGGTAAAGGTATTGGGCCATTGTACAATAAATGTGGATATGGGCACATGCTTCTTATGATCCCATTCCTAAAAGTTTAACATAGTTTAGAATTGTGGTTGATCTAATGGGCATTAAGAAAAATAAGTGTGCATACATCGCACATGATCACAGACATGACCATTGACCAGGGGAATCGGCATATTTTTCAGCAAGGTCAGCAGTCTGAAATCTCATTAACTAAACTATGATACCTGGACAAATATAAGGAATTCTTGTTTATGATCCTGCTGCATGTTAATTGTCAACTCTTCAATTTGCTCTGCATTCAGCGGACTTTATCGAAACAAACTCTGTACTTTGAAGTAGAAACTGCTAAATTTCCTAGGCAATGATACTAATATCTGTTTCCCCTGGATTTGTAGATTGGTGGGCTTGCTGCTATGTTGGTAGCATACTATCTCTTATCAAATGGGTGGTCTACAAGAACACATTCACCACTATGTATCCTACTACAGACATATGTTTCTGAACATAACTCTGCATTTTTTGGCAGTTTAAGTATCTCTACCTATGATGGATTCATGTGAACCATTTTGGGAGACCTTGACTTCATACAGATAGCTTTGGAAGTGAACCACTGGAGAAGGCAACACAAACTATTGGAATGAAAGAAATGGTGGTGCCAATTACTGCTGGCATTTTATCTGCTTTAAGGAGAGTATTAGCTCGGCGTGTTTCTCTCAAGGTACTCAGCCTTCTGTAATATTCTAGCTGTCATAAATGAAACCCTTCAAGGTACTATCAATGCACCATTGTTTTCTTCACAGAATTGACAATCACCATCGTTCTATGCTTCTACAGAATCAACTTAAAAGGAGACTTCATGCTATAACTATTGCTTCTGCAACTTGTTTTCTTTTTCCATTTGCGATGTGGGATACAATCCTAGTGAGTACATACCGTTTACGCTTGATTTTTGTGGTTGAGAAGATTTGCATCTCATTACTTTGATTCATATTGATTGTTATTTTCTTGATTGCAGGGCTCAGCATCTGACAGCATAGTTAAACTACAACTACCAAGTTGGGCATACTTGAGTACTGTTGTGTTTGGGATGGTGCTCATATTCTATGTTGACAATGTTGCTGAGGAAAAGTAAGATATTTTCTCGAACGGAAAGTGTATTTTGAGTTAACTTTAAAATTTTCTTATGGTGTTGTAGGTCAGTTTGTCAAGCGAACCATTATTGTTTTGTTGTCATCGGTCTGAGCCAGATCTTCAGTAGATTATAGATTTGAAGTTATTTATTCCTCAAATATCTTCAAGTGTAACAATAGAAGCAATTACTTTTCTTTTCTTGGATGCTTCTTGAAGTATCTTTTATCAACCTTTGTGCTAATCATAAGACATGAATTGCCATCCTTTAGTTAATTGGCCCTTTTGCTTCACGGTTAGACCCTCACTCCATGTTTGTAACGTGTTTACTTGGTTGTTATTCCTACCTGACAGGTTGCATCTGGTCTTCTCATCTCCAAGGCACTTAATGGTTTCAACAGGCTGCATTATTGTTTTGGAGATATTGTACAAAATGGATTTCTCCCTTTTCGGGTTTCTGGTCTGCTCTGTCATTTTGGGATTTGGTGAGTTTTGAGACCTCATTCGCTGTATCCATGAAAGAATTCTAAAATTACTCTCAGCTGTACTGCTATGCTAGTTATAAAACCTTTTTTCTTTCATGTCCTGAATATTTCATATCTGTAAGTGACTAAGTCGTAGCCACCCCACCAAAACAAAATCATAACCTTGTAATGGTTCTTTCAGTACAATGACCAATGGTATCCTTTTTAGGTATTTTTGAAGCAACCTCATTGGAGCGCTCAAAGAAAAGTCCTTTAGAGGCACATGAACTGTCGAATGGGGTGTTCCACAATCAGTTGCCAATTTCAGAGCTTCCAAGTTGAAGGATATATGACCTTGGTGAGATGCATTGAAAACTTAATCTGTGTGTTTAGTTGAGCGTGAATTTGAAACTACTTATCCGTTAAGGTTGAGGTTGCGGTGCACATTGATATTTGATCAGATGTATCTATTGTGGAAAGAATCTCTAGAAAAGGTCTTTGAATGTTGTGAACAGGTCAACAGTCTTTGCATGTTCTAACAAGTTTATATAGTCACTCGACCAACAGGATTAACCCCCTTTTTCTTATTCTTGTACCACAGTTACAACATGGTGAAAGACTGCGGTTGCACACCTCAGATTCATGGTTTCAATTCTTTGTCCGGAGGTTTGAACCAGAGAAAGCATGGATGACTTTGACCTGCTAATGTCCCTGTCCTCGTGACGTTCCATTCATGTTGCCCAACTGCATCCTGTAACCCCCTTGTAGATGCGTATCCATATTCCTCTTGCAGGTATTGCAATTTTCACAGTACCCTGTCTCCCTGGGTGAGTGTTTGTAGTGCGAAATTATGTTTCTCTCTTGGAGATGCAGATTTTAGCTGTGACCGAGGTGTGCCTTTCTTTTTTGGAGACACTTTAACATTTAGTCCATCCATGAAATGATTAACATGCTGACTCGTTTTACCTGTAATGGTACTGCTGCAGACTGCACTCGCGCGTGTCAATCCGTGTGCAAACTCTACGGGACAGATTGAGGCGTAGCTCTCCCGTTTTAGCGGTAGGACACGCATCTCTCCAAAATAATTTTAAAAGATTGTTAATCTTACTTCTAATATCTTTTTTAGAAGGAAAATGGAAAAAAAGAACTTCAACGGTTCTCTTAAACCTTCCCTAATTTTTTCATGACGCTAAAAATTAGCCTGCTACCGTGTATATTTTAGTGTCCATATTTCTCCCCCAATTCTGCCCCGCACACTCGTAGCTGTCTTTCTCTTTCTTCGCGGTCTCGCCGGACGCGTCCTTCTGGTAGCCATGCTGCCGTACGCCGCCTGCTGGTCGTAGGCGTATGTCTGCACGGCGACGGCAGCACCGCCGTAGCGAGCACCACCATGGCCCCTGTCGTTTTCCCCGCAAGCCTCCTGCTTGTAGCCTTGCTTCTTCACGCCGGCGGCGGCGGCGCCGCAGTGGGAACTGTACCCACCATCGGCCTCGCCATACTTCTCCTGCTTGTAGCCGTGGTTCTTCACGCCGGCTGCGGCACCCTCGCACGTCGTATATGCCTCCTCCTTGTAGGATGATTGCTTCTGCACGGCGCTGCCACCATGGTAGCCGCTGTACGACCCTTGGTCCTGCTGCACGAACACCTCCTTCTTCTCCTTGTAGGCCGCCTGCTTCTGCATGCCCCCGGCGCCGGCGCCGCCGCAGCCGGGCTTGTCGTTGACGCTCATGCAGTTGATCTCCGTGATGGCAGATCCTAATGGGTCCAATACGATGACATGGTCTATTTTAAATTATTGGAGGGTGATTTTTAACGATCTGCTGTGAGTTGATATATTTTATAGCCCCCAGTACCTCATTTTAGGGAAGAAGTTTTTGAGGAACTCTTAGAGTTGCTCTGAATGGAAAACTTGTTGCCTCTCAAAAAAAAGAGCAGCAAACTTGAACTTTATATTACATCCCTCTATTTTAGACTAGAGAACCCCCATTTTGGCCTTGTGGATGGGCCAGATCCCAGTCCAGACTCAGCTCATGCAAGACTACTACAAAGTCACAGCTCAAAAAAAGATCTCTTGCGGGCCAAACATAGCCCGTAGCTGTCTGTACTCTCTCGGGAAACCTATCCAGCTTCAGGAAGCCCGGAAGCTACGTGGCTTCCGGTGTTTCGAGAGTCGTATGATCTCTTCCTCCTCCTCTCACTGCCATTCACTCTGGGTGGGACTGCTTCTACCGCCGCCGCTCGCGAGCGCTCGCCGGAGGGGTAGGAGGTGGGGAGCAGCCAGCGGTGAGGTCATCACCGGCCGGGGTGGTAGGGAGGCGGCAGCGGGGTTAGAATTCGAGGTTGTTGGGATGGGGGCTCTAATGGCCGGCGGTCATAGAAGAAGAGGGCGGGGGCGGCGCGGAGGCCTGGCGGTGGTGGTGGTTCAGCCGGTGGCGGAAGGCGAGGCGGTGCTCAGGGCAGGACCTCCGGTGGGCGGGGCTGGCGGCAGGGGGGCAGAAAAAAGGCCGGATTAGGAAGGACGGGGTCGATGGCTGGCGGTAGGTGGTAGGGGGATATTTAATTATTTGCCATCCTTAGATTGGACACTCCTTCAGATGCCAATTTTAGAATGGCACATACATATTTGCCACCGGAGAGAAATTTTACCAATAGATTTGCCATTTTTGCTGATGTGTCGAGCCACATCCGCGCGCTTGGGTGGATTGAGCATGGCAAATGACCATTATACCCCTGCATTTCTTCTCCAAGCGTCGGTGCTTTTCCTCTCTTCCTCCCTCTCTATCTCTGATCGGTGGGACCCACCCTCTTCTTCCACCTCCAGCCATGGTTCCTCGGCTCGCCATTCCGGGTGGTGGCCGTCGGTCGGCGGCGAGGGCGCGCTGCGGCTGCTCGCCGCCGCAATGGAGGCGCCCAGGAAGGGAGGGGAGGGGGAGCCAGAGGAGGCCAAGAGGCGGTGCCACGAGTTCGTGATGCGGAAGAAGGGGAGGAAGGAGAGCAAGGCGCGCCGCGAGGCATTCGTGGACCTGTGCTGCTCTGCCACCGTCGTGCTCATCTGCCTCGTTGCCGTCACGCTCCGGTGATCGACGCATGCCGAGTCGGGTCGGGACGCGGCGCGTGGGAAGCAGAAGGATAAGGCTAGGGGCATGGAAGTCATTTCGCGTGGCGGTTCCAGCGTGGAGGGGTCATTTGGCATACCGCGTCGGAGAAAATGGCAAATGTGTTGGTAAAACTTCTCTCCGGTGGCAAATATGTAGGTGACATTCTAAAACTGGCATCTAAAGGAGTGCCCATTCTAAGGATGGCAAATAATTAAATATCGGAGCGGCGCGGCTGCGACCTAGCCGCCGGCCAAGACGGAGAACGAGGGGACGGAGGTGACGGTGCATCGGGGAAGAAGCAGGGGAAGAAGGCGGGAGTGGCTGGTGGGCCTTAAGCCATAACTCTTATTTAGTTTACACAAGTCAGATAGGAGTCCTCGTACTTTCCCATCCTAAACTTCACTTTGGTTTTTGGACTTTTTAATGGGCATCGCGAGCCTCATTTTTTTCGAGCCGTCAAAATAAGGGCCGCACGCTGGCCCTAAATGAGTGTTAGGTCGAGCTTGGCCCGTTGGGGTCAGGCTGGAATTCTTTTGCTCAGGTCTAAGTCTGGATCAAGCTCTATGAAAGAATATATAAGGATTTTTTTCAAACAAACATGCCTATGAATATACCTCGTAGGTATGAATGTTTACACATACCCTATCTATGAACAACTCTGAGTGGTTAGCACATCTTGAAATATAAGAATCACCACGGGTATATGAGCGGCATGCATAAATAGGTTCTAGGAACTTAACCAACTAATCCATTCTTGATTTGTAATAAACAATTATTTTGTAAAGAACAAATGCGGCCTTGGGACGTGCCTTCCTCCTTATTTATTGACACTTTCACGATCTCTTAGGGTCTGTTTGGTTTTTGGAACCATGTGGGTTGGGTTGGAGTGACCCACTTTTCTGGGTTGGAACCAACCCATCTCTTGTTTGATTGGAGGGATGGGTTGAACCCAATTTTTTGTTTGGTTGAGCTGGTTGAGTAGGTTGGGATGGATATCTGTTTAACACCGTTAGTTGTGGACCCCACCTGTCAATCGTGGGGCCCACCTGTCAACCCCCCTCTCTCTCTTTTTTTCCCAACCTTCCATCTTCTTCCCCGCAAGTCCTTCCCCACCGAGGGGAGCTCGCGCCGGCGGTCCGCCCCCCTGCGCCGCCTCATCCCCGCCACCGGAGGTCCTCCTCCCCCACCGAGCTCGCTCGGCCGCGACGGGGCTTGAGCTCGCCCGGCGCACCTCCCCGTCACGTCGGCATCAGGCGGGCGGAGGGCGGCGCTGGCGTCGGGCGGGCGGAGGGCGGCGCGAGTGGAGGGCGGCGGCGGAGGGCGGCGACGGAGGACGGCACCGGCGACGGGCGGGCGGAGGGCGCCGTCAGGGTACGCGGCCGGACGAGCGCGAGAAGAAACGGACGTGGACGCCGTTCAAGTGGGTCGGGGTGATTCCTTGTTTTTTGAGGAATCGGATGAACCCGGATCTACGAGGAATATTCCTCTACTGGGTTGGATCTAACCCCCACCCTCTCCAACCAAACATGGGTTGAAGTGGGTCGGCTCTAACCCAACCCATTTCGACCCCAGAACCAAACACTACCTTAACGTACCATATACAATTTTTTCTCTTTCCATGCTTTACGTTTCCTCCCTTGTCCGGTCCCTCGATCTTTTCCTTTTTAGTTTTCGATAATGCTATATAACATACGTTCAAAATTAAAAAAAATCGAACGCTCCAACATATATTGCAATTATTATTTCTGTATGTTTCACAGTGAATGTCGCATGAAATGTGATTTTCATGTTGTGACGAGAATTTTTTATCATAGAATTAAATGATTTTTACATATTATTTTTCATGTTGCAAACAGCATTTGATACAAAATTTCTCATCGAACCTCTGGCCTTCTAGCGCCGTTTAGTTTTTACCTTCTCGTTCCTCCTGACACCGCCGCTTCCACCCATCGGCCAAGCCGCACCGCGCGGGGAGCTTTGCTCCGGCCCCGCCACTCGATCAGGCAGCGCGCGCGCCGCATCCGCGCCGACGCCGCTCGTCCAGGTCGCGCGCGCATCGCATCTGCGCCGCCGCCGCCACCCGTCTCAGCTCGCCGTCCTTCCTCGCCGCAGCGGGCCAGCGCGAGTTCGAAGAGGCGGCGAGCGCCCAGCGGCAGGCTGCAGCAGGCCAGCAACCACCCCTCCTCCAACCGCCCATCCTGATGTTTTTTTTTTTTGAGGGGGGCAGCCCCGTGAGCCAGCGTCGCGTCGAGTTATTATTGGGCCAAACGATTTAGGCCCACTCTCCCTCAGCCAGCCCACAATTTCTGTGACAGGAACGCGGCGAGATCTCGGCCGTCCAATTTAGGTCTCGCGGCGCCCCCCGCCAATATAAGCACCCAACCCTAGCCCCCAAACACCTTCCTCCACTTCACACTCGTCCGCCTCCTCTCCTTCCGCCGTCGCCGTCGCCGTCGCCGCCGCGCCTCCTCTACAGGTACGGTCACTCGCTCGCCGCCTCCTTTTCCCCCTCAGCTTCGTTTCTTTCCCTCTTCGTTATCCATTCCTCATCTTTCCCCACGCCGCCGCAGTCCATCCTCGCGAGTCTTGAACTGGCCGTTCGCTGCTGCTGACTTGCCTCCGCCTCTAGCCAAGCGATGCTGCTGGCCGCCTCCGCCGATGCTGGCGTGCTGCTGCTGCCTGCTGCCCCTTCTCGCCGCGCCGCATTGAATCCGCATCCCATGCTGCACGCTCCTGCAGCTCCTCCCCTGTCAACCCAAGCCCGCGCGGCCGCGGCTGAGGTGTGGATGGCGGGCGGCGTGCCAGCTCTAGCCGTGGAACAACCGCCGGCAAGCCTCCAACCTTCATGTACGAGGCGATCTTGGGTGGCAATTTCGGGTGTGATTTCCATCAAGTTGGTGGGCAGTTTGGTCTTAGCTGGCGTGGGTAAGGGAGAGCAGCCGGAGGGAGCCATATTGTTGGGCCAAACGATTTAGGCCCACTTTCCCTCAGCCAGCCCATGCGCGGGCGGATCTTGCTGCGCGGTGGCTCCGTATTCTTGTTTGACTCGTTACCTGTAGGTTGTGGGATGCGTGCGTGGTGTTGTGATTCGCTTGAGATTCTGCTGCGATGCTAATGAGGATGGAGCTATGGTGCCTCGTTGGTTTCTGTTCCCGTTTGGTGTCCGGCTTTGCTGATGGCGTGGTTGTTGCGTTGGTGTGCAGGTAAGCAGCAGAGGAAGGGGGCGAAATGGTGAAGCACAACAACGTTATCCCCAACGGGCACTTCAAGAAGCACTGGCAGAACTATGTCAAGACATGGTTCAACCAGCCCGCCCGCAAGCAGAGGCGCCGCATCGGTGAGCTCATCGTCTTCTCCCCTAACTTCATGCTTGGATACAATGTCCCATGTTTGCTGCAGCGACAACTTTGAACTGTTATGTACAACTAATGGGTGATCAACTAGGATTTAGTTGCAAATCAGAAGCTGTGGTCTCCTAATAACTTGGCCTGCACTCTGCAGTAGTCTCGTTGTCATTGATAATGCATCGCTGTACAAATTGAGGGAGGGTCAAAGTGTTCAAGCCTATTATTTGGTGTCCTTCTTGATGCACTTGAAATCCTGATTGTATAGCTATCCATTCTACAAATTGGACGCCACAAGATGTTAATAGAGTCTGATCTGCATGTAAATAATACACATTTGAGCTGTAATATGAGTTACTTGTGTTGTTGCTGTATTACTCTTCTGCTATTAATGCATCAAAAATAGAAATTCCTTGCTTTACTTGATATTAATATTGTCATGAAGATTCGCTCCATCAATTATGTTATGCATCATTTTTCCTTAGTGTTTCTCATACTTGCTGACTTTCTAATTTGATCCTGCTATGTTCTGTATGCAGCTCGCCAAAAGAAGGCTGTGAAGATATTCCCACGCCCAACTGCTGGCCCTCTTCGCCCCATTGTGCAATGCCAGACTCTCAAGTACAACATGAAGTCAAGGGCTGGGAGAGGCTTTACCCTTGAGGAGCTGAAGGTGATATATTGCTCCATTGTTGTCCTCCCCCTGTGTTAATCTTGAGTCATGTTGCTTTCTCAATATCCTAGTTTGTGTATACTGCTGGTGTTTGTGCTTGCTGCTCTGTTGAGTCTGATATGTTTTCATTTGCATCATGGCAAGCCTACTATGTTTGCAAAGTTTTAAGCCAGTAGCTTGTATTTTTTTGCTTCATTTTCCATTTGTAATGGTGATTGAAATTTGTTGCGTGATAGGTGTAAGTTTTTCATCTGTTATCCTTGTCATCCATGTTGAGCCACTCTTTTCATCCATGTATTACGCTACAGCCTTCATCTTGTCTATCTGTTTATTTCAGGCTGCGGGCATTCCGAAGAAACTTGCTCCGACCATTGGCATTTCTGTGGATCACCGTCGCAAGAACAAATCACTCGAGGGACTGCAGGCTAATGTCCAGAGGCTTAAGACGTACAAGGCCAAGCTGGTTATCTTCCCAAGGCGTGCTCGCAAGGTCAAGGTATGGCCATTTTTCTTTTCCTGAATGTGTCATCTCTTCAAAACATTGTCCCAGTTTCTTTCAGCCTCTAATCCTTGGTCACCTACCTTCATTGCAGGCTGGTGACTCAACTCCGGAGGAGCTTGCCACTGCCACCCAGGTCCAGGGTGACTACATGCCTATTACTCGTGGTGAGAAGCGCTCAGTTGAGGTTGTAAAGGTTACCGATGAGATGAAGACGTTTGCAGCCTATGGCAAGCTCCGCCTTGAGCGGATGAACAAGAAGCACCTTGGTGCCCGCCAGAAGAAGGCTGCTGAGGCGGAGAAGGAAGAGAAGAAGTGAAGTGACCGGATATAGTACCTTGTTTGTTACATTCCAGTCTTGTAGTGGGTGCTAATGCCAAGGGCTTTTTCTAAGTTTTGTTTTAGTGCGAAAATAGAGACCAGCTGAACGGTTTGGTGTCCTCGTACTGTTTGATACCTGTTACTCAATTTCTCTATTATATATGTCCTCGTACGGTAATTCGGAGCCTTACGCCTCATGATGCCCATTTGGTTTGAATTGTTTTTTTTTTGCATTTGTGTTCGTGAAAATGTAATTCCTTCTGACGAGACTGCTAGTTTGTGCCAACTGAGGGGATTTTCGGCAAGGCTCCTGCTGTGGCTTCTGAAGCCCTATGTACCTTCTGCTGGTGCTCTACTGGGTGCTGGAGGAGTACGCAGGTGCTGTTCTTGGAGTTCTCTCTGCTGCTTTATATGGAAGGAAAGTTAATATCTGGAAAAAGGCAAGTTTCTTATTTTAAATTAGAATTTGTTATGTATGTGATATTTCAATTTATATGTTATATGTATTTCTATAATATTTTTGGGCGACGGGCATAAGGGATTATTGCTCATATGTGGCACTCTAACCTTAAGCATTGTCTAGTCACTGTTTTCCATAGTCCATTTGATATTGATCTATGCTTTTTCTCAGTAAAAAAATGTAGATAAGTGAGATAGTATTGGGCACATGTACCGGTAAAGGTATTGGGCCATTGTACAATAAATAAATGTGGATATGGGCACATGCTTCTTATGATCTCATCCTTAAAAGTTGAACGAAGTTTGATCTAATGAGCATTAAGAAAAATAAGTGTGCAGACAGCTCACATGAGCATAGACACATGACCATTGACCAGGGGAATTGGCATATGTTTCAGCAAGGTCACCAGTCTGAAATCTCATTAAATAAACTATGGTACCTGGACAAATATAAGGAATTCATGTGTATGATCCTGCTGCATGTTAATTGTAACTCTTCAATTTGCCCTGCATTCAGCGGATTTTATTGAAACAAACTCTAGTACTGCTAAATTTCCTAGGCGATGATACTAATATCTGTTTCCCCTGAAACAAACTCTAGTACTGCTATGTTGGTAGCATACTATCTCTTATCAAATGGGTGGTCTACAAGAACACATTCACCACTATGTATCCTACTACAGACATGTTTCTGAACATAACTCCGCATTTTTGGCAATTAAGTATCTCTACCTATAATGGACTCATGTAAACCATTTTGGGAGACCTTGACTTCATACGGATAGCTTTGGAAGTGAACCACTGGAGAAGGCAACACAAACTATTGGAATGAAAGAAATGGTGGTGCCAATTACTGCTGAAATTTTATCTGCTTTAAGGAGAGTATTAGCTCGGCGTGTTTCTCTCAAGGTACTCTCAGCTTCTGTAATCCTCTAGCTGTCATAAATAAAACCCTTCAAGGTACTCTCAATGCACCATCTTTCTATTCTTCTACAGAATCAACTTAAGCTGTCATAAATAAAACCCTTCAAGGTACTCTCAATGCACCATCTTTCTATTCTTCTACAGAATCAACTTAAAAGGCGACTTCATGCTATAATAACTATCACTTCTGCAACTTGTTTTTTTTTCCCATTTGCGATGTGGGATACAATACTAGTGAGTACATTCCGTTAACGCTCTGATTTCTGTGGTTGAGACACTGAAACATGTAGTCCATCCATGAAATGATTAAAATGCTGACTCGTTTTACCTGTAATGGAACTGCTGCAGACTGCACTCGCGCGTGTCAATCGGTGTGCTAACTCGACGCGACAGATTGTGTGGCACCTGTAGGCCTAATTTTTTATGCGTAGATGTTCGCCACGCATCTCTGATCTCTCTCCAACGCAGCAAGGACCAATGACTAGTCAAACTTGAAACTCCATACATAGTATATTACCTCCCTGTATTTTTACTTTTTTACATTGGTGGACCCCCATTTTCCTCATGCAAGACTAACTAGGCCGGCGATGCCTCCAGCCAGGTTTACAAAGTCACAGCCCAAAAAACAGATCTCCTGCGGGCCAACAACATTGCCCACATAGCGGATTAGCGGTCGCGCACTAAACTTCACTCGAGTTTTTCGGACCTTCTTAATCGACGACATATCGTTTACGTGCAGGATGCCTATGATCCACTGTCCACACGCATCGTATTCGTAGACGCGGATTGCCTTGCTTCGCCGCCAGTAACTCTCTCAGTTACTCCAATCACACCACGTACGCTTGCAAACACAGACCACAACACAAACGCCCTCCCTCGCCGTCAGTAGAGTGGCGGCAGACACCCCAATAGTCGTCCGACCCCTGCTCGTTATCGCCCATCACCAAGCAAGTCCGATCTACCCCGCTCCCACCGCGTTCTCCCACGTCAAACGCAAGCGGCCTCGCCGAGCCGGAGCAGATCAGGTCGGCTGCCTGTCGGCACACACGACCTGGCGCCCCGCACGCGGCGGCCCGGGGCGCGGCTTATAGCAGAGGACGGGACGGGGTGGGCGGCCTTCGCTTGGCGCGGAAGAGTAACGCGCGAAAGCGTGCGTGAACCGCTGCTCCACGTCTGTGTGGGTCTGAAGTCTGAACTGAAGCGAGCGAACGCGCTACGTCTCCCCAGGCCCAGGGCGAGGAGAACTAACCGTGTTCTCCTGGCCGCACGCCACGAGGAGGCTCCCGCGCGGTCGCCGTGCTAGCTTCCTGGCTCCCCGCCATGCGCGCAGCGCGCGCGGCGGGTCATGCCTGCCTGCCGTCGTACGTCGTCGTCAGGTCGGCTTCACGACGCGCGGTTTCCGGCCCGGATGCAGACGGGCGAGGCCCAGGACCAGGAGGGATATAACGATAGTGAAACGAAACATTTACTGCTGGCCAAGTGATCAGCAAATTAAGCCCGCGTCATGGGAGCAAGTTTGTCGCCCATGTCTTGCTTGCAACCATACAACTCCATGTTTGAATGCTTGAGTGTGTTTCACCCTCAGGACGTAGGTCAGGGCTTCAACTTTCAACGCGCTACTCTGCATTCGTGTCGGGATATTTTGGCCATGCAATGGCCCATCGATGAACTAGGTAGCTAGCTAGGGTGTGTGCTCAGCACTAACGACCCATGATCTTTGCTACCACATACTTGAAGACCACGCTAAAGAAAGGAACTGTAGTGCAAGGTTGCTTGTTCTTTCAAATTAAAGACCACGCTGCAGTATATGCCCACCACTACTGATCTGGTGCTACACTTGCAAAAGACGACCAAAATGCCACTTTCGGTCCTCACATCCAACTCATCAAAGACCAGCAATGATCTTTCCGGTCCTCAGTTCGGTGAACATCACAAGTCAGAAAACCGAGGTCGGCTGAGAGAGAGGAGTCTTCCCCACCGACGGCGACGAAACGACGCACCAGAATCATCAAAAGGAAAAAGGCTACGCGGCCGATCGGTGGTTTCCCTACGAGTAGGTAGTGACCGCAAAGGAACCGCCACGCCCCCTCTCGCGCCCATCTCCGGTCGCCGTCGTCGCGCTTGCGCAGGAGAACCGCGCGCGTGCCTTCGGCCTCCCGACTCCCGCCGGCCGGTCGCCGTCGTGGCTCCAAGCTAGTCCGCGCGCTGGCCACCCACCACACGGCACCACCATTCCATCTCCACATGCTCCTCCGCCGGTCACATCGCTCTGAATCCAGGGCTCGATTGTCGCGGTTAACCGCTCGATCGCGGTCTTTTTACTGGCCTTGCAAGGTAAGAATACGGCGATATGGATGGATGTGGACGTGATGGTCGGCAGCCGAGTACCGAGTACGGATGGATCTCAGGTAACTGTCGGCGTGGCTTAGCTAACTAGCTAGCTCGTCGCAGCAGCAATGTGAGACCGGAGAAATGTAGCAACGCTAGCTCGTCGTCGTCGTTGCCGCGGGTAACGGCGCGGCCTCTCGGCATCACAAGGGACGACAGTTAGCGCAGCGTGTCGACTGTGTCTGCGTGTCGAGCTCACCGGCGACGATAGAGAGGCGTTGCTATACTACTAGGTCATGCCGCCATGGTATGGGTGATCAGTCAGGTTTAAGGTATCACCGCATCAGTGACTAGATTGAGCACCAACCGTGCTGCCGTCATTTGGATATGGAAGATTCTCAAGAAGTGTAGTGTAGGAGCCACTTTGCTGCCTTTTCGGAGAACGTTGTTGAGGAGTATTTCGCAGAGAGTTCACATGGACACAGCGTGAGCTCTCAATCGATCCCTCCTCGATCGGGACAGGAGAGTGTGGGCTAAGGCTAAAGTCAACTGTGAACCTCTATTACTGTAAAAGCAAAGGGAAACTCGATCTAAATTAAACTGTTTCTCAGTTGGAACAGATTCATCATATTCTTCATGGACAGAGAATTGAAGAAGATGAGCGGAAGGATAACTCTTCCTGATCTAATTAGGATTGCACATGGCAGTACGTGCAGGCATTTTTAGTACTACTAGTATTTTGTCCCGGTCAACATTGCAAATTGCACACTGCAAAACCCAGGATAGATTATACTACATTATTGCCCGTCAGTTTCTGTAGGGCAAAGAGGGAACGACGGCAAGATATCCTACTCTATTCCAGAACGCATGCGAAGTTCAGTTCCGAGACGTACACTACCATCGGTACTATATGAACATACTCTTACAAAAGACCAGGCTGGATCAAAATTCTTTAGTGCCCCGAAGCTGAAAAGGCAGCACGAACACATCATTGATCTACCGAGGGAGAAGCATCTGGGCACCAAGTACGCCCAGCTAGTGGAGCAGCTAACCGCATCTCCTGTCTGAATGCGTACACGGCACACGGGAGGCAGAGCTGAATTCCTGTCCAGCCGAGGCGGAGCAAAGCAAAGGCGAGGAACACGCCTTGAGTTCCCCTGATCGATCGATCCGCTCTCCATGCATGCACCTGAGGCGCTCTGCAGAGGCGCGCAAGTGGGGATTAAATCTAGCGGGGGCGAAGCGAATCGGAGATCATGCGCAACGCAAATTGACAATTCGGAGTGGACTTTTTCGGGGGTGCGGATTGTTTACACGCCGTATCCAGGACGAACTCGTGGGAACGGCGACCGCGAGCGCGAGGCAGGAATGTGTTGGCCCAAGCAAAGAAGGATCCAAAGATCAGGAGGAGCAGTGCTGCTAGTTATTCGTTTTGTGGCTGCGTTGACCCTGCATAAACAAGAATGCAGGTTTCAGCTCGAATCTAGCCAGAGCGATGGGGTCCTAGCAGGGGGGACGAGGACGAGCTGGGCGTTGGCGCAAGTGGTTTTAAGTCGTTAGTGAGGGTCCGTCCGAGGGACAATCAGACAGGGGGTAGGGGCCATGGTTGAGTTGGGGGAGAACAGGTGAACGACGGCGAGCAGTTGTATATTGCCACGATGCCGGGGGCCGGCGCTGCCTCCGGCCTCGTACATGCACGGACGGGACACGCGCAGCTGGAGAGGCCTCCCCTCGAGCGCCAAAAACAAGCCTTGGTTCTTGGTTTGGCCCCTCGAATGATGGCCTCTGCCGCGAGACCAGCAACCGCAACAACTACCAAGGCCGGGGGTGCGTGCGGGTACGGTGCGGCTCATCTCCTCTCCTCTCCTCCTCTCGTCCTCAGCATAAAGAAATGCGGCTGCCCATCATTGTTCATGTGGCCGCTTTCAGGGTCAGGTCAGGGGCTCAGGGCTCAGGGCTCAGGGCTAGTCTCTGCATCCTTTTGCGTGCCGCCCTGTTCGGGTTCAGCAGCTTCTGGTCAAGCGTGCGTGCGCTCGCAGCGTAGGGTAGCTGCGTAGGAGTACTTCTTGCACAGCATTCTCACATTCCCCCGTGTCGTATTATAGCATGTACTAGCTTGTAGAGTACTAGTAGTATAGCTGTTCGTACGTGCAGGCCATGCCGTTGTTTGGACCCAAAAGGAAGCTTCTTTTCAGAAGCTTTGTTTGGGATGCCTTTTTGTCAGTACTCCTAGAGTACCATACCTAGGATTAGTAGAGCTTCTAGTCACGATTTTAGGAGCCCCTTCTATGTCCGGGCGAGGGTAAGCAAAGCCAGCACCCAGCATCAAGCAATGGTGGTGGCAGGCCGGCATGCCTGCACGCTGATGACAGGAGCAGGGTAGCAGCCGAGTAGGCATCTGAAATGGCATCCTATCCCGGCCATATTTTATGAGTTGCACACACAGGTGTTAGTTGTTGCGTTAGTAAACATGAGAGGCACAGCTTGGCTGCCTCCCGCTCCAGGGAATAATTCTAGCCGGAATATGGTGACACATCCAAATCAAAGCGCGGGCGCGACCTCATCCAGGCAAGCGCGCATGTGACCGGAGAAGAAGAAGAACAGCTACAGCTAGTACTCCCTCCGTATCGATTTAGATGTTGTCTCCGGTACAAATCAAAACGAATCGAAATAGTTGTCGCTGGTAGTAAGGGAAAGCTATTTTTCCTTTTTCCCTGGAGTCTGACGCCTCCTCCCCTTGACCCCTCCGTCGTCATCCTTGCCTCTTCCTTCAGCCTTTGCCTCAGCTATTAGCCCACGCAATGCGGACTTCACTTAGATCCGTGCAGCACCTGGAGGTCACAAAAGCAGCCGCTGCCCTCCTCCCAAACTCACCTGCGCATCTTGGGATCCATGTTGCCCCACGCGACGCCCCACCTGGTTGCGGCGGTGGAGGGAGGCTTATGCCCTACAGAGAAGTGTGAGGTGGTAGAGGAGTTCGGGGCGGCGGAGTGGGATGCCACCATCGTGTTTGGGAGGAGCTGAGGAGCAGTGGCGCGTTCGGGAGGGAGGAGCGGTGGCCTTGGCGAGTTGGCGTGAACAGATAGAAGGCCAAAAGGATAAAATCACCGTTTTCTTAGTTTTATTAAACTGGTCGGAAATGACATCTAAATTGATATGGAGGGAGTAGTTTCCACAGCTTACGATTGCTGCCTGCTCTGACGAAGCTACAAAGGATTAATACGTGAGTAACAATAACAACCCAGGTGAGGCTACGGGAGAAGAATATTTTGGAGGACGATCGGATTGGTGGCAGCGATGCATAGCGAAGCAGGCAGGACAAGGTTTTCGCGCAAGTGGGAGGCACAAACAGAAATACTGCTCGCAACAACAACTTCTGGCCGGCCGGCAGCCAAAAACGCCAGCAACGCCGCATGTATTGCCACATTTGACTGTTGCAAACGCAACTCTGTGATCTATCGTTTTTCCATCAAATCTTTTTTGTGATCTATCAGCTCGATCGGCCCGTATCGTATGATAGTGGTGGAGCCGCACGAATCGGCGAGAGGGAACTAGCAGAGCAAAAGAGATGAAGCCGTTTGTTTCTTCTTTGTTTAGCGAGGAGGGCGCGCGCACAAACACACGTCTGGAGTCTGGCCAACTGACTTCCAAGCTGGCACAGCGCAACCACAACACCAGCTCACGCGTCCAGCACAATCCCCTCCCCCCTAATCACGCATTAAGCATGGGTTTGCCGCCTAATCAGCCCCGCACGCACAAGCTGGAAGGAAAAAACGTATTCCAAAATTTGAAACCGACTAGATTACGCTGCTGCTGTGTACAAGTGCTGCTGTCTCGCTACTAGACAAAAAAAAAGGGATGGAACCGGAAAAGGAAGAGAGAGATTGCTATGCCTCAGAGAATTCACAGGCCCGGCAAAAACTGAGCTGCTGGCCAGGGCAGGGCAGTTGCTTCCGGTGGTCTTCTCGTCTCGCTTCTGTTTCTGATGATGCTCTCGCTGTGCGGCGCGGCGCCACCAGCCGCTACGGCCCCACCGACCGGTGCCCGGTGGCCGCCGGGCCTCTCCAAAATTCGGCGGCCTGGCCTATCACAAAATTTTTGAACCCGGAGGAGAGGACGCTCGGCTCCCGGCCTTTTGACGCGTCCCGGCCGAGTCACCCCACCATGCCACGGCATTGCCTCCGCGCCAGCGGCCATCTCTGCTGCTCCTGGTGGCGGTGGCTGTCGAGGAACTGGCGCATGGCGGCGAACCCGGGCCCGCGCACGTCGCGCTCCCACGCGGCGACCTCGGCGGCGCGGTCAGCGCCGGCCAGGCGCGCGAGGACCGTGGGCGTCGCGTCCAGGCGCCGAACGGGCCAGCCCCAGGCTCCGGCCATGCGCCGGATCTTGCGCGCCTGCGCCGCCGCCAGCACCCGCGTGTTGGCCTTGATCTCGTCGATCGCGGCGGCGAGGCTCTTGCGGCCCGCGAAGTGGTCGCCCAGCTCCGGCACGCCGATGGCCTTGCCCAGCCCGGGCGCGTGGGCGGCGCGCTCCGCGGGGGACGTCGACGCGAAGTACTCCCGGAGCTCCTCCACCATGCCCTCGCGCACCATGTCGTCCACGCGCCGGTCCAGGTAGTCGTCAAGCACGGGGCCGTCCACGTCCACCCAGAGGAGGCAGCACGGGAACCGCAGCGCCGGCCGGTACCAGTCGGCGGCCGCGAACGGGTCACTGGGCGCCGCGTCGGGGCGGTCGGCGAGGAGCGCGTGGATGAGGGAGTTGGACCCGCCCGCCACCACGGGCACACGCCCGCGCGCCGCGACGGACGCCGCGGCCTCCGCCGCGAGCGCGCGGTACGACGTCGCCGGCAGCTCGCCCGCGTCGGCGCGGACCGCGCCCAGGAGGTGGTGCGGGACGCCGCGGCGGTCGGCGAGGGGCACCTTGTTGGTGGTGACGTCGAGGCCCGCGTAGAGCTGTATCTTGTCGGCGTTCACGACCTCGCCGCCCAGGGCCACAGCCGCGTCGATGGACAGCTTGGTCTTGCCCGTGCCCGTGGCGCCGACGATCACCACCAGCCTCGTCGTGGCGGGCTCCAGCGCCGCCTTGCCGCTGCTGGAGCAGCAGCACCCGCCGTCGCCTCCCCTTCCCCTGTCCTCCATTCTGACGCTGCTGCTGGGCCGCCGCGGGCGCTTCCGTGGCCCGTCGCCAGCGACCGCCGCGGCCGCCATGGGTGAGCGGACGACGGTGCCGATCCTGGCGACGAGGCCCCCGCTCATATAGCCGCCGCCGACGCCGAGCGCCCGAGCCCGAATCCCGCGCGGCAGCACTCGCTAGTGAGTCGCGTTATATACGCGGCGCGAGGCGAAGCGGGGAGGCGGGGCTCACTTAGACTTGGTGGCTAGGCTAGGCTCGCTATAACCAACAAGTGTTCGTCGTTTATTAGTAGTAGTCGTCGTAGAGGAAGCTGCCGCAGTTAGCAGTAGAGTACTGGGCACAGCAGTGGTTTGTTGCGGGGTGAGGCCGAGGCTGATCTGAGTGAATGCCACGGCATTCAATTCACGCGCGAGCTGCTTGCTTAGGAGCCGGGCCTGCTGCAGCCTGCAGCCTTGCACGCCTGGTCTTTCTTCTGCGCCTGCCTGTTTTTGCCTTGTGCCGGGCGCCTGTTCCGGCGCTGTCTGTCCCTCGTCTCGCCTCTCCTGGCCTCTGGCGCTATGGACGCGGGCTGTCGAACACTATCATTGGCAATTCGCAGGGGCGGGGGGCAAGGCGAGCCAGGGCGATGCATGCTTGGTCGATGGCGCAGGCGGAGGCGATATATATGTACTCCCCGGCGCAGATGCTTCTGGGAGGCACAGAGAGATTGAGACTGTTGTCACCGGCACCGCAGGCAGGTGCCTTCGGATTAACGCATAAGCCATCGTCTGAAGCTGATGCCTGATGGCAACCATGCGACGATGCGACGGGGTCTATCGGGATGCGCGCGTCCATCCGCCCGCCCGGCTCTGCTCCAGTGCTCCTCCTTCCATTCCTTCCTTGCCCTGTTCCTGCGCGCCCCCGAGAGCTGATCGCGGCAGGGAATAAGAATGCGGGCGCCGGGCGGGCAGTGGCACGGGCAGCAAAGGGCCTCGGCTCGCGCAACGGTGCAAGCTTAGAATAAGCTCCGCGTGCCTCGCGGAACAGAGCGCCCGCGGCCCGGCCGCCGGCCGGTGGCCGGTGGGGGAGCGCGCGGTGCCCCCGCACGCGTCTCGATCGCTAGCTCGCACCGGCGCCGCCGGGGTCCAGTGCGCGCCCCCACCCGTTCCCCACCCCCACAGGCATACATACGATGGGCAGTTGTGCACACAGTACAGGTCTGAGCCTGCTGCCTGCCCGTGCCGGAGCCTGAGCGGGTGTCATTACGAGCGAGCGACACGGCAGGGCCTCCAGCAGCAGCAGCATTTCCTTGGATGTCATTGCGAGCATTTCCTCGACTGCTCAGCGGCGGCATCCATGCCGACATGCCGTACATGCCTGCTTGGAAGAAAACGGGCCCGGGCCCCGTGGTTATTTCCCCTTCTGTTTGGTACGATACGACCAATCTGGGTCCGTCAATGTCAGTGCCTGCTCCAGCCTACCCGATCCAGCAGTAAAAACCTGCGCCGACCTGCAGCCTGCAGGGCTTTACGTGCACACAGTTGCCACTTGCCACGCTGGGGGCGGCACAGAACGGTCCGTGACCGTACGCGACCCTGGCTCTTATTGGTAGCAACTAGCTGTGTTTGGATCTATACATTAATTTTTAATTCAAATCAATTGAATGTTTAGATACTAATTAGAAGAATTAAATATGAATTAATTATAAAACTAATTGCATAAACTAATTACATTGGATGTTCGGAGACAACAATGTCACCAGTTGAAGTGTGCGTAAACCTGACAAGGTTATTACGTAATTATACTTTATATGAGGGGAGCCTACAATCTTGTTGTCGCAACTAAATTTGAGATCAATTGGAGACAACACAATGGGTTACATTTTTCCCCGTATATTCTCCTCCTACAGATAGGGCAAACAAGGGAGAAAGTTTTTTGATCACTTATTCCGCTCACCATTTTTGATTGGTTTTCTTGATGCAAATAGATTTAATCTAATAATTTCTTTTATATTGAGTCATGGGCTTGTTTGACGTATGAAAAATGTCCTCTATTGAAATGAAATGCTCCCGAATTTCCTAAAACAAAAGGAAAATATTTTCCACTGTCCTACGGTAAGAACAAGAAGATAGATTTATATCTTAATTAAGCCTTACTACCTAAGATATGACCAATAAACTGTTGGCTACACTCCGACATGTTTTTTTTAACGCAGTGCGGACATTTACTTTGGCATGGTTTGCCAGAGAGACACGGCAATGTGTTTGAAACAAAGAAAAAAAACACCCCCGCAAAAGTATATATAGGTGATGAGGATCATGGCCGAACACCTGATGTACGCTCGGCAGTGTGCTTCGGCCTGCGGCTGCACGACCTGGTCTCAAGCCCCCTGCCTTTCGGCAACGACGTTCCTTTCCGTGTCTGCTGAGCATACCACCGTTCGTTTGCTCCCCCATCCCTCTGTGTCCTCTTGCCATCATGCCCACCGTCTTTTTGTTTCTGTGCACGAGATAATCTCCTCAGTGCAACGAAAGGGACGCGTGTTCGTAACGCGATCTGTGAGCATGAACTTGGGAGAAGCTTGCCCCATGCAAACAGCCCAGGGTCCTGCGTTCGCGGGGTAGCCGCCCAGCTTGCAACGCGTTTCGGTTTCGGTTTCGGTAGGGCACGTACGAGAGAACGGATTCTCCTGTCAAATGAAAACGAGCCTCCTGCTCTCCAATCCAATGTGCTGCAACCTGCAGGTCTCCCGTACGTGCCCGTGTTTCCGTGCCGCCGTCGTCGCTGTTTGCTGGGGTCTGGGGGCAAGGGCGCGCGCAGACGCAGCGCTCTTGTTCTGGCTGCCGCCTACCGCAGGCAGGGGCGGGCGGCAGCAGGCCAGCAGGCTAGCTGCTGCCTGATCACTGGCGCGCTGAGCTGAGGATGCTCTCCTCATTTTTCTCGTGGCTTCTGCGTCGTTAGGATGGTCCGGTCAGGTGCCACTAGTATTACTCCTACTCAGCTCAATATTCATTTATGGGACGGACTTGCTCAGCCCCGCGATGCCACTGGCCACTGCCTAGTGGTTTCTGCACAAGCTCGACGGCAGCAGTTTTGCCATTCTCAGCGCTAGGGAAAATGGGCGACGGAAAGGTCCCTGGTCTGATACTGTACTGTGTAAAAGGTCTCTGGACTTTTGGGAGGACAGTGTTGGTTTTTTTATTTGTAGCTACCAACATTTATTTCATATCATATATTATGGTCAATATATATTCATCTCAACGTGGAATTATTTATTGATGCGAGTGACAAGGGAATTATTGATGCGGAATCTAACTCCTCAAGTTGTACTCGAGGTGCCGAGGACGTTTGTGCTGGAATACAGTAGAGGAACAAGTTGAGATCGACTCTACTGGACTGTTTATTATGTACGTACATGTATGACCCGGGTACAACGCGACGAAAGAGCTGGGTTTGTTTTGCAAGATCGGCTCTGCATGCTGTTAGCCCACATGATCAGATTGGAATTGATCTCATATATACAACTGATCATGGCACATGACTCACATATGTGTGCTAGGGACTAATATATTTTAGACTCATTAAACTGACCTGTGATCGTGGTTGGTGACATGGTTTAGGAGTCACACGGATTTCTCCGGAACACAGATGGAATATTTGTTACATCTGGAAGTGGAGTATATAAATAGGTCCCTACCCTGTAGCCTCATTATGCATTGTGAGCGGCATCACGGATAAGGTAGAGGAATAGAGGGTAGACCGCATAGCTTACAATTTCCTACTGACAGCACTTATCTTTTAGTGATGGGTTCTCTGTGACTGTAGTATTAACTTCGGGGTGGATCGTCCGTCCATACAAAACTAATAAGCAGTTTGCTTTAGGACGTCCGTTTTTATAGCGATGTCTCTATTTATATATATATATATATATATATATATATATATATATATATATATATATATCCTTTAAGTACAGTCATGTTGAAGTGTTATTATATTCAAGCAAACTTGCCTCAGAATTTCCTTTCATATTATTACCATGGGACTGTACAGACTCAATAAAAAGGGCCTTTTTTTTTCGACTAGAAAAGGGGCCTAAATTGGAGTAGCATGTAGGGGATATAGTGGACATTTCTCCATCTTGCATGCAAGTTCTTCTTATTATTTCAGGTCCATCTTGCATGCAAGTTGCACGCACGTTTTTTTGCGGGTAAAGTTGCACACACGTTGATTCCCACATATTGAGGTTCATTGTCTGGGGGGTCTAGCATGCATTGCTTGCCATCCAAGACTGCTGTGTTCTTGTTCAGTTGCAGGGTTCTCGGCATTATTATGGCCTAGCCGAATATTGATATCTAACCATAGATTTGCTCGACCTTTATTTTTCTCCATATTCAATCTGCAGTAACCCTAGGTACATTGGTTTCTCATTGCATATGCACCGGTCCTGACTCCAAACGTACCATGAATCCATGATATACTAGCTAGATTTCTTCGAGAATCGGGTCTGTCATAGACCCAGCCTGCTTTCTAAGCAAATGCTTTTTTCAAGAGGACCATGGAGCAAATCAAAGAAATCCATTTAGTTTATCAACCTGCTACACAGGAAACGAGCAAAATAATCTACCGAGTCCACACTAACCTCAGCTGAGAAGCAACTGAAGAAAATATGCATTAAGCATCAGCTGAATTTGTTTAAAATATTTAGTATGGTATTTGACCGTCATGTTTAAAATTAAACATAAGTCTTCATAAGCAATCATTATATATGAGTGTAGTCCTCCATTAAGAAAATAATTAAGGGATCCTCCGCCTTACCATGAGTAGCAAAATGCTCTATCTTTGCCTTTTATTTTCTTTGTTCAACCAAATTTCTATGACTATATTTAATTAAAATTAATCATTACTTCGTAAAGTGAACATGTACTTCTTTGACTTCAAAAGAAACTCATTGCAACTATTGCAAACAGTATTTTATTTTATAAAAAAGGCCAATTGAAGCAAACCTCTCTTTTTTTTGCGAAAAGACAAAGTATACCGATTTTCTTGAATGATTCCTCGATTTATTCTTATTTCCTGTTTTAGAGTTAAAATATTATTCTTCTTCGATGTTATAATGAATTAATACTTTTATGTGAAACATTTAATATGGATGTTATATATATAACACGAACATATATAAAATCAACATGTGCAAGGAGCCCGGGAGAAAATAAAATGGGGACCAAATATAACAAATACTACTTCATGCACTTGCAGAAAAAGGAGGGTCATATGCGGAGAACCTGAATGCATTTCAGGAAACCTTTTCTAGAGACATATTGCAAGTGGAGGAGAATGAGGATACCTAGCCGTGCATGCATCTATGGCCCGGAATTTCGTACTCTACCTTTTGTCAACTCACATGGCATATCTTGCTATTTGGAGAATAATTGAAAATGAACAAATGGTCAAAGTGCATTTGACCACACATGGGGGATTGGAGATCAGGTAAAGAAATATGAAGTCAAGGAGATGAAGTTGGGATATAGGCGGTTGGTCGTCTCTGGGCCGCCGCTCATTCTAGTTCTCTTGGTTTACATACAAACACATAAAAAGACATCACCTTTTAGTTAATCAGTAAAAAATAAAGTTGCAAATGAGTGTTATGGGCGAAAAAAATTTAGGAAATGCATATCAAATAGAAAAAAAGAAATAGAGGAGTAAAATGAAGTACACAACCAGAATAATTTAGTAATATGAAACAAAGAAAGCATAGATCCATCGAGCATATTAAGATTCAGAATGAGAAGAGACAGGCATAAAGAGCTCTATCCTTCCCCTCCATGATAAAAAATGCGATTTGATGGGGAAGAATTAGGAATATGGTTATGACTGCAACTATACTAGGTGTAGCTAGCTTGGGAGGTTTGGAAGCCAGAGTTCTAGGATTGGTTGAGGCGACCTTTTGCTACCAAAAGTTGATCCATCAGGGCATAATGGAACCCCATTTGCACGAAAAGTACCATCTCTTTTTCGCTACCATGCATTGGTGTATCAAGTACCCGACCACTACGACAGAATCTCTTATCAACGCGCCTTAGGCTTGTTATTACCTCTGTTGGTAGTGAGTTACGTGTGGTTGCCACACTCACGTAGTGAGCATCCACAATCTGTTGGGAAAAAAGGTGCACATCTTTTCGCTGTTCAAAATCCTGGAAATTTTTTATCAGATGAAAGATTAGATAGAAGAACACAGCCTGTTACTCTTCAAGTTTGGAAAAAGGACCCTTTTATTTTGAGGTTGACTATTAAGTTCACGTTTATTCTTGTTTGTTATCTGGATCGATGGATATATTCATGAAACTTATACTGCATGATATGCTTGCATGGGTTATTGGTTTTCCTTTCTGTCCAAAAAATAGTATATAGCATATATGCATTTATGACATTGTTTGGTCCATTTTTTTTGCGGATATGTTTGGTCCATGTCCATATCAAAATAGTCTGTGTCAACTTGTTTCATCTCGTAGGAGATTTGTATTTAGGAGATGCGCAAATGCTCTTGCAAAAACTTAAAAGTGACACTACTTCTCTTGTCGTATTAGCCTCCGAAGATATATGCCTTGCCAAGCCACACGCGTAAAGGTGGGTTTTTTTTCTCTGTAACACAGAAAAGATTTAAAGGTGCACAGTACACAAACTTTACCTTTTTAAAGGCCGGGTCTCAAGGATACAAAGGGGGGAAAAAACTTGTCTAGATTTTATCTCTGTTATTCACTAGGAGACGTAAATGAGATGAGCAATGATTTGCAAGACTGCGCGCAAAGATGCGATCATAGCCATTTGGCTTTGTTTCTCCCAGGGATTTCTTTGTCCACAAATTGAAATGGTCCGGTCCGTACCACAAGTACGTGCAAATGCATGCAAGCTGTTGGAGTACGTTGGGATTCAAAGGCTAGTTTAATTGGACAGATTATCTGATTGCCAATCATGCTGCAAGCTTTCACCTTTCTTTCGCCGAGTGATTCCCTCGACATTGCACTGTGAGTGTGAGGCCTTTAATCTGAATTCCGATCCCTCTCCGCAGTGTTTTGTGGTGTGTCCGCGGAATACGTACCATCCGGACATTGTGCGTCGCTCTCTGGAATCATATGCCACCACATTAGCCCTCATCGTTCATCCCTCCATCCAGATGATGCGCCGGTGCATGTCAGTTTGATGTGCGACCTTACAAGCACGCACTTTTTTAGCATATATATAACAGATGAACGAATAAATACTAGGAGCCACATCAATTCCGCCTCCACTTCTACCAACTTTGTGTGAGCTCTTAGAGCGAGCAATGGATAGATAGTTCAAAATTTTTACTTTTTCTTGACAGGCATGCAATTTTTTTTCCCCAATGCATATAGCTGTATCATCCTCTAATACAATGGAAGCCCTGATCACTTCTTCATTGACATATGTTTGGTACCAAGAAATGAAATATGTCTAGGTGAAGTTTTTAACGTGTTGATGCACCACAAAAAAACAAATTTACAAATTACAACTATAGTCCATCAGGAAATGCCTAAAAGGCTAAAACCCTCCAGCACGAAAAGCTGGCCATCACGGTGATGGTGACCCGTCTTAATTGCTGGCTGAGTGTTTCACCAAATTAAATATGCCATGATGATCAAATACCAACGCAAGTACTATTCTACTATGGGCATGCATCAAGGGTGATAATTTGTTAGGATGACGACTACCACAAGCATAAGCATGCTAATCAATTCAATTAACATGTTTCGACGATGACGATGGATAAATCAAATAAATAAGTAAAGTAATTTGGAAAATTACTATTTAAGGTCATGCATGCATGGTTGAGTCAATTGCTACACTAGTAGCTTTCAGCGAGACAGAATGATAGAGCTGTGACGGCTTCAGTAAGGTATACTATGTGTCTTCAGATACTTTAATTAAGATGATGAGCATGTACTGAAGTAACTATATATTTTCACTCTAGTGATCGGATCAATCACCCTCTACATATATTTTCCTTTGTGGCTGATAGCATCCAGGTCTGCTGTCCTGGTTTGCTTGGCTCTTTTTTAATTTATTTTTCTCTATAATTTTGTCTATCATCAATCTTACTTCAAATTAACAATTGAAGCGAGTGAGGGATCGATCGGAGAACTGAACTGATGAAGCTGATCGTATATGCCGAGTTCCGCATCCCTTCTAACAAGAGAACGCATTAGATGATATCACCTAGTGTAGTCTTGTCATTTTGTGATCAGTGATGTATTTGCTACTAGTTGTTTAGGAGATGAGCTCATATCGTTATTGCGTAGCTAGCTAGAAGTCTAGAAGCACTCGACGGTTGCCATATGCACTTGTATATATAGAAAAAGAAACCAAACTATCAGATCAGCAAGAACTTGGAATTAATTTAACAATTCAATGAACGTTTAAATTACAAAATGGACCAACATATAGTCTACTTCCTAATCTCTAATTGAAATATGGTAAGTCCCCAGTTTCTTTCAAGATTTGTCTTGGGTGAGTTCAAATATATATCATGGCCGACCATTTAATTTACATATTCTGAGAAATTAATTTACCATGCGCGAAGAAGGCACGAGAAATGCATGAATTACAAGGAAAAGACAAAAGAAACATTCCGAGTGATATAATAACTAAAACTCCCAATAAAAAGGGAAAATAACGTGGAACACAGAAGGGCATAAGAATTCCCTAGCTAGGTGACATGAGGTCCTTTTTATTAATCTATTCTTATTCTGTACCCTTTAAAGGAATCGCTATTTAGCCAATCTTATCATATGTGTGTACTCCTATCTCATCATTTTGGTCCCGGGCACCGCTTAAAATTGTGATCCGTCGAGCCACAGTCGATGTTTTTCATGCAGTTAATTTCCGCACTGGAAATTGCTTTGGAAATAAAAGTTCCGGGATGACGTGGCTGCCGTAGTTTTCTTTAAAAAAAAACTTTTCCTCTTGAGTTAATTATTACCTTCATTCAGTCACAGGACGACGCTTCAGACCATGAAAACAATCTATTTTCTTAGCTTATTTTCTTTGTCTGGAACGTTATACATTATTGACTGGTGATAGTATCTAAAATACTACTCTCACATAGCAGATGGTCACATCAGAGCACCATAAACTAATTAGCATGCATTTTTCAGATCCTGTAGTGCTAGCTTTGCTCTCACATAGCAGTTGGTCACATCAAGCAACATAAATTAACGAAAACTTATACTTCCTTCGTTCCAAATTATAAGTCATTCTAACTTTTCTGGAGAGTCAGAACATATCAAGTTTGACCAAATATATATAATACAGTACTAACATTCATGATATCAAATAAGTACCATTAGTTTCTTCATTAAATATATTTTCATAGTATATCTATTTGGTACCATAAATCTTTTTTATCATCTTTATAATTTTGATCAAATATAAAATAATGACTTACAATTTGAAACGGAGGAAGTATATAACGTATATGCTGACGGGCGCCGATCGTTGGAGAGCTTGATCTGTTCGTACAGCACAACAAATTCAGCAGCGCCGAGCTCGCCGTCGTCATCTGGCGATGCGTTGGCCGGTTTCCCGGCTCGCGAAGGTGACGCTGGGAAGTGCGGACAGGGACGCGCTGGCTTTTTAATCTGTCAGCTCGATCAGCCTAGCTATATGAGCTGAGCTGAGCATCATACGACGCGGCGTGGTTGCGTGAACATAGTACGTAGTACGAGGGTGGCCCGGTTGGAGTCTTGGAGAGATGATCACCAGAGACGATGTCAATTACGTAGTTGTAAGCGCCACCACCAGCTCGCGAGCGTGTCTTTTTTTCGTAGCTGTTATCGGTCGCTCCCAGCCGGGCCCCCACTTTCCGGTCTTCAAGCTCAACACCTCATCGATCGTGCCATTTTCGTCTTCTCCGGCAGAAAGTTAACACTGCCATGCAATGCATGGTGAAGTCCACCTACCAAAGGGAGGAGCTACGCATGCTTTCTGCGGCCGCGCAGCTTAGTCCAGCAAGTATACGACGGCTCCGTTTGGTTCTTTAGGAGCTCCTAAAATTTTTATCACATCGAATATTTAGATACCAATTAGAAGTATTAAATATAAACTAATTACAAAATCAATTGCACAGATGGAGGCTAATTTGCGAGACGAATCTATTAAGCCTAATTAGTCCATGATTTGACAATGTGGTGCTACCGTAAATATGTGCTAATGATGGATTAATTAGGCTTAATAGATTCATCTCGGGAATTAGCCTCCATCTGTGTAATTAGTTTTATAATTAGCTCATGTTTAGTCCTCCTAATTAACCTTCAAATATTCGATGTGATGTGAATTTTAATCCGGATCCAAACATCCCGTACAAACGGTAGATAAATTACATGAGTTTCTCAACCATATATAAATTGATTAAGCAACGTTGATTAGTCCCCGGTTAGATTCGCTCCTTTTCACCTGCCGCTGCCTGTTAGACGGCCGCCGATCTCATGTCCGTTTTGTCGAGTTGATTGAGAGGAGATCGATTAAGAACAAAAGCGAACATTCGCATCAATCGTTGCCAAATGGCCAATTGTTTAGCAACACGCGCCGCTAGAAAACGAACGGATCAGGTGAGGATGTGCGGGCACGTTGAGCCGCGCTACTCAAGCTAGCAGCACAGCAAACACAGACAAACGCTGCATATTTCATCAGAGGGTTTGTATTGTGCCTTCATCGGCACCTGTCAACAAGTTGCGCATACTGACGAGGTTTTATTTTTCGGACTACAGCGAACACACTTATTAAAAATGTATTTCCCCTGTTCTTAAATATATTAGGGTTTTGAACGAGCTAGTACACGTGACAACAGCACACCCTGCAGAAAAGAGGGCTCCTATCTAGCTTCCGTATGGCGGATAGAGAGGATGGTTTAGAGACCTATTAAACCCACAACCGTCTCCATCTTTCCCACCGCTTCCTCTTCTTCCCTAGACTGCACCGCCCCCCTATATGTGATCGTTCCATCCCCTGTGACTACCAACCAAACACATCAAAAAAGGATGACTCTGTCCCGACCTGTCCCTCCATCCAAACACACCCTTAGAGACCCATTAAGCCCACAACCGCCTCCATCTTCCCTACCGCTTCCTTTTCTTCCCCAGACTCCACCGCCCGCCCCTTCTCCAACCCACCCGGTGGCGCTCCTCCTCACCCTCACCGCTGGCCCCTTCCACCGAATAGCCACCTTCTTCTTCCCTAGGCTTCCCCTCCCCGCCGCCACCTCCACCTAATCCAACGCTCCTCCTCACCCCGCCACCAGCCACTGCCCACCGGATGGCCACCCACCTAGGTGGCAGTGCTCCCGCGCCACCTTGCCTCCGCAGCCAGCCAACCCACCACCTCCTCTAGCTCCCCTCCCCCTCCCCCACTGCCAACCTACTCTTCTAAGGCCGGTGGGCATTGGAGCCCTCGGCACTCCAAAACCCTAACCCTAAGGTCCCTCGACCTTGACCACCATTGCCCACCCCTTCGACCTCGAGCATCGGAGGAACGGCGGTGGCGGCGCGTGAGGACACGCAGAAGCTAGGGCGCACGGGGGAGGAGAGGAGATGGGACGGTCCATCTGATGTGCACTTAAACCACCGGAAGCCACATAAGATACTGGCTTCCGGAAGGCCGAATAGGATTGGCGTGCAGAGAATGGTAAGTCGAATGGACGAGCGAAATCCTTGTCCGATAGCCCACAGGGAGATTTGAGCAGACACCACGATGATGGGCTTTCTGTAGCTTAGCCCATCCCCATTTTAGACCAAACAAACAATCAGCTGCACGGCCCATTTTCTAGCCCAAACATGACGCACTTGCTGTTCTTGCTCAGTTTGCTCACAACTCACAAGTCGCACGGCGACGCGGAGGCGGAGGGGTCAAAGTCAAACAGGCCTCTCCGAGCCGGCGTCCCCACTCCCGAGCGGCGGAGCGGCCAACTCCCGGACAACGGGACAAGACAAGCACCCACGAGCCCACGACCTGCCCACTCCCACGGGCAACGCCACGCGAAAAATTCCCTCTCAAGCAGAGCGCCCCAGCACGTGCGCCTGCCACACCACCGATCAACAGGCCGGCCGAGCAGCGCGGCTCGCATGGCGGCGATCTCGCACCGGATCGCGGGGTCCGGCCCGCGCGGCGCCGCGGTGGCGCCGCCTCGCCCGGGGAGGCGCGCCGCCGTGATCGCGGCCGCCACGGCCAAGGGCGCGCAGCGCGCGCGGGCGCTGGAAGGCGCGAGCGACGAGCTGAGGGCCGCCGCGGCGCAGTGCCTGGACTGGGCCCCCGCGCGGCGCCGGGTGCGGGCCGCCTTCGCGCCCGTGCTCCCCAACCTCGACCACTGCCTCTTCAAGGTTCGTGTGCCCCGTCGCTCATCGCATGATTGGGTTTCCTACGCTGTAGCTGTAGCAAGAGGTCTCAAACTGTCAAAATTAGCACTCGGGAAATGGTCGAATTCGACGCTTGCCAGTTGCCACCTCATTAAAGGTGGCCAGGTGGTCGAGCAGAAATTACTCCTCAACTGGTAGGATTTGTTCTATTGATATGCGTTGATATGCGTATCTCTAGTTCCTGCGTGCCGCTGCAAGCACAACAAAATTAGCAGTATCGCAATGGAGGCAATAAGGATGACGTGTACGTGTGGGCAGCCCTGTTCTTCAATGTGCAATTTGCAGTATCCTCGTGCCATCTGAGAGAGATGGGTTCGATTGAAGTCTTCATATTGCCTCATCTAACTTAATCTGCTTTACCAATTAGTAAACATAAAATTTAACGGATGATATTGAAAACATAACCATCTGCACGAGTTTTTTAGTTCCGATCGGTAGCCTTGTAATACTGGATTCATACAATATCAGTTGGCCCGTTTTCTCACTTCCTCTATCATGCTTTTCATTTTGCAGATGGCTCCCAAGGAAATCCATATGGAAGAGGTAGGGACATGATGGAATTTCTGAATTGACCTTGCTTTCCATTTGGTTCAAGTAGTTGTGTAGTACCCTCGCAAATATGCAATACATGTAGCACAAGTACAATTTCTGCTGGAAAAGTTGGGATCATGACATCCATTAAATGGTAGATATTTTGAGTCACTGCACAAGCTCGTGATGTATTCAGCAAGCAGAACTTTACAGAGATAGGGAGTGACATGATGTTGCCATTGCCACATTAACTAATAACCCAAATTAATTTACTTGTAGACAGTTAGCCTTTGAGTGATACTAACAGATCAGCAGGAAGTTTAAATCCTGAAGTAACTGTTCAAGGGCTTCTTTCCTTGCTTTGGGTATTGATACTACTTGTTTCTGCAGAATTATGAGAAAAATTCAAAGGGAGTTGAAATATTCTGGAAGAGCTGGCTGCCAAGAGAGGGCACTGCCACAAAGGCTGCACTTTTCTTCTGCCATGGATATGGGGATACCTGCACTTTCTTTTTTGAAGGTGACATTACCCTGTTCTGTCATGTTTTACTTTGTGTTTAACATTCCTTTGCCTGCATGTCTATTAACAAGCTTGAAAATACCAGGGGTTGCTAAGAGGATTGCTGCTGCTGGATATGCAGTGTATGCTATGGATTACCCTGGTTTTGGCTTGTCATATGGTCTGCATGGCTACATTGCAAGCTTTGATGGAATGGTGGACCATGTCATTGAACAGTATGCACGAATAAGAGGTTTTATTGGCTTATCTTCTGTAGCCAATAGCAGATATATTATGTAATGATATATTATTTGCATCATGATATAGTGATTATTAATGTTCAGGCATGAAGGAAGTGTGTGAGCTGCCGCACTTTCTCTTGGGGCAGTCAATGGGAGGTGCAGTTGCCCTGAAAGTACACTTGAAGCAACAAAAAGAATGGGATGGCGTGCTTCTTGTTGCGCCTATGTGCAAGGTATTTCTCAAACTACTGAGTATACTAATCAAATCTGGTGATCACATAACTGCATTCTTTTGTTTGTACTAGTATAAGCTGCATAATTTCAAGTGTCCACTAGCACTCTGATCATGACTTGCACACAGATGTGGGTGACTGGCTGTGTAGTTCACAGTAGGTGGGGAAATAGTGCACTGTGAATGGGAAACAACTGAACAAGAAATGACTTCCCATTCACATGTTTGTCAAACAATTTTATTGCATGGGTACTAATAACTGCAAAGTCCATGCCAATTTTAATTTTAGTTGCAGTCGTAGCATATGTCCAGCTTTGCTGCAATATATCACAACTAATCTGTAGCATGCATGAAGAAATCACCTAAGTTTTATTTACTTATCTGTCATAAACAACTAGCGACTTGTATTGGGGTCTTTCTTTGAAGTATGTTGGCATGTTTTTCAAGCCCAAGGATATACGTACTTGATTTATTTTCTGTTCTCATTCTTGTTCAGTAACCTGTTTTCTGAGGCTGACTTCTTTTTGGCAAGATTTCAGAAGAGGTAACACCACCCGCACCAGTATTGAAGGCCCTGAACATATTGTCATGTCTTCTCCCTGAAGCGAAGTTATTTCCGCAGAAAGATATAGGAGATTTGGCATTTAGAGACCCAAGGAAAAGAAAAGTAGTAAGTTTCTTGCAGAGTCTCCTGTGCTTATATTCAACTTGGTTTGCTTGAAAGTAATGTATCATCTAGCATGTATCCTATTATCCATGTGAGATTTGTGGTTTGTCTCTCTTCTCTTGTTCAATATGGAACTCCACATTCTCGTACAATTTGCCTTGTTTGTCACAACCTTCTAGTAATAGTTTATGTTACCTCTAGAAAATGAATCAATAGTTCGATACAGCACTGCTGGTTGAAATATTTAAGATATTTACCTTGCTATTTTCATTTTTCAGGCTGAGTACAATGCCATCTCATATTCCGACCAAATGAGATTAAGAACAGCAGTTGAACTTCTGAAGGCTACAAAGGATATTGAATCACAGTTGGAGAAGGTAACTATCACTTGCACTTGTTTCTCATGGATTTGGATTTCTTGTTTTATATTGTTTAAACATGATCCAATGCAAGTCATGCAACCACTGCATTTCTACTCATTGTAGAAGTACCTAAAGAAAAACATTTCTGACACATTTGATATTTCTATAGATCTCCTCCCCATTGCTGATTCTTCATGGAGCCGCAGACATGGTAACAGATCCTCACGTAAGCAAATTTCTGTATGAGAAAGCTAGCACGAAAGACAAGACCCTGAAGCTCTATGAAGGTAGTTACCACTCAATCTTAGAGGGAGAGCCAGACGACCGGATTTCAACCGCAATTAACGACATCATTTCCTGGCTGGATTCACACTGTTGAATACCCTTGGCCTATGGGTCACATCCATTGTTGTTGATCTTTAGTTATTTCGGGCAGCATGGGACTCTCATGCTTTAAATTTTCGCATGGTGTGTAGAGATTCCGAGTTCAGTTCGTTGGGGGCTTGATATCATGATGCTGTTAACTGACTAAATATTTTTTTGTTAATTTTGAACACAGAATTGTATAATTTTTTTATTTGATGTCTTTCTTCTTTTGACCACAGTCAAGTTTCACATGCCAAGATCTAACCTAGGCTGCCAATTATATATTTTTTTTACCTGGTACTTGGTGCATGAATTCTACTGATAAGCCGGCTGGACTTATAAGTTGGCTGAAAAGTTGAAATTAAAAAGCTGAAACGGCTGATTTGTTGTAAGAGAAAAATACTATTCGGTGGCTGATATGCTTAGGTTTTCTCTGCATTTCAGAGACCACAACATAATACCCATTCTTATTTTTTAGGGAAGATAATCCATTGTACTGGGGTACAGAAGGTTATTCCCAGGCTTACTATTTATCATGAAAATATTTTGTCAAGTGCAAGTCTAAAGCTATATGTACGCCTATCCTCAAAGCTATCACAAAGAAGACACTTTCTTGAGTTACAAGTTGCAAGCGTTTGATGTTTTTCACTGTCTTATATTGTACTGTGTTTGTAAAATTGAATGTAACTATGATATTATGAAAGTGCATTGTAGGAGTATATGGTATTTTGTAAAATTGAAAGTTTGACCAAAAATATATTCATAAATTTGTGCTTTTCGTGGTCGAAGGGATTATAATTAAAAAATTTATGTTTCGTCGATGAAACTTATATTAAAAGTGTATCACAGAGGATACAACAACTAGACCTATTCATACCCTGAAGAAAACGCGGCTAACAGCCTAACACTGACTAAACTTTCCTAATGAAAATCTCCAACCGAAAAAACGAACAACGATAGGGGTATAACTGTAAAAATACATAAGAAGAGCTTGTCTTTCCCGTCGCCCCTACTCCCTTGAGCTGTTGACAACATCGGCAGGTGCATCCGTGGGCGAGGCCGCCGACGATGTCGTCCCTCAACTCGCTCTTCAACCGCTCCACCTTCGGCACCAAATGGTTAGCCTTCTCGTCCGGTTCCAATCACGAACCCCTGCCTTGGAGACAAATTTCCGGTTTCGGTTTCGGGGCGGATTTTATTTTTACCAGGGGCGGATTTTAAGATCACGAGTTTCAGCGTGCTTGCTCGGAGTTCTAGATTTAGATTCCTCACTAGAGTTGACTACTTGATTAAGATTCCATATGGTGATGCAAAAAAAAAACTAGCAGTACCAGCTGGATCTGAATGATGTCGAGTGCCTTTCTTTGCCCCCTCCCCTCCTTGAGTGCGAATTGCCATTCCTGAGAGCCGTATGTTAGAAGTTGATGAGCAGTTCCATGCATGTTATGTTGCTAAAGGTGTTACATGCTCTTAATCGGACACGTTGTTGGAGGACTGATAGTTAGCTTCATTTTTGGTAGCAAGGATGGCTGCTTATATCTGAAGATTATAGCCACCATGCCCTGATAAAAGTCGAAGTAGTATTGGGGCTGACGAAATTGTACTAGTAAGTACCCCGTGTGCATTAGTCTAGATGCTGCGACAACAGCTAAGGACTTCGCTTAAGTTGATTTGAGTTATCGCAGTACTCATTAATTATCAGCTATTACATGGCTATGTGCTTGCCCACAGTCAGTTAATCTTTTGTGGTCTCTCAGTGTTTTTCATTTACATGCATGGTGGGATTTGGAGAAATCAAATGCCATGTTATTTAAAACCTTAAAACTAATAGAATTTGTGCTTTGTGTAGCAAAACATGTCTGAATCTTGTCATTTCGAGGATCAAGCTGCTGCGCAATAGGAGGGAGTTGCAGCTGATAAATATGCGAAAAGAGATGGTTCAGTATCTTCAGACTGGACAGGAATCTATCGCAAGGATTCGAGTAAGTTGGAGTGGTAGCTTTCATAGTTCTCATTATTTGATTCTTTTTTGCGTTTTTCTAACCTGTTCTTAAATCATAGGTGGAGCACATTATACGGGAGCAAAATATATTGGCTGCCTATGAGATTGTCGAGCTTTTCTGTGAATTTGTTCTGGCACGTGTCCCTATTGTCGAGGTCCAAAAGTAGGTCCTACTCTATCTATGTGATTGAATTAAAATTGTAATGTCATGACTCGGGATTCTTTTTTTCCCTATCAGAACACTATTAACAGCTTCTAGTTTTACCATGGAGCAGGGAATGTCCCTTGGAACTGCGAGAAGCAATTTCTAGTATAATCTTTGCATCAGGAAGATGTTCAGACTTGCCTGAGCTAATGCATCTCCGTAATTTGTTTACCACCAAGTATGGTAAGGAGTTTGTTGCTGGTGCTATGGAATTGCGCCCTGACAGCGGTGTCAATCGCACTGTAAGTGGAACCTCCAACATGCGCTTCTTTTTTCGGACATCAGAATTGTATTCCTCACAAAGTGAGCATCTTTTACCTCGAAAAATATTGAATATCTTGTATATAGATAATTGAGAAGCTCTCGGTGAAGGCTCCGTCAGGTGAATCAAAGCTGAAAGTCCTGAAAGCCATTGCCCAAGAGTACAATGTTGAATGGGATTCATCTAATACTGAAGCAGAATTCAACAAGAAATATGAAGATCTACTGGTAGTGTTTGTTAACTCATTACTTATTCTCTGATTCATAGACATGAATGCATATGAGAGGTGTTTCATGTGACATCTTCAAACTTAGGTGTTTGCATTACTGCTTTCTATAATGAATGGAACTATAATGCTTAAACATCTACCATTTGATATTTCTGTGGTTGGGGTTAACGTCACTCATTTTCAGTTGAAGGAATTTAGTCAGATCTTTATGCTCATCCTGAGAAACCATTACTTTCCTCTTACACCTTTTTAAGTTCATGCAAGACACTGTTTTTTTTCCATCGTACATTCAGCTAGGAATCTTGGACTGCCAGTTGCGTACTCTGCATGTTTTGCCAGAATAGGTTTCTGTGTCCATCTTTCTATTTCAGTTTATAGTGTTTTCCCTCCTTTTTCGGCCTTGTGGCATTGGTCCAATCTTCTGTCCTTACCTCAATTATCTTGTTCCTATCACTATATTCATGCCCTTGGCTAGTTGGACTGATTTTGATTCTTACACATTGGCAATTGAAACATTGTCTTTTGTTGCTACAAAATTGTTGGCTGCTTACCAATTCATAAGCATGATGCACTTGATTAAGGAATATAGAAGAGACAACCAGAACTAACTTATTTCACGCCTCTGTATGCCTACAGTTAGCGTTGTTGAGAGCTAAATAATTCAGTTAAGTTTGATCAGGATACTCTAGAACTAAAAGTCACTCCATCTGTTCTGTGCTGGTATGCAGGATGGCTCAGCATCTTCAGTCCACCAGGTCCAGGCTCCTGTTATTGAAAGCTCTCTGGTTGCTTCGGCCTCCAGAGATAAGCCGCCAGTGTTGATTTCACCTGTCGAGGATGCAGGAAAACCCCATGTTCACGGGTCCCCAAGTTCACCAGCTGGGAGTGCAAGAGCGTACGCTGCCACTAAGTCAAATCCGTCAGCCCAGGAGCACCACTCCCCTGCCGAGGAGATATCTTGCAGCAGCCCAAGTTCGTCAGACGCCCTGGAAAAAGCTCGAGTGGCCATTGCTTCTGCCACCCGTGCATCTGCCGCGGCTCGTGCAGCAGCCGAACTTGCAAAGGTTAAAATTACAAGTCAGTGAGCGTCTTCAGTTTCAGCAAAGGCGAGTCAGGGAATGAATCTTACACAGTTTACGAATCTTGCAATTCATCAGGATTGACTGAATCATATCTCATGGAATAACTGTGTTACTGTATATCACCTTTGTGAGTGTGAGCACAACAAATTAGATAGTATGGCTTTCTGTCACCGTCTTCCTTTGCATATACTGAAAGAAAATGTTGTGGTTTCTGCTTAAGGGCTTGACTGGAATGCAAGAATGGCATGTATACTACTCATTCGCAGGATTGGGAAAAATCATGTGTTCTAAACGGGATTTATCATGGATTATGCTGTTTCAGTCACAACTGTTTTTAGAATCGAACTGATAGTACGTCATTTGTCTGAAATGCGAGAATGAGGCCGGAATGATTTTCCTTTATCTAATCTAAAAGATGAAATGTGAGAAGACACTGTAGCACAAAATGATGTGGATAAATCGTAATTGGTTGCGAATTCCCGACATCAGAAACTGAAAAGGCCCAATTGTCGAGTTCATCTTAACCCGGGCACCCAGCCCACTCACCGTCCGGCCTCCCACACCGCAAGCGGGAGCGATGGAGGAAGCGAAGGCGGCGGCGTACTACGACGAGCTCAACCGCAAGGGCGAGGGCGCCCGCCGCTTCAAGCAGGGGCTCGGCTTCTCCTCCTCCGATGCGGCCTCCTTCCCCTCCAAGCCCGCCGCCTCCTCCTCCTTCCTGTCCGGCTTCGTCCGCGCTGGCGCCGCCCCCGCCCCCGCCCAAGCCCAACCACCTAATCTCGCGAAACCGCCGCCGCCGCCTCCCGAGCGACCGTCCAGCACACGCCACCGCTCCCGCTCGCCGCCTCCGTCGCGTCCCAGGACCCGGTCAAGGTCCAGGTCCCCGTCTCGCTCGAGCCGGCGCCGATCGAGGTCGAGGTCCCGGTCGAGGGAGCGAAGACGCCGGTCCAGGTCTAGGGAGAGGGACCGCAGGGCGTCCCGGAGGCGCTCTAGGTCGCGGTCGAGGTCTCCTTCCCGACGGAGTGGCAGGAGCTCACACTCGCAAGGCCGGCGGGATCGGCGGCACGACGACGGCCGTGAGAACTCGAAGGGCCGCGGTGGTAGGGACGGCGGTAAAGTGGACTACCCGCGGCTCATTGAAGGATATGATAGAATGGTTGGTCGCGCCCTGCTCTTGCTGCTTGGTAAATTTGTATCTGCTGTACAATTGTGTTGTTAGCATCCTGTTGTTTCGAAATGATGAGAAGTTGATGCTCCTGCAGACTCCAGCTGAGAGAGTTAAAGCAAAGATGAAGCTTCAGCTCTCTGAGACATGTAAGGACCGCACTTAGTTCTTCCTTTTGTTATTATTTGCGCCTTATGAGCTTGGGTGCTGCCTTTTTCAACCAAAAGAAATTTTGCGGCTACTTGTTGGAATACAGTAATGTTTTGGTAGCGATAGTATAGGTTTTTTGAGTACGTGGTTCTGGAGTGTAGTGAAATGTTGGAAAGAGATTGTTGATAAGTTTAGGTAGTTTACTTTGCTATGCTAGCTTGATCAGCTGAAATTCATTGGGGTTAATTCTAAGCAGTGCAAGTTTTGGTTTGGATATATAGCTATGCTTTATATGATATAGCTCCGAAACTGAAAATTAACTCCTTTATACCCAAAGGAAATGCCAAATCCATTACAGATATGTCTAAGCAGTGGTGCTTATGTGCATTTCTGTTTGTTTATGTAGCTATGCCTCATGCTATAGCTCCGAGACTCAAAATTAACTCTTGTATACACAAGGAAAATGCAAAATCCATTATATATAAGTCTAAGCAGTATGGTGCTTATGTGCATTTCTGTTTGTCTATGTAGCTAAGCCTCATGATATAGCTTCCAAAACTCAAAATCAACTCTTGTATACAAAAACAAAATGCCATTGAAATGTTCATGGGCTTGCAATGTTTTATGTTGATCACACTCCATGATAGGTTTACAATCTTTTTTTGTGACATTTTCATTGTTCTTAAGATATTTTGCCCCAATGTTGGCAGCTGCAAAAGATTCCACTCTCGGAACTGCAACTGTGCGGTGGGAAAGATTTGAATTTAATAAGGATGCTCCACTTGATGAAGATAACGATGATGTTGAAGGTTAGTATTGAGGTGGTTGCAGTCTTGATTATTCCTTTTGTGGCTCTGCATGACATTGTTCATCAAATTATTATTCAGCTTGGTGTGGTATTATTTTTTACGCCCACATGGCATACTGATATTGTTTTTATATACCATATTTTTACAATCCTTAGAGTTATCAGATTCCCTCTAGAAAGCTAAGATATCTTAAACATAAGAGATGTTCTTTATAGATGGGGTGGTTTTCCCTTTATTTTTCAGTTTTTATGCACAATGAAGTAGCCCTTCTCTTTAATTTTGAGTGTGGATTTAGAATTCCCACTATCCCCATGTCAACTGACCACATCAGTTCAACCATTGCAAGAGTTATCAAACTTAGGCTCAATGCGAGAAAAACTTGCTTCTTACATCATTTCTGTCATAGAATTGCATATTTTGTTGGACTCTGGAGCTAAAGGTGTTGATTGCTCGAACCATAGCTCAGATCTTTAGATTGATGCAGGGAGTGTCTAATGTCTGACAGAACAGTCTGTTGAGCATAAAATACTTTGCTAGTTATATTATGTGCTCAGAAGGAGCATCTTAAGTTTGATACATGAGGGAGGCAATGTTGTTTGATTCAAAACTTGAATTAGCTGCCGAGTATTTTTTTTGAAGTGAAAAGTAGTAGATATATGCTCGAAAAAGCACAAGTGAGCAACTGAGCACCGGCATAGATTGCCATCCAAGGCCCATGTTTAGCTATTCATGGAAGCACTGTTCCCATTCAGATTCATGTGCCTCTATGTTGTATCAATGATAAAACGTTCAACAAAAACGCTCATATAAAGTGGTTTCCTCAACTAATTCAATTATTTGAACTTCTTGAACTGTTGAAAGTGGGATGCATCACGATCAACCTATTTGTGACTGTTGGTGGTATACTTGGTTGCTTAAGCATTTAAGAAGGTTTTAGTGTGGCAATATATGCAAATTATTTTTTGGCCATTCATGCAATCTGCCTTTAGTCTTGGTAACCCAAAATTTACCTTAATTTTTATTTGTAGTTGCTAATGATGATGCTTCACTGGTGAAGAATATTGGGAAGAGCTTCCGGCTTTCTGCTGTGGAGGTATACAGTCATACAGAGGAACAATGAGCTAAAATTCCATATTCTGCACTATTTCCATTGTTCCTAACTATATTTTCCCCCATTCGTTGCTCTTCACATACCATAGTCAAAGCATGAAGATAGAGTCAGGGACGCGCATGAGGAAGCTATATTTGGAGTACCTACAACTTCGTATGTTCATACTGAAGCTGCTGAGGATGAGCCTAAAGCCAATGATGAGGAGGAGAAAGCTGAAGATATAGAAGCTCAACCCAGCAGCTCCCTCATTAGCGACAAAGTAAAGACTATCAAGTTCGTTTCCCCTGCTTTTTGTTTATTTCCGTGCATTCCAAAGCCACTCATGAAACGATTTCTCTAGGTTCTGGCAATGCAAAAGGGTTCCTGGAGAGAATGGGCTCAGAAGTTGCGGCAGGATTCTAATACATGAAATTTTATCGTTGATGGCCTGCTCAAGTTCGACTTTGCTCGTGTGCAGCAGATTCTGAAGAATTGAAGCTGAGACTTTGTACCCGAATTTTGAACTCACCCCCGCACATTGTATGTATCTCCTGTGTAACGCACTAGCAGTCGATTGTATTCAGTGGTCCCTCCCCTTAGATAAGATTCACGCCTGTTTTTTAATCTCAAGTCAACGCGTTGACCACACTCTGGATAGGTCATAGGTGCAACCTGTGGCAATTACGACGTTAACCAAAAAGAACGTGTTTTTCGCTGCCTTCATGGCTTCATCCCTTGCACTTTCAAGATGCCTAATTATTCAACGTCTAGCTAGCTTATGGACCATTTGAACATGGTTATTAAGGAAGGCGCAGGTACACTGCTCCTCCAAACGTTACAAACGCCGATCGCAAAACTAGCCGTCTCGTCGGAAGGAATTACATTTTCACGAACACAAATGCAAACAAAAAAAATAGATTCCTACCAAATGGGCATCAAGAGGCGTAAGGCTCTGAATTACAAAAGGATGGTTTGAGGGCAATCCAAAACTTTCGACCAAACAGATCTGGTAGGCAACTAGGCGAGCAAACAGATTAAATCCTAAGCCATTCAGAAGCCAAGAGGGCAAGAATCTGATGTGAACATAATAGAGAAAACGAGTGACAGGTATCAAACAGTACGAGGACACCGAACCGTTCAGCTGGTCTCTATTTCCAGCACCAAAACAAAACTTTCAAGCCCTTGGCAGTAAGCACCCACTACAAGACTGGAATTTAACAAACAGGGTACTATATCCGGTCACTTCACTTCTTCTCTTCCTTCTCTGCCTCAGCAGCCTTCTTCTGGCGGGCACCAAGGTGCTTCTTGTTCATCCGCTCAAGGCGTAGCTTGCCATAGGCTGCGAATGTCTTCATCTCTTCGGTAACCTTCACAACCTCAACTGAGCGCTTCTCACCACGAGTAATAGGCATGTAGTCACCCTGGACCTGGGTGGCAGTGGCAAGCTCCTCCGGAGTTGAGTCACCAGCCTGCCATGAAGGTAGGTGACCAAGGATTAGAGGCTGAAAGAAATTTGGACAATGTTTTGAAGAGATGACACATTCAGGAAAAGAAAAGTGGCCATACCTTGACCTTGCGAGCACGCCTTGGGAAGATAACCAGCTTGGCCTTGTACGTCTTAAGCCTCTGGACATTAGCCTGCAGTCCCTCGAGTGATTTGTTCTTGCGACGGTGATCCACAGAAATGCCGATGGTCGGAGCAAGTTTCTTCGGAATGCCCGCAGCCTGAAATAAACAGATAGACAAGATGAAGGCTGTAGCATAATACATGGATGAAAAGAGTGGCTCAACATGGATGACAAGGATAACAGATGAAAAACTTACACCTATCACGCAACAAATTTCAATCACCATTACAAATGGAAAATGAAGCAAAAAAATACAAGCTACTGGTTTAAAACTTTGCAAACATAGTAGGCTTGCCATGATGCAGATGAAAACATATCAGACTCAACAGAGCAGCAAGCACAAACACCAGCAGTATACACAAACTAGGATATTGAGAAAGCAACATGACTCAAGATTAACACAGGGGGAGGACAACAATGGAGCAATATATCACCTTCAGCTCCTCAAGGGTAAAGCCTCTCCCAGCCCTTGACTTCATGTTGTACTTGAGAGTCTGGCATTGCACAATGGGGCGAAGAGGGCCAGCAGTTGGGCGTGGGAATATCTTCACAGCCTTCTTTTGGCGAGCTGCATACAGAACATAGCAGGATCAAATTAGAAAGTCAGTAAGTATGAGAAACACTAAGGAAAAATGATGCATAACATAATTGTTGGAACAAATCTTAATGACAACATTAATATCAAGTAAAGCAAAGAAATTTCTATTTTGATGCATTAATAGCAGAAGAGTAATACAGTTGCGGATAACTCATATTACAGCTCAAGCGTGTATTATTTACATGCAGATCAAACTCTATTAACATCTTGTGGCGTCCAATTTGTAGAATGGATAGCTATACAATCAGGAATTCAAGTGCATCAACAAGTTCACCAAATAAAAGGCTTGAACACTTTGACCCTACCCTCAATCTGTACAGCGATGCATTATCATTGACAACAAGACTACTGCAGAGTACAAGACACCACAGCTTCTGAATTGCAACTAAATCCTAATTATCACCCATTAGTTGTACATAGCACAGGAAGCAGCAAGACCCCGGTAACAATTCAAAGTTATCGCAGCAGCAAACAAGGAGACATTGTATCCAAGCATGAAGTTAAGGGAGGAGACGATGAGCTCACCGATGCGGCGCCTCTGCTTGCGGGCGGGCTGGTTGAACCATGTCTTGACATAGTTCTGCCAGTGCTTCTTGAAGTGCCCGTTGGGGATAACGTTGTTGTGCTTCACCATTTCGCCCCCTTCCTCTCCTGCTTACCTGCACACCAACGCAACAACAACGCCATCAGCAAAGCCGGACACCAACGGGAACAGAAACCAATGGGCACCATAGCTCCATCCTCATTAGCATCGTGGCAGAATCTCAAGCATATCGTAACACCACGCACTCATCCCACAACCTGTAGCTAACAAATCAACCAAGAATACGGAGCCGCCGCACAGCAAAATTGGGGTCAGTCTGAGATTTTGGGGGCCTAGGACGAAACTTTATGAAGGTACATCCAAAAGTAATATTCATATCTACAATAAAACACTTTATACATATTACATCAAAATTTTCTTCTAACAATGATGTGAAGTCATTAGTGATATTTTCTTATCAGGGAATCCTGGTTTTTCATCAAAACTTGCAGATTCTGTCAATCAATATTAGGCTGTTTCTCTTTTTTTTTGGTCACCGCTAGATGCATGTTTTTCTATATACATGATCACGCTATAAAGTTAAAACAACACAAAATGTTAACTGAAAACTAGCGCAAAGCTGCTTCAAAATAACTGAATAAACTACGGAAATCTTATCGATCCATTATCCAGAACTTGTAAATCCTTGTAATATACATCCTTAATTAAATGTCCAATCAATCAATTATCATTGGCCTCCTGTAATGAATGAGCACGTCGCCCGCCGCCATTAACCCGCCGGCGCGAGCGCGCGGCGCGCCATCCACGCCTCAGCCGCGGCCGCGCGCGCTTGGGTTTACAGGGGAGGAGCTGCAGGAGCGTGCAGCATGGGATGCGGATGCAGCGAGGCGCGGCGAGGCGGGGCAGCAGGCAGCAGCAGCACGCGAGCATCGGCGGAGGCAGCCCGCAGCAGCGCTTGGCTAGCGGCGGAGGCAAGCCAGCAGCAGCGAACGGCCAGTTCAAGACTCGCGAGGATGGACTGCGGCGGCGTGGGGAAAGAGGAATGGATAACGCGGGAAAGAAACGAAGCTGAGGGGAAAAGGGAGGCGGCGAGCGAGTGACCGTACCTGTAGAGGAGGCGCGACGGCTGCGGCGGCGGCGGAAGGAGCGGAGGCGGGCGAGTGCGAGGTGGAGGAAGGGGTTTGGGGGCTAGGGTTGGGTGCTTATATTGGCGTGGGGCGCCGGGAGACCTAGATTGGACGGCCGAGATCTCGCCGCGTTCCTGTCACAGAAATTGTGGGCTGGCTGAGGAAGAGTGGGCCTAAATCGTTTGGCCCAACAATAACTCGACGCGACGCTGCTCACGGGGCTGCCACATCAGGATGCGATCGGAGGAGGGCTGGCTGCTGCTGCTTGCCAGTTGCTAACCATGTTTTTAGCACCTCTAGGAACTTTTAGGTTAATAATATTTCATGAAACATGTGGCTAGCATGGTCTCTAAAGCCATAAGAGGTATTGAGTTGGAGCTAGGTACGTGCTAATGTATATTAAGTCTATCTCGTATTTATCAAATACGGGATAGATACAGGTCCATCCCGACTAAAAATGGGATCCCAAAAAATTGGACGGTATAAACCTTCTCCCGCTTCCCGTCCCGTTCTCGAATTTGTCCGTAAATACGAAAACGGGCGGGTTAAATATGGAAAACAGAACTGGACGGTACGGAAAATGGAACGGGACGGGATTTGTCCGTAAATACTGGTGCACGACTACTAAATTCAGTACCAATTGCCAAACGCACCGTTTCGTCAGTTCATTGTCTAGTCTTTTACTTTTCTCGGAAGACATTATCAGTTGATTGTCTAACTAATCGAACCAAAGCAAAAGCAGCATTACAAAATCCGGAGAAGAGCGATCAATGCAAGGATGCATGAGCCTATGAGGTATGCACGGAGATCTACAATATTTGCAGGATGTAGCAGGTTGCCATTTGGAGGCGTTAACTGAGCTGATAGCATCCTGTCTGAACCTGCGCGCAGCTGATCTCGTAGCGAGCGAGTGACTTTCGCATCTCCTTATCTGATTGTCGATCATCCATCGTATCCAACTCCCGCATCGCAGCAGATGCGTTATCTCTACTTCACAGCTGCAGAAGATAAGGATCATCTCACTTGTAGACATTTTTGCCAGGCAAGACCGCTCTTCAATTCAGTGGAACACGCCACGAGAAATAAGCAAGCACCTTCCCAGAATATACACTTACGGCACATCTAGCAACATCCACAAGAGAGTAAAGATAAATTATTGCCTCAGCACTTACGGAGACAATAATATTTTTTCTTTTTGTGTTCTTGTCCAAAATTCATGAGATGGTATTTGTTCACATCCTTCCTCTCAAGTTATCAAGCAAAATAAAACAAAAGTAGCATTAAATTGAGACCTCAAGTCATTTCTCAATCATAACAACACCTTGTGGGAATGTGGGTGCAGCTAGGATGACGTCAATGCCCCTGCAAAATTTTAGGGGGGCAAGCATGGAATATACCTCTTTGCGCATATGATAGCATCCAGGCATCGCCATGCGAATGCAGATATCCACTCTATGGTGATTTCAACAGCTTCTGACCACGCAAACCATTCCAAAAGTCCCGAGCCGTTGTTACTTTCTTTCCAGGGAGTTGAAGTTCCAACACCTAGTACACACAACACAAAATTAGATAAGCTGAGAGAAACACTGAGAGAAGACCACGAACCCACAACGAAACAGCTGAAAGGCAGAACTGCTATTTGTCAGCAAAACTGGACACAAACCTCGAGCCAGGTTGATCCACTGCAAGGAATCAGCAAGGAACTCCCGGAGAATAGTATCTCGTTTTCATCTCCGACCTTGTCACATGATGCCAAAACCTTTGTACTGATAACCTTAATCTCTAGCATATCGGGTTCACCATTTTGATTTATGAGTTGTAGCTTTGCACGAGTTCCAGGCCACCCTGAAAATGCCCGCACCTACCAGAGTTGGTTGGCAATAGCTTTGATGAGTACAATAGGAATTAGAAACTCACCTTGTTATGGAGCTCTTTAGCTTCTTGGTCAAATGATAACCATGACTCCTCAGAATTTAACTGGAAAACATAGGTCATTAAAGTAAATTAGTAAAACAGACCATCATGATAATTTAGTTAGGCTATATGTAAAGAACTATTTGAGTGCATTACCCTGCTGAGTTCTTAAGTGCTTGTAGATTAGAATTCCAAGTCTCAGTACTAGGTAGTACAACACATTCAGCAAGTACCTCTTATCTATTGGAAAGTGAGTATGACTAGAAAGAAAATTAACCAGAATGACCTAGCTGAATTTGTACAGCTATACAATGAACTGTAACACACTCAACAGTAGCTTCAGTGCAATGTAACTCTAGAAAGTTTGTATATCAGCTCTAGAACCACAAGTTCTATATATAAAAAAAGGGTGGAGCCCCCAGCCGTAAAATTACATTCTTATATATTCTAGTTGCACCATTTCCAGTTCATAAGTACAAAGAAACAAATAATTTTATATGTACAAGAAATTTAAGGAGGCCATCTAGAGTAGGCTATGAACTAAACTGCAGGCAGAAAGTAAGAAGCTCACTTAACTTGATCCTTTCTTTGTTGAACATGTTGAATCCAACCATATTATGTTTAGCACTGAGCATGATGCCAAGGCAATATAATGTTATTTTTTCCTGTAAATTTTAAGTGGGACTAATGCGAAGATTTTCTTCAGTTTCATATTAGAAGACTAAATTAAGTTGCATTATATGACAGCACACATTTAGGACTACTACTGCCAATGCTCACCTTGGGTGCCAACGTAGCTTTGGAGTCATCCTGTGGTTGTGCCGTTTCTTTAGCCGAACCATCAAGAATGGATGGTAGTTCATTAATCAATAGCTTGGATCCTATTGAATACAAGAATCAACATTACCAAGTTCGAAATACAAAATAAAGTGTTAAAAGCATCCATCCTGTTTGTTTGCAAAACTTAATCAAGTAATCATTAGACCCAGCTAAGAGTTAGGACAAAGAAGAGCAGCAAACATGCCATTAGGACAGGTAAGCTTCTAGAAGCTATACGTGGACCACTTTCATGAAAATGACCATGTAGAAATGTGACCTTTCATGGATTATGATTAATTTGTAACCTTTACCTATATCAAACAATATAGCAAGTAGCTCTGGTGCCTGCAGACAAAGAAAATGGCATAGTAAATAATCAATGGAGGATAATACCAACTTGATAAACAAACATCTGCTGCTTCACTTTTAGTTTTTTAGTGTGAACTAATCAAATTCTGCTTAGGAACTTGTCCTAGTAAATTGAACTAACAGCATACCCTGTTAGTCGAGCAGTGGAAAGTTTTAGCTCTCATCACTAATCAGATGTACAGTTGTACACCCCCATAAACATTAGAAATGAACAGTGATTATTGATAATGCATTAAATTCTTGATGTCTAACATCCAGTTTCAGTATGAAGCCAGATAATGAACAACCAAAGCATAATTTTGTGCAATCAAGTTATCCGTAATGGGGATGCTGGAACCCTTGGTCACTATTTAAAATTTCCCCGCTTAAGATTATGTGATCGGACAGCAACAGGGAGGCCTAAAATGACTGATTGGTACCATACCGTTCATGTAATTCATTTTTAATCATAATTCATATATCCATGCCCATGTAAAAAGAATTGCAGAATCTACTGTATAACTTTCAACTGTCAAGATGATCAATCAAACTAGCAAGACAGTGAATATAAACTACCTTAATGCACTCATCAACAGAAAACCTTTCACACGCAATCACTGGACCTGCATCCAATGCGCGAACAGTATATGCAAGGGAAACACCTGTTTCTTCAACACCATCCTACAGAAATAGTTGATATAAATAAAAGGTACCACATAGTTCCAGTGGCACTGAATTTTAACAAGGAGAGCAATTAAACCTGCAATGCCCTCTGCACAGGAGCTGCACCACGATATAGAGGCAACAAACTTGGGTGTATATTCACTGTACCTGAAATACACAGCAGATGATCAGGGCTTAGGGTTCCCAGAAGCATTTTACTACCTGAAACCCAACACGCTCCACTTGTTATCAACCAAATTAGCGTTTTAAAAATAGCTTGACTATGAACTGACTGGAAGTTGGCAGTATATTAGTTGGTTTGTGGTAACCAGAACAAAAATCAGATATATGGTGTGAATCATCATGCATGCATAAAGCCTGGTTCCTTTTTTTTGTTCTGTTAGACAGGCCCTTGATAGAACCCAGTAGCTATCTAGTTACCATTGAAAAGCAATAAGATAATTCGAGAAGTGGATCAGGATTCCATAGTGAAACCAATGGTAACATGCCATACCAATACAAGCCACATACGAATGCAATGTGTGTATATATGCCATGCCAATGTCACTTTTTCTTTAGTTTCAAGATCTGAAATACAATTATAGATGTTGCAAAATTAGTGTAAGTAACTGTCACGACCTGCATTTGCTTGTAGACATCAAGTAGTTGGTACTTAATTCTAACCTGCATTACGTGTTAACATTTTGCCAGAAACAGTGAACAGCAGGTCCTACTTCCTAGACAATTATGGTGGGCTCCTAGTGGACTACTTATGCTTGAACATGAGGCAATCCTTGCGCATTGTGCATCACTACATTCAAACATTAGAAGGCAAGGCAAAATTTAGACAGCCAGACGTACCGCATGGTGGGATATCAAGAAATTTCTGGGGAAGAATGTTCCCGTACGCAGCAGTTATGCAAACATCCGGTTTCACTTCCTTCAAGTCCGACAGAAAGGACTCCTGCATTGCATCAGAAATCACTATGAACCCAAACCCTCCATAGCCTTACAGGACCAATACTCAAGAATGGCGGCCAGGAAGGACACCTCCCGGGCCCGCTCTGGCGTGAAGATGAGTTCCTCCGGGAACCCGCGGTCGAGCGCAAGCTGCGCGACGGCCGACGGCATCAGCTTCCTCCCCCTGTTCTTGGCGGCCGGCGGCTGCGTCACGACGGCGGCTACCTGGAACCCGGACTCCGGGGAGCCCGACGCGGCCAGCAGCGTGTCCAGGACCGAGGCGGCCACCTGAGTTGCGAGCCGTGTTCAGTAATCAGACCACGGAAGCTGAGTACGAACCGAGAAGCTGAGATTGCGGGTGCGGTAATACCTGGGGCGAGCCCAAGAATACAAGGTTTTTCTTCCCGGCGCCGCTGCCTCCGCCCGGTGAGGCGGAGCTGGCGGCGCAGCTGAAGAAGCGGCGCAGCAGCGGTGGGGAGTACCGCGCCATGGTTTCCCTCGTGGGGGGTTGCTGGGATGGGGAAGACGGGATTTGAGGGTGGAACGGTGGTGGAAGGAAAAGGGTTTGGGGCCTTCTTTACCGGGTGCCTGACGGCCCGACAGGTCCCAGTCTCCTGGGCCATTCTTGGAGAATGGAAACTGCTCCGGCCCGTGGCGCACATAGAAGACGACGCAGAGGCGGCCGGGGGCCCAAGGCCGAATCCATCGTCCATTCTGCATGGTCGAGGCTGACGGCGACGAGCGCCACCGTCAGTCCGTCACACATGGTCGAGTGTGACACCGTTTGGCGAGGTCGATGGGTAGCGCTGAGCAGCGACGTGTGTGGTTAGACCTATGAGGCGACCTGATGTGCCGTGTGTGACACGGTTGACTTGGTTCACTGGCCTGTGCCCGGTGCAATCGCCAACTGAAAGCTCGAGCATGCCTCGCTGTTGTTGTTTTTTTTTTAAAAAAAAAGCTAGGATGCCTCGCTGTGAAGGTTAGTTAAGCATGTCTAGAGAGAGAGAGAAAGAGCGCCCACGCGCCCACGCCGACCTCATTTTTTCTTTCTTCCAAGAGAACATGTTTCTTCCAACAGTCCCCAGGATCACACGCGCGAAGTTGCTGCCGTGCCCAGTGCGCCCACCGCCCAGGCCATTGCAAGCAAGATGCAACGATAACCGTACACCCAGGCAAACTCTATATAAAGAGCCCAACTCACCAGTCTTGAACGTGTATACACATACCACACAGCATCCATATGGCTTCGTCAAGAATCCTTCGCTCTTCACCTCTCCTCGTCGCCGCGTCCATCTTGGTAGCCTTCACCGCCGTCTCCGGCGCCGGCCAGGTCGCCGTTTACTGGGGCCAGGGCGGCAGCGGCGGGGACGGCTCCCTCGCGGACACGTGCGCCACCGGGCTGTACAACTTCGTGAACATCGCCTTCATCAGCTCTTTCGGCAAAGGCAACGGCCAGCCCCCGGTCCTGAACCTCGCCAACCACTGCGACCCCGGCGCTGGGACCTGCGCCGTGTTCAGCTCCGAAATCAAGTCGTGCCAGGCGAGCGGCGTCAAGGTGCTCATCTCCCTCGGCGGCGCCACGGAGACTTACTCCCTCACCTCCGACGACGAGGCGCGCGGGCTCGCCGACTACCTGTGGGACAACTTCCTCGGGGGCAGCTCACCGTCCCGCCCGCTCGGCGACGCCGTGCTCAACGGCGTCGACTTCGACATCGAGAAGGGCGGCGTCGACCACTACGACGAGCTGGCCAGGGCCATCTCGTCCCGCTGCGGCGGCGCGTGCGTGCTCACGGCGGCGCCGCAGTGCCCGTACCCGGACTTGCACCTCGACGCGGCGATCAGGACGGGGCTCTTCAGCCACGTGTGGGTGCAGTTCTACAACAACGCGCGGTGCCAATACGCGTCGGGGGACGCGAGCAGCCTGGAGAGCACGTGGAAGCAGTGGACGGCCACCGTGCCGTCACCCGGGAATGTCTTCCTGGGGCTCCCGGCGGCGGAGAGCGCGGCGCCGAGCGGCGGGTACATCGACGCGGACACGCTGCGGTCGCAGGTGCTGCCGGCGGTGCAAGGCGCGGCCAACTACGGCGGGGTCATGCTGTGGGATCGCGCAAGAGACGCCGCCTCGGGTTACGGCAACAGCGTGCGCGGGAACGTTTGAACGCTTACCAAGTGAACTGCTAGTAGCCTGCTAGTATTAGTGATGGCACGAGCATGCATGCTCAGTTGCTTCTTCCTTTCTCCTTAAAATGATGTCATGCACGGCTACATATTCACTAGTCTCTATGCACAGATAAATGAACCCGATGCGGATCTATTTTGCCTTTCTCATTGTTCACTGTCTTCCTGCAATTGTCCTTTTCTTTTTTTTTGGACATGATATTGATAATAAAAATCATAAATAGTTTATACTTATGAGAGTCAATACACCTAATTCTTCATGTGTCGATGATCAAAGTTTTAAAAAAACAGCAAGAATCGTAAATAACCTATATTTATTACAATTGGCACTTTGTCAGGAATAGCTGTTAAGAAATAAAGACAAAGTATACAGCACTAAAAAAAGTGGAACATCTGAAGGCAGAGGACACTCAGCAAGATAGCCAGACAAGCATGAGAAAAAACAGTGACCTTACCCAAGATAATTGAGACTGGAATAAGAAGATACGATTATTTAATTTCTTTGCGATTTTCAGCAATATCCATTCAGAATTTGTTTTGCAATGTAATTGCACTGAATTTGGGCACGGAAACTAATATGAGGAAGCACTGAGATTAGAAAAGAACGGAGAAATTATTTCGATAAACTTGGATCTATTTTATCCAGGACCTTTCTGGTGCCACACTGCAATAATTGTGTTACAGATAAGTCACACTGGTGCTCTTCAACATTGTTCAAGGAAGGACAAAGGCGTCCTTACCTTATCCACTATTGTTACAATCTTGTTTTTCATGGAACACAAAAGAAAATTGACAAAATTTAACACATCATAAATATATTGGCGAGACATTATACTAGAAGAGACAAAACCTTGGGACAAAGAATAGGCTAGGCAATCACACGTTATAATTAGTTTATTAACGCATCTTTTTTACCTGCACGTATCTCACAGCTAGTGGACAGAACAAATATCAGCACACTTGTCAAATGTCACAGCCCTTGTGTCTTCCACACTACCGAAGGACCCCTTTTCTGAAGTTCGCACGGTCGCAGCTTGTTCATTGCTCGTCCCATCATCGCCATTGCAGCAATGCTTGGAAACTGACCTTCAAGATCATCAGGTGGCACATTAAACTTTGGTGTTTGCTTTTCAACATTTGAAGTGCCATGGTAAATAGGGGTGCCACCTTGGCACCATCTTCCTATCCAACTGTTAAGACTTTTTGCCGAAATAAGAGAGCCTTCTAGATTTTGTTGGTTAACCAATCTTCCATACCTTAGCTGGACCTCCTTCGCCTGGTTGATCATATCAACTTTTCCCATGTCAAAATTAAGCTCTTGACCAAAGATGGTACATGCTCCTCCATGTGGTGGACCATCTCCAATCTTTGATCTCTTGGAACAAGGCAAACGAGGATCCAAGACATCGTTTTGCAGACGTTTGAGCCACCTGTCGCTTGGCTCCAAACATACTGGTGACTCAATTAGAAGACTGGAAATTGGATTTCTCATTCTGCTTATCCGAAAAAGAACTAGATCTAGGTTCATACTCGATGTCTTCGATATGCTCCATTCTTGCTTATTAGTGCATGTTTCTTTAAGAGAAGACCTGTGATTTCCTGCAGTCACGTTGAGAGTTTCATTTCCTCCACTGCAGCTTGAAACTCCTCTGATAGATGAAGTTGCTATCTGCTCAGATTGTGCTGTGTTTGGACAGCCAAAGTCCTGTGGAAAAAAATTTAAGCTGCTAACAATCACAACGACAGTAAGAATTATAAGTTTGTAATATGAATTGACATTTTATGATCACGGGCTTCATGACGAATGTGGAATGAGTGGCAAGGTGTCAAGCATATAATAAGGTGAAGTTACTGTAGAAGACTCTCTGGGTTATGTTTTGCATACTGCACTTTCTCAATTTCAGTTTTTTTTGGGGGGTATTAGCTCTAGTATCATGATTTTCTATATGCATGATAGCACAAAGACTTGGTAAAGTTGCAGACACTAAAAAAGCTTGCGTGAAGGAAAAGAAAGCTCTATTTGCAGTTGTGTGTACTATTTGCATGAAGTTAAATAAAGTTTTATGATTCATGGTGTTTGAGCACTAACTCTTTTATGGTTGCAAACATGAGGCTGGTATAATACCTTCTGTGTTGACGTTGAAGCAAAGCCTGCAAAGAAGCCAGAAAAAAACATATCAATAAATTACAGTGAGTAAAAGCTTTAACAATTTTGTGTAGAGACTAGTTTCCTCTCAGTGGTATTATGAGGCACACCTTTCGGCACAAACAACAAAGTAAGTAGGTTTTTGCATTTTGCCATCCAGGTGTACCAGAAGAGCATGCTTTAAAATAGATTATCTCATAATAGCTCACCTGATGCATGATGCGTGTTACTGTACAAAGTATCAGTTTTAGTTGCGAACTGTTTCTGGGCTCCCAGTGAACAACAACCCATGTTACCACAAGATCTACCTGAAGATATGGGATCATTGAAATATGTAACGTGTGATTTGGAAGGTAGTGTTAGCATTTCAAATAAGCAGGGAGCCTTTGGCTTGCCATCTGTCAATATGTCCTTTGGTGGTTTCCTAGGAGCCAATGTTTCAACCTTGCTCTTCATTGCTAGTGTGCTTTCAATGTTACCAGGTAGGTTGTAGGATTTTGTCGACTTCATCGCAGAATTCACCCTGTGTGTATGCAGATTCTCATGTTCACTCTGTAATAGATTAGCAAATACCATACCACGATCACTAGTTCCCACATCACTCCCTTTACTGATGGTAGAAGCATTGACCGGTCGCATCTCACATTCTCTACCAAGCACTAGCCCATGATTTGCTACTTCCTCAAGATCTTGTTGCTTAGGGCATCCTCCTAATGCTCCTAATTGCATTTCCAGGAGTGTACCTTCAGCATTTTCATTCTCTTTTCTGCTTGCTGAGAACATGAAGTTCTCACTAGAACAACAAGGTGCTTCCTTTGAATTCACGACAAGATTGCTAGAACAGAGCTTGTCTGTCAATGAACATGATGAATTAGTCTCATTCTTGCTGCAAGAGCTTGACTCTTCAATTGATAAATGGCCTTTCAGTTTTTTCCCAGCCTGATCAAAATTGAGACCAATAAGTTTATCTTGGTGAGACAGGATGCCACCTGTAGATCTGCACTTACTCATATTCTCATCAGCTATTCGATGTGAGTGGAACTGATATTCCTTTGACGAAAATGCCATCACATTAGATGTACACATGTTTACCTTCAAATCTTTCTGCGGAGCAAAAGACTTATCAGATGAAATACCAAATGCAGTGCGTCTTGGGTTAAGTATACTGTCAATCTTCCTGTTGATTTCAAACATAGGGAAGTGATCCCACTCCATACTCAGATTGTCTGAGCTCAAAACCTTACGAGAATTCACAGATATATCTGAAAGCTTATGAAAAGAATATCTTTCTGATACCACTGTATTAGCAGCATATAAGTTCATATTTTTCTGCATCATGGAACTTTCAAAAGGTGTACCAACCCGATCAACATTCTTGCACTCAACTCCTTGGCAAACATTATGAGTTATGCCACAGGTCTTGGAACTAAACTGATGTGTATTCTCTGTAGATGCACCTGCATTGCTCACTCCCAACATCAGGCTTTCAGACACTCTAGCTTTGATGAGCTCAAAAGGTAAACCAAGATCACTTTGGCCCGACAGAATTTGAAACTCTTTCTCTCCAAATCTTTTGGCAGGACAATCTGACATGATTACAACTTTCAAGTGCGGTTAAGTTTCATGGATGGGCAGATTTGCTTGAATGTTCTGTCAAAATGGAAAGAATGGAGGTGTAGCTCAAATTAGAGACTTCACTGACAAAAGGAAGCAATACATTATTATTTATGCCAAGTGAAAAGGTATCTTGGACTTGGAAATTCAAAATAAAATAATAAATGCCTTTTGAGTAAATGGCTTTTTAAGTAGCTAGTGAGAATGGACTATGGCAAGACTTACTTACGAGAAAGTACACTTATATAACAAGGCCATCACTCAGGTGACTAAAAAATCAGGGGATTCCCAGAACTTCTTTTTGACTGCCATATGGCTAGGTTCATTTCGAACACCATTCAACCACCTTCTAGTGTATCTAATATGTTTGGTTTTTGACTCAAAGGATTTTCTTCTAAGCTTAAAATCCAAATTTTAGTGGGTGCAGCTGATCTGTGTTGCGCTATTTGGTTGAGTAAGGGGACTAACTGGATAAGAATTTCAGAAGTAGGTCGCTGCTATTTAAAGAGGAAGAGAGAGATGCTTTGAAGTTGGGTTACAGGAAGTTGGAGACTACCGTAATGGAACTCTTCAACAGATTTGGCTGGAAGTTTAGTAGCAGGATTGAAGCGTAGCTTTCTCTGCTCTTGTTGCTTGTTTGAAACATTTTCCATTATATGGTGTCTGATACTCTAAGTGCTACTTTGTTTGTAAAGTTTGGCTATATAGACATAGACTTATGTGTAAGTGCCGAGGCCGGAACACTTTTTGCTTTATCTAAAAAGGTGAAAAAGTAAAACCAAGAGTGACAGGCAGAGAGTTTTGCAAGAATCACAACTATTACTGGCACTAGAAATTTCAAAAAAAATTATAAAAAAAACAATATATCTAGTATATTTCGACCCTTACTATTTATATTTGAGATTATTTTAATCAAAAGATTTTTTGAAAAAATGTAACCTCAATGTTCTTTTCTTGTTTTATTCTAAAGAAAGACTCTTTGATGTGTTCATTTAGTTTTATCCCCTCGGTGAATGGTAAAATCACAAAATATTTTCATATCAAATAGTAAGTCAAAGACTATCTCCACTCTCCGGTTCGTTCTGTCATTTTTTACAAAAACTGTAAATGGCACTTTGCACAATATTAAACGGTTAAACCTACACGGCTACACCCAACCCAGCATCAAATTGTACTATCAGAAGTTGTAAAATAAAACAGCCATTACCAGCTTAGATGAATCCACAACGTATCACGATGAAACAAAACTAGAGCTCCAGAAAGTAAAAGTCATCAGCTTTAGTTCAACAAAACAAGCTGACGGCAATATTGCTAACAAAGTAGTATGCAACTTCATTAAAGGATTACACTTCAAAGAATTTATACATCAGTTAGTCAAAACAGAAAGGAGAAGGGTGTGGACGTGCCGTAATAGCCCTGAGAAGGCTCGCTTTGTTTTTTGAAGAAATATTTTCTTTTTGTACAAGGGCAACGGTATTCATCGTACTTAATTATGTTTACCAACCATGTACTAACAGTTAGCCATGAACGTGAAATTAGGAAGACTAGCACTAACTGCCGGTTGATTAGTTGTTAACAGCATTAAGATGGTAGGATCCCCATGATTCTTAGTAAACGGTTTGTGAAATTAATCTTCGTACGTTTACAAGGTTCTTGTTGCAGGCAAGGCTTTGCTGTCGAAGTGTGTTATGCAACCTCAACAAAGGACAGTGGCGAAACTTCTACATCCAAGCTACACGGCTGCAACTGCAACTAGTTGTGAAAAAAAAAAAGTAGATAACACTGTATAATTCGTCATTCGTGCATATTTATCCCAACAATTACTTGACAAAAGAGGTGCCTTAATACTCAGCAGAAATTCCAAAGCGCCAACCCAAGTGGACTAGAGGAGAATTCTTCATTTGCCATACGAAGCAGAAGTGCTTACAAAAGAAGAGACCATCTAGTGCCGTCCCAAGCGAAGTTGGCATGATAACGCTGCGGTTCGGAAAACAAGAGCCCAAAAATCAAGCAATCTACACATGAAAGCAGAACAAGAAACCACAGACAGAAGAGGAGACTTCAACTACCTCAGTGATCGCTGGCTCCTCCTCGCCAGGCGCAAGCAAGATTAGCCCACAAACGCCTCCGCCGCGAGAAACAGCAACCAGCCAAGGCTTAAAAGAGCCCGGCCCTTCCCCCGAGGAAGCAGCTACGCGGCGGCGGCGGCACCTGTCCTGTCGCCCACTTGCGCCACCTCTGCCAGGAAGGAATGGATCAAGTGCCGAGCAGCCCCACTGCTTTGCCGCCGGGCAACATCCCCGTCCCCATCCCGACGGCGGCCTCCGCATCCGCGGGAATCAAAAAACATGTGGGCTGGGGACGCTGCACGGGGGGTTCAGCGAATTTTCGCGCGGCCACGGGGAATCCCCCTCTTCCCCGGCCAGCAAAATGAGCCAATCCTGGCGCGCGCGGGGAAGGCGCGGCGGACAGTGAGCTGTGGCATATATGCGGCCGCGTCGCGTCGGCTGGCCTACGAGGCTAAAGGCCGCCATTAGCGGCGGACCAGGCGGCGCGGGGCGAGCGACTGGCGAAGGAGACGTCGGAGCAGCGGGGGGGTGGGCGACGTCGCGGAGTCTCTGCCAAGCGATGCAGGGTATAGATGACCAAATGGGCAGGTCCACCGGGCGGCCCGAAGTACGGCTTAAAAAACACGACGCTATCACGACCCGGCCCTATGGTAATAGTGCCGTAGTGTCGGATTTAGCGACTGGTAGTCCATTAGGGATTATTAGGTGGTAGATTTATAAGCAGAGGAGGACGTAACACCAAGAGCTTGTAACATAAGGGCACAAGGTTTAGATAGATTCAGACCTCCGAAGAGTAATACCCTGTATCCTGTGTTCCGATGGATTGTATTGCTAGTATGGGATGCGAAGAGTTGATGCACGTTGGGTTGAGATGAGTTGAGGTGCGTTGGAGTTGGATGTCAGGTACCTTGGGGAGCGTCCCTGGCCGCCTTATATAGATAGACAATTTAGGGATACTATCGGATAGGATCTAATCCTAGTCGGTTGTTACATGGAAAGCAATCTGATTCAGTTTACAACAAGTATCCTATGATATCCGAGCTGAATTGATTCGCCCAGCCTCTTGGTTTGTGCTCCACACGTCTTCATGCCTTGGCCCGCACGTCATGGTCGGGCGGGCTCACTTGTCAGGGCCGACTAGTATCTTGGTCGGTGGGGACCCGTGGGTACCTTTACCCCTCAAGCCCCCAAGCGATGTGGAGTTGAACAGGAACCTGACGAATGCGTAACTAAGCTTGTAATGTACTCGGCTGAAATTGCGGTGTTGTCATAGTCATGGAGAGGCTGCGCAGTGCTTAAAAAAGGAAGAAAAAAAAATTGAAGCTTCCACATGTGTATGACCAAATGCGCATGGCTATGCAACTGCCAAGCTCCGAGATGTCTAGCATCTGTAGATCGAAGGGAAGCATATGCACTCCATATGGAGTAGTCCCTGAGCATTGAAGCGATTAAAATAATCAGTCTAATGGTAAAAAATTTGATGTATTGTTTCCTTCGTAAAATGGATACAAATATAGCGCCTAGCTTCCGAGCGCGAGAACTAGCGGAGGTACACCGACCTAAAATAGGCGTCCAGCCCTCGAGCGCGAGGACTGGCGGAGCCAAGGAGGTACGCCGACCTGAAGTAGGCGCCCAGCTCCTGAGCCTGGGGCCGGACGAGCCGTGGAAGCACGTCAGGTTGCCCCTCCTCCCCCACCCAGCCTAGGTCGGCCGAACAACGGGTGGCATGCCGAGTCGTCTGTGGCGTCCAGTCCCCGAGCCTGGGAGCCGGACGATCCGCGGAAGCACGCCGAGTCACCTCTCGCCTCGAGCTAGAGAGGTCGGTCGGGCAACAGAGGCACGCTGAGTCATCTGTGGCGCCTAGCCCCCCGAACTTGGGAGCTGACCGAGCCACGTAAGCACGCGAAGTCACCTCCCATCCCGAGCCAGAGAGGTCGGCCGGGCAACAGCAGGCACGCCGAGTAGTTTCAGAGCTATAAAAGGATAATACAAAGATTATATAGCATAATGGAGCATTTAATAATTGAATAACTCGGAGTTTTATTCGGCGTATAAATAAATGCTTACGCGTTTTGCTCTTGTGGGCCATGTAATTTTCTCGAATAGTTAGCCTATTAAGTTTAAGCACCTAGTCTTGCTTAGCCAGCAATCTGCTGAGAGCGGATCTCAAGCTTGTAGATGGGGCATCACAACATGAGTCGAGGTTTAACGGATTAAAGCGTATGCTACCCAAGTACTTTAGCAACCATTAAGAGAGATGGACAAGCCGCAAAGCAGTCAAAGCTGTGCGAAAAAGCAGAAATGTGCACTTGGCACCTGTAGGGCGCAACCTCGACTGCCTGTTTAGTGGACGAACCAAGTTGTATGAGTAGTCGGGGCGCGACCAATATGATCGATGAAAGTCACGAAGATATGGGAAAAAGTCGAAATGTATGGAGATATACGGATATACAGAAGCCGTAAAATATTTAATTGAATATATAACTTAGCTTGATTCATGACCAATTCGAATAATGCACCAAGTCGACTAAAGGCCTTGATAAAGAAGACCGCCGTGGAGTGCGCCAAGAATGTTGTGGCACTTATGAAGACGCACTTCCCCTGGCTGTCCGTGGAACGCGTTGGAATGGGAGTTGCCGAGGATTTTGGTGCTGGTAACCTCTCAAAGTTGGCCGAGCAATATCGACAAGCCGCGAAAGACGTAGTTAAGGAACTAGACCTGTAATAAAAAAACTATAAAATATATCAATCTGTGCTGTGGGGTAAGAAAACTTGTTGATTAACTTATGTATAGGCAAACCTCCTTCCCTCCCTTGGTATGTTTGACAGGACACCGTGTGGCCTAGACTTGTAGCCACTAAGTGCCTAGCCTTGCCTGGCCAGCTCTCTGCTAAGAGCGGATCTCAAGCTTGTAGAGGGGTCAAACGCAAGGTTGTTTATGTTTCGCATGCTAGGACGCCGTCCACACGAGTTAGTCGCACAACCTATAGAGAGGTAGGAGAAAAGTTGGGACCCGGAGGTTGGCGCATAGCGGGGGAAGCCCTCGAGCGTAAAGGCGAGGGTGTGGTCTGTCGAACAGGTCGGACAGCCCCCGAGCGTGAAGGCGAGGGTGTGGTCTGTCGAACAGGTCGGACAGCCTCCAAGTGTGATTAAGAGCTCGGCTAAGAAAGTGAAAAGGTGAATCTCTGAGGTTTTATTTATTCAATATAAAAATGTAAAGATAGTACATAGCTTCTACGCCCTAAAGGTAGAAGCGTTGCAGGTGTTGGATGTTCGCCACAGTCCGAAAACTGGGTGGGTTCGGGTAGGTCGTCAGATTGGATATGGAAAGACTGCACGAGTTTTTTGAAAAACACGGCAGCGAGGGGTGTGGGGAGAGCCATACGCCGATCTTCCGGGGCGTAGTGCCGCCTCTGAGAGGTTGATGCACTCAGCAATGGTGTTGCTGATGCGATCGAGCCCCGCGATTAGATCGGAGGGCGTGGGTGGGCGGGTTGCTACGAGGATGCGCGGGATCCTCAGAGAGAGAGAGATCGCCAACCTGCTAGGCAAGCTGCGTGATGATCCTCGGGGTGAAGACATTGCTCCGTCGAAGCAGATCCGACGGATGTTGAGCTGGCAGTGGACGTTGAGTCAGCGAAGGAGGCGGTGGAGTCGGAGTCCACCGGCATGCTCCCGAAGCGAAGCTGGATCGAATTGGCGAGGAAGTCCTTCATCTTATTGGGGAAGATGACGCCGAAGCGGGATGCTATCAAGCTCGCTGGGGAGGATCTCACGATCACCCCTACCTAGCACGCCAACTGTCGGATTTAGTGACCGGCAGTCCACCAGGGGGTTACCCAGGTGGTAGATTTGTAGGCAGAGGAGATCGCAATACCAAAAGCTTGAATGGTAACACAAGGGCGCAAGGTTTAGACAGGTTCAGACCTCCGGAGGGTAATTACCTACGTCCTGTGTTTTAGTGGATGGTATTACTAATATGGGATGCGAAGAGTTGATATGCATTGGGTTGAGGTGAGTTGAGGTGCATTGGGGTTGGATGTCAGGTATTCTCGGGGGTGCCCCTAGCTGCCTTATATAGGCTGACGACCTAGGGTTACTAATCTAATCCTAGTCGATTGTTACATGGAAAGCAATTTGAGTCGATTTACAATAAGTATCCCGTGATATCCAGGCTGAATTGATTCGCCCGGCCTTCTAGCTTGTGCTCCATGCATCTTCGTACCTTGGCCTGCACGGCATGGTCATGCGGGCCCACTTGTCAGGGCCGACTAGTATCTTGGTCGGTGGGGACCCGTGGGTACCCTTATCCCTCACATAGTGTAGTGCTTGGGCCACCATACCGGCTCATAGTGCCGGTACAGACACAACACGATTCTTGACCAGGCACGGTGTGGCACGATTACCTCAACCCATAGTGCTGCGAAATAGATGTATATTACACTATTTGATGAAAGGTATATATCTCTATATGAATTTTATGATGGAATGGTTTAATTAATGTATGTCTATATGAATTTGTAATGAAATTAATGAAGTTTGAGTTGAATGAGCGGATGCATAGTGCTAGGATGGGCACGAGCACAATGGGCGGGCGAGCCTAGAGTGCCGGCACGACACTATGAAAATGGCATAGTGTGGTGTTTGAGCTGAAAGGTCGGCACGGCATCCGACAACAGTGCCTAATAGCGTAGTGGCTAATAATGCCATGTCAAATAGTGTCAGTGTCGAGTAGTATCGGACCACCCATTTGACCGTCTATAATGTACGGTGTGGACTGTGGAGGGTGTGGACCGTGGAGACGATTACCATTTACCAACGTGTTCTTTCTTTGGGTCAACGAGTCAACGGAAAATATCTCGGGGATCAGGCAGCACTACCCTTTTCGTGTGACTCAGCTTGGATTCAGTGCACCTGCACCTGCAGCCACGTCACCTTGGCTCTGTTTCGTACAGTATTTTCCCGTCCACGTCGACGAGGAGAGCAAGGATTCTAGTTCTATGGAAGCTCCTGTGGAGATTTGCACTGTCTGTCTGCCTATACGCTATAGGGAGGTAACTGAAGAACAGAAAGATACCAGCTCCGGACGCTTCTTGTTATTGCGGAATAGAATAAACAGTAGATCATGCATTCCTCACCTGCCAATATGTCTCCTTAATTTGGTGTTAACCCAAGAAATGGTGTGGATTAAAATGGCGACTCAACAATTTCAGGTCGCCTAAACAATGGGTATACATAGCCAACTGAACCAACGAGGAATCTGCGATCTTGATGATCACATTGGTATATCTGGGAGAGTGAGGCCAGCAATGGAGCGAGCGTGCATTGATACGGTTATCTGCATGATAGTAAACCTGACAACCTGTTATATTCACAAGGCGTGACCCTGTCAGGCCTCAAAAATGGCTCCGCCGTTGGAACTATGGGTTACGATGTAGATGCAGCTACTTTTGCACAATCAAATCGATTTGCGAATGGTAGTGATTAGAGACCAGAACAGCTTATTCCTAGCCGCTTGCAGGCATGGAGTTGAAGGAATCAGCTTGCGGAGGCAACATGCAGCTCGCTTTGCTGCGGACCACTCGTACAATCAAGCAGTTGTTGCTTCTGACTGCTTACCGGTGTTATTGAAAACTCCAATCATTCCACATAAAAACATCGACGGCAAACACGATTCGAGACCTCCAGCGCTGAGTTCCATTAGTAGGACCCAAAGCTCCCTCTCTCCTCGTTCAACAGCGCACCTCCTCCTATCTCTCCGGCTGAGTTCAAACTCCGGGGGTGTTTGGAAGGGGGCCTAAACTTTAGCCCCCTATTTTAGTCAAATTAGCCTCTTCTTCCAAACAGGAGGGTTAAAATAGAGGTGCTAAAATTTAGCCCTCCATAATCCATTAGCCCCTTCAAGGGGTGCTAAAATGGACTGAAGAGGCTAAAAGTGGTCCCCGATTGCCTTCTTTCCACCGGTGCCCCCCTCCCCGCACTCTCTCTCTCCCCACAAACTTCGCCCGGCCCCGCCTCCTCCGCCTCACCTCGCCAGCCCCGCCACCTCGGCTCCTCCTCTGGCGCCGCTTGCTTCGATGCCGCCGCCACGCGACTGCGGTTCCGGGGCAGCCGGCCGGATTCTCGCTCCCCATACTCGGTCTTGGAGCGTGACGCGAGGAAGTGGAGCTCGGCGGCGGCATCCGGGTCGGCGTCCGCGAGCTTGGTGACGGCGTCGCGGCGGCCACAGCGAGTACATCGGGCACCAGGAAGCCGCACTTCGCCAGCAGGAGCAGCGGAGGAGTTGGGGATGAGGAGCACGAAGAAGCTTCCGGCTGCAACACAAGAAGCTTGGGGGGCGGGGCGGCCGTGCCGTCGCCACCTTCGTCGCCGCGGCAGGCGTGGGGATGAGGGGGCTCTGGGGCAAAGGGTGGATGGTCCGCGAGGGCCGGCGTGGGCGATTTGGGTGATTGGTGGGTTTGATCGAGCAGAGACAGTAGGAGGAGGGAAATGAGGGCAGTCCGATCATTTTGCACTCTAGGTGCTAAAGTTTAGCCCTCCACCCAAACACCTCGAGGTGTTAAAATTTAGCCATCTATTTGAGGACGCTTAAGTTTAGCCCAGCCCTTTATCTACTCGTCCATTTCAAGCTCTGACACATAAACGTCGATGCTCACAGCGTCCACGGTTCGGTATTTTTCAACTACCATTTGATCACTGGAGTGGAGCTGGCCTCAGTAGCTACGGATCGATCTCGTGTTGGTGCGATTATCCAAGACATCAAGCAGGCAGCGCATGGGTCTACTACCGCTTTTTTATCTCCTGTTTCAGGGAGCTTGGAGCATGAAGCTCCGGGTGTAATCTGAGCTCCGTATATAACGTTAAGTTAATTGACCGCCGCTACTAAAACAAGATTTTGCAGCTATTTTCGTTGCTGCGAAATCTTGTTTGATATTTATTTTCATACCACGGCTATTTTTACAAAATAGCTAAAGATATATTCCCATCCAAGTTTGGGAGAAGAATCGAAGATTAATTCAGTTCTTATGCACCGCGCAAGCGATTAGGCGTATACGTGTTGCGGGGAAAAAGACTTAAAAGCCCGTTTGTGTCGACTTATAAGTGGTATATCGATGTAAATATGTGAAAATCCCAAACACGTGATTATTTTCCCTTACCAAGCCGCTTTAAAGATTTGAATATAAGAAGCAAAAAGCAAGAAAATCTTCGGTTAGATTATAATCTAAGCATGGCTGAGAGAAGCAAAGTCTTAGACACAAGGCAAAAAGATACTACTGCCCACACAACATACCAACAGAAAGCCTATACGAATCCAGCTACTGAAGAATTCCGCACAAAACAGGCAATCAAAATCATGAGCACACCAGTATCACCGGGTTGAATGCATCCTGTAGCACCATCTATTGCATGATTCAGGAAAATTGAGGCAAAAACCAAAACATGGTGCAAACCAAATCCTATTCCGCAGTACCCATGATCTCATGACTGAAGCTACTGACACAAAGAGTAAATTAAGCCGAAGTACTTGGGCAGATATTATGCCTTCAAACAGTCGAAAAGAAAAGCTAAAGATACCACAGCCATTTCCCAGGATAAGACTATCAAAACAGATTCATAATTTAGACCGAGTAGCTGAATCCAGAGATCTTAAAGATCCGGATGGTTCCATCTGTGTAACCGGCATAGAGGGTGCTTCCATCAGCGCTCCAGCTCAAGCTTGTGCAGTACAGAATCTGCATGGCAGCAACAATAATTGATTTCTAATGAGACGAGAATACTTCACCAAAGAGTAGAGTCAGTAACTGGTGCAAGTTTTTTTTACATATAGAGCATAAGATGAAAAACATGTTATACCAAAACTAACAGTAGTTAACAAATAATCTAAACAGGTGAGGTTTTCACATATAAATCAAAATACCTTCTCTCCACATGACAAATAAGACAGAATAGCATTGGCAAGGACACAGCAAGTAATCTTGTTTCTATATGCACAGTCCAATCAATCTAATAACATAGCATAATATACCAACCAACAGATAAGTGGCTCAACAGCATACCTTGCAAATCAACATTTACAGTTTAAGCTGCGCTAAGATACTGCAAACTGCAGTTTAAGCATGTACAGGATGTGTTCTCATGAAATTAATGCAAGCAGCAGCTTCAACCAAACAAACTAAATCATACAAACAAACCTTCAAATTGTGGTATGGTTCAATCAGTACAGCTAAAATAGAGAAAACATCAAACTACTAACTTACAAACTACAGTCCACAAAGACAATATAATTAGCATTCCAAACATGAGTAGCATAACAGACCTACGACTGAATGACCAATGATACATGAACTAAGCCATCTCAGATCGATAATAATCGTATGAACAATTGGAAATCAATCAATGACAGAAGATTTAAGACATCATCGCGACCTATCACTATAATGATCAGTAGCAACATCAGAAATGCAGATTGATGGTTGTGAGACTAACCTGGTTCTTGCCAGCGGAAACCTCAGGCCTAAGGTCCTGCACAATGTGCTTCGATTCAAGATCCCAGATCTTGATGGAGTCCTGTGTGGCTGCGCAGAGCCAGTAGCGGTTGGGCGAGAAGCAGAGCGAGTGGATGATGGAGCCCGCGTCCAACGCGTACAGCCTCTTGCCCTCAGTCAAGTCCCACAGCAGGGTAACATTGTCTTTCCCTCCGGAGGCGCACAGAGAGCCATCAGGGCTCACAGCAACGGCGTTGACGTAGCCGCCGTGACCTTGGAGATTGCTGCGGAGCTTGCAGTTGGTGAGGTTCCAGACCTTGACACTGCGGTCCCAGGAGCCGGATACGATCGTAGGCTGGATGGTGTTGGGCGAGAAGCGGACGCACGAGACCCAGCCGCTGTGGCCCTCGCTGGCGCCGTGGTCGCCGCCAATGGTGTACTTGCACTCGCCGAGTGTGTTCCACAGCTTGATGGTTTTGTCGCGGGATGCGGACACGATCTGGCGGTTGTCGATGGAGAAGGCGACGGAGAGGACGTCCTTCTCGTGGCCAACGAAGCGGCGGGTGGTGAGGCCCGTGGAGAGATCCCAGAGGCGGAGCTCGCCGTCCCAGGATCCCGAGAGCGCGAACTGGCCGTCGGAGCTGAGGACGACGTCCTGGACGAAGTGGGAGTGGCCGGTGAGGCGGCGGAATGGGACGCCGTAGTCGGCGGTGGTAGTGCCGTCCCCGGCGACGTGGACGGGGTTGGTCAGGTCCCAGACCAGCAACGACTTGTCGCGGGAGGACGAGACGATGAAGGGGGAGTTGTCGATGGGCGCGGCGATCGCCGTCACCACATCGTTGTGGCCGCGCATCACGCCGGCGAGCACCAGGGTCTCCTGCGCGCCGGCCATGGTTGCGAGGAGGGTTAGGGTTTGCCGGTGCTGCGAATGCGAGGAGGCGGCGGCGGCGCTGGGGAGATAGGAAGGAAGACGGGCGGGGAAGGAGGCGTGGTGTTTTATACTCGGGCGGCGTGGGTGTTAGGGTTTAGCCCTAGCAGGGCTGGGAAGTTCGGGGGAAAAATCACGGCCGTTGAATGTGCGAGGAACGGGGCTGATTTCCTAATGGGCTGCCATTGTAATGGACTTATTTATCAAAGCCCATCTCCACGTTCTTAAGACATGGGCCTAAATCCCAGAAAATCGTTTCGAGATATGGGCTTACTACACAGCTTATAGATCCACGACTTCCGTGAATGCACAAGCAATTCTTCAAGAAATTAGCAGGCCCTGTGTTTTCTTTGTTCTTGCTCCTTATTTCCAGGTTCCTGTACTGCATCATGTATGTGCACCTTTTGTTTTAATGGAAATCAACCCTTCTCAAAAAAATCGCTCGTCATCGAGACATATAATTTAGAACGAGGGGAGTAGAATCCAGAGTTTATAAGGCCATTCTAAATACTAATTTCATTTCACTCCTTCCAAAACTGCCACATCATCTCTAGCGTAATGAAATAATGAATGAAATAACTCGTACAATGTAAGATTTCATTTCACTGTTACATGCATGATGTTGAAGTGTTTGATTGGATAAAAGATAGGATGAAATGAAACTATAGCTTTCAATGGATGCGTAAAAGAGTTTTATTGTGTTGATAACCGTGTAAATATAGTTTCGTAGAGATGGAACTCATTTCTTCTCTCTTCATAACTCTAATACCATATCACCATATTTACTTACATGGCATGTTATTTATGGAGGATGAAATCCTTATTGAGACTGGACTAATAAACCTTTAGAGATTAGCACTCCACAAATCGAACTATCTTGATACCAACAAGGCCATTCAGCTTTCCGAATGCTACGATTATTTTGAACGTCAACTTTTTTTCATCATATTTTCTCTCTCATGTTCCGTCGAGCAATGCATCTTTAATATTTAGACCATCAGACGCCTACCACGAATGGCTCATCAATTATAAGCAGAGAAACAAAAGCCATCACCTACACACACACACATACTGAGAGTAAATGTCATATATTATATTATATATATATTATAAAACATGCTAGAAAGTTGGTCAGGAAATGTGCACCTTGTCATGTTCTTCAGAAAAAAGAAAATACAAATTGGATCTAAATTTTTGAAAGGAAACACGACATTTTGATCTGAATTTCTCTAGGGAAAGATGAAAGATGGCCCCGTGTCAGCATCAGTTCTTCGGGAATAACAAGGACAGAGCACTGGTCTCTGATTATCTGATAAATCGTGCGATATGGGCTCCATACTTCCATTCCACCTCCACTTAACCCAAACAGGAAATCTGGTGCGAATTGGAGGAGATGCAGAAACGGAAAGGAAATCCAGTAACATTGTTGCAGCCGGAGCAAGTCCAGCGATGCTGCGATGCCCGTGAAAGAGAGCTCCGTGAATCTCTACGGCCGATCAACGTCTGCGTCGAATAATGATCGTGCTGCCGTGGCAACAGCGGTTTTGGGCCAGGAGGGGGCACACATGTCGATCGTGCTTGGGTGGTGAATCACCACGGCCACGGTCCACGGATGGAAAGAGGCCAGGCCACACACGTACTCCATCCTCCCGTCCATGTCAGGGGATGCAAAGGTGTGCAGCGATGAGTGACGATGGCTGGAAGCGAAGCATCAGGCGGTGCAGTACAACGATGGAGAGCTCTAATCCAACCCCTCCAATTGTCACCTTCTGTCCTTCTCCACTTTGCTGCTGGTGGTGTCACCGTCACCGGAATCGAATGCGAATAGGAGGTTGGTTCGGGGATGAAGTCGCGATCGAGTGCCATGCGAAGTGAGTTGCAAGGTTAGCAAGATAAGGAGGTGTTTGATCCAAGTATTAATTTTTAGTTTGAGTCACATCGAATTTGATACCAATTAGAAGGACTAAACTTGAACTAATTATAAAAACTAATTGCATAAATGAGGGCTAATTCGTGAGATGAATCTATTAACCCAAATTAATTTATAATTAGCACATGTTTACTATAGCATCACATGGGCTAATCATGAACTAATTAGGCCTAATAGATTCGTCACGCGAATTAGCCCTCATTTATGCAATTAGTTTAATTATTAGACTATATTTAATATTACTAATTAGCGTGCAAACATCCGATATCACAGGACTAAAGTTTAGTCTGGAGTATCCAAACACCCCTGAGTGTGGATGCGTCCAAGCCCACCACCAAACCATGCTAATCCGAATTCGTGCGTCTATTTTCTTCCCAATTCAGAATAACACATCTTCTCTTGGTTTCATAAAAAAATATTTTCTCTTGAACTTACTGCGTTTTTTGTTTTCTTTTAAGAGGAAAAAAGGCACTAGCAGGATCCGAGGAAAAATAAGAGAAGATTTGGTTATCGAGTGAGTCCATAAATCAGAGTTCAGTTGAATAGTTACGCCATCTGCGTTTAGGACAAGAGGCATCATCGAGCCTTCAACATGTCCTTATGATCCAACAAGGTAAAATAGCCATCTTGGTCTTTCAACTTTGACCCTCGGTCGTCCCTCAACTTTCAGATTAACCAATCTAGTCCCTCAACTTTTATTTTCGGATCAAAGTCATCATTGTGCTAATGCAGTACTCCATGATGTATTGTTAAAAGTCTTTTTTACCTTGGCTCCTTCTTCCCCTCTTCAATTCCCGCCGGTACTGTGAGGCACTGCTAACTGCTAATTAAGCAGATGCTTAACGTGACAATTCTAATGATCCGTGACATGTAAATGTCGTCATTTTTTAGCCCTGTTCGATCAACAAAGGTATAATCCTGCGGCTAGAATTCTACTTCATCTTCTCACGATTCTTACTCCACGGCTGGAGAATTGATGTGGTTTTCTCCAATTTCGTTAGAAAGGTATAATCATAGGGGCATGAAAAATGTGATTTGTCCTTAAGCTAGAAGAACAGCAGGTGGTTACCTGCTTTTTTCTCTTTAAAGTATCGTTCTGCTGGTATTTGACGCGTGCTCCTCCAACATTTGTGTGATTACCGCTAAAAATATTCGTGTGACTAGGTAGTTTCATTTTCCTTTACTAAATTCTTGTTGCTTGTTTTGAGGGGAAGGAGCCAAGGGCTAAAAGGACTTGTAGCTTCAGTTTCATGCTAACATTGAGTAGCTTCAGTTTCATGCTAACATGAGTGCTAAATTAGTATAAGGATGATTTGAAAAAAAATAAAAGTTGAAGGACTAATTGACCAAACTTGTAGGGACCAAACTTAACCCTCGAAGAGATCGAGATGGCTATTTTGCCATCCAACAAATGCCTCTCCGTTTTACAAGTGTCTGGCTCATCTCATGCTCATGAATTTTCACTTGCGTCCTTGACCGCACATCTCCAATCCCCCTCGGGCCTGTTCTAGACTCCAACCCGTCGAATCTAACAACGCTGCGTCGGTGTCGCCATCCATCGATCGGTTACTACAGGTTATCGGAGGGGCCACCGTGCGCGAATCCTGAGGCAGCGTCGGAATCAGAGATTGTTTTCGGGAGCACGGAAGGGCCAAAATGACGAGAGGGACCAGTAGGATGCCGCCACCTAATCCAATCCCTTCCCTTGCTTCTCTCCCCAGATCACCCTGGGACCTGGGTTTTTGGGAATTCGGATATCCTAGTCCCGCCTCGCAAGCCGCCTCCTTGCCTTGTCGTCTCGTCGCCGTTGCCTCTCTGCTCAAGCTCAGCTGAGCCTCTGCTCCCTTCCTTGCTTCCCCTGTTCCTGCTCCCTTGCCTTCTCCGCGGCCTTTGCATCGCATCCTTGCCTTTCCTTCTTCCCCTCTCCGCGGAGAAAACCAGCAGGATCTTTGTGGCGGCCAGAGATCCCTATAACGCGTCTCGTGCCGTGAAAAACTCTCGCGTCGCGCTCGTTTTCTCTCTGCCTCGGCCAGTCGGCAGGGCTTCGGGCTTCCGCTCCCCTTTGCCGTTTGCCCAGGACGCAGGTAGCCTTTTTACACCCACCACCTCCATTCCTCCTTGTTCTCCCTTTCTTTCTACCATGAGCGGGAGAGTTCAGCGAAAAGGACGGTCAAAAGGAGACTCCTTTTCTGTTGTCTCGTGCCATGCTTGTGCTCCCGTGCTCGTAGATAACGCAAAGTTTTCCCCTGAATCGTATCCGAGATGGTGATTGGCGGAGTCTGTTCTGAACTCTGAAAGAAACTCTGTTTCAGCGTCCCAGCGATCGCCGCCGCATGCGGACCCCGGCTCTGTGTTGATCCGATACCCAGCGTCTCACTGGAAGCAGCTCGAGGATGGCGGATCACTTCGCGCTGATGACGGGCCGTCTGATCACGGAGTCGACGCTCCGGTCCGCCGTTCATGAGTCATCTGCCGACGCCGCCGTGCCTTCCACTTCGGACGGCTACGAGCACACCGACCCCTCCGTCGTTGCTGAAGACGTTCAGCTGTGCGTGGGCAAAGCCAAGAGCGGTGTCATGGTGGAGTGCAGGATCTGCCAAGAGGAAGGTGACGAGGCCTACATGGAGACCCCCTGCTCCTGCAAGGGCAGCTTGAAGGCAAGCTTCATTTCCTCTGCTTCTTCTTTTCGGTGTCCCCGTTTGATCCTTGGCTATCCCATGAAGTTTGCATCGAAATATGATTACAGCTCATACGACATTTACCTTTTCATTTTTTCCAAAAAGTAGATTTATTGTGAGATTTTTAATAACTTAGCAGGAGAGCTACCATATCATATAAGAAGAAGGGTGTCCGGGATTACAAGTGCGATATTACATAAATTAAATTGGTCTTGTTCTCGAAATAAATACTAAGCGAACTAAATTTACTGTGAGTAAGAGATTGCAGAGACGATTGCAAATAAGAAAAAAAATACACGCAATAAAATTAGGCTTGATTGATGCTGCCAATAATAACAAGCCAACAAGTTCAGAGCCTGTTTGGAATTCATTACTCCATAATCATGGAATATTGCACCCTTTGATGATATTTTCTTATATTCCAACAAATTGCTGGCTACATTAAATTTTCTTTTCATTTCTAACAAGATGCTACCGCGTAACAAAATTGCTATTATTCTAGAATGCAATCAGGGATTCTCTTGTGTTATCAGTTATCGACTTATCACAATCGAATTGGACCTCCCAATAGATGTCGGTATCGCCATCTGACTTCCACCGCAATCCAGACTAGACTAATTTCTTTCCATGCTATTTTTCCATCACCATGCGCAACAGATTTTTGTACTGCCCCATGAACGGAGGTCTTACTTGAATTAGTTTGTTGCTGGCTGCAGTACGCTCACCACAGATGCGTCCAGCGGTGGTGTAACGAGAAGGGAGACACCATATGTGAGATATGCTTGCAGGTGATGCTTTCCAAAACTTGCTTATCATAACCAACCATTCTCAACAGAATTACATGAAAAGAAGCAGCTGGATATATTTTAGCGCTTTTCTTTTCATACTAGTAATTCAGGTTTTCTTTTACTTAAGCTGAGGATGAGGGGAAAAAACACCATTGAGTCAACGGTGCTGAATGACAGGACATTGCAGTTGGCTGATTTGTTGTTTCTGCTCTTGATGCCACAGCAACTGACACCAAACTACACTGCTCCTTTGAAGTTGTTTCGGCATGGAAGGAACCTAATAAATTTCAGGTGCCACTCGATGCTCCTCTGCATGATAAAAATAAAATGGGCATTCATAGATCCAAAAACTGATCACAGAAGGGTCACCTCATAACTAAAGTTAATCTCATTATAGGAGAGCTGTAGAAAGACGAGAAAATCACGGTGCTAGTTATGGTCACACCTTGGATCAATCTGATGGTGCATCAAGCTTTGATTCTCAAAGTTCCAACCCAAAAAACGTCATATATTGCCGAGTATTTGCCGTTGCTGTAAGTGTTACAAAGCACAGATTTTCTACTTTGACATGAGTGTTCATTCTGCAGCCAACTGACACATTTTTTTAACACACCTGCAGTTGATGGCTTTGTTGGTTCTCCGTGACGCAATCTTCCTTATACTCCGCAGCCACAAAGTGTGCTCAATAGAGCTAATCACTGTAAGGCACTGGAATCTGATATCTCACTTTCTCCTTAACCCTAATTTATATGCAAACTGATTAACTAAAAATCTGAACTGTGCAAATTACGCTGCCGGTACAGCTGCTAATGTTCAGAACGGCTGGAATTGTCATACCTGTCTACATCATCTTGATATCAATTACCGCATTGCTTCATCGGTGTAATCAACGTCAGGTCTGTGGAATTCAGGAACATTTTGCATTCGAGTTCTAGCTTCTATATTCACAATGTGAACTTTCATGATAATGCAGGTTGTGCATGAGACGCCGGTTTCTGAACCTCGTGGAGCAGGGGGTTTGCAGCCAATGCCACCTCAACAGCATATCATCAACATCCGGTAGGAAGCTGCATGGTGATTCCAAGTCAGGCAGGGGCTCTGTAAATATATGAGAAATGTTTGAGGGGCTCTGTAAATATATGAGAGATGTTTGAGCTTCAGGCTTGTCACATAGGATTTGGAAGATACGAAATCATTGCGATTGACATGCAATGATTCATAGTAGTTTCTGTGCACAAAAGCAATTCTACGATACAGCCACTCAACTTCACAAGTCAGGAAGATGAAGTTGGCTTGGTGCCTGTAATGTGAAACAATTGTAGGAAAGTTGCATAAAAAATGTACATGCATTTGTGACAAAGATATAGGAAGACCGATTTGGTTCTGTGTGCGATTAGAGGCTTGATTGATGGCAGGATTCATTGCTAGTGCTTTCTTAATTATATTCAGATCAGAGGAAGACCACCTGGTAAAATTCATGCTCGTTTATGCTATTCAAACGAAGTTATCTCTAACCTTGAATCTATCAAACAAACAAACTAAAATGCATTTTCCTAAAATTCTGATAAAACTTGATTTAGGAAAATTGATGTGCAATTCTTGTGACCCAATGCTCATATGTTTACAGCTCGAGATTGAGGTACGGATAAAAAAGGCAATACATGTAGGTTGGAGAAAAACACAATGCTACTAGCCAGTACAAAGATGTTCTGTCTCAAAATTTCCATCCATCCGATGTTCCACTTCTGCTCCAGGGCGCTGCATATCCGATTCAAACAGCAGGCAGCACTGAGAGGGTAGTTGCAAACCGCATCAACAAGGAAAGTTGTCAATTTGGTTGAAAGGAAAACAGAGACAGAAAATGCAAGCATTACATTACTGCCTTTACAGCTACAAGCCTATAACACCAAAAAAGAAAAAAAATCAGAGAATGCATCTTGAGACAAGAGGCTAGAAAATAGCAGTTTGTCCAAGCTATGTAAGAATTGAAGCATGTAGTTGTGTGCATTTATTTGCCGGTTTTTGTTCTACAGAAAAGATGATAGAACCAGCAAAAATGGCTCATGCTCAAACTAGCCAGAAGTGGGATAATATCATTATATGAATTTATAAAACAAACTGGTCGTACTTCCAAGTTGCTACCAAGTTAAGGCTAGTTGCTGCTGAGTTGAAACTTTCTAAGAAAAAAAATCCTGGAATTAGAAAGTTTTTGACAAATCATCTGGATAGTAAAATTACAAGGCTGTGTGGACACCTATGACATAATCCTGCACACGTGCATGCGCAAGCGCAGAACTAATTAACACATATAGAATGTCACCCTGACCACTGAGTTGATCTTACTTCTCAGCATCGCTAGTTTTATTGTTTCAAGATATCACTACTTACTTTGGATGTAATCATCAGTGTATTCCTTGTCGATCTTTCCATGGGCCATGGCACCAACCTGGAACAATGTGCAGACAGCATGGGATCAGGCACAAAGATTGGGGGATTAAAACAGTTCAGCTTAATATCAATATCACAGCTTTTACTCACCACAAACAAGGGGTTCATCATCACTGGATTTGGCAACATAGTCAAATAAGTTGACTGACTTGTCAGCGCTAAATGAAAGGCCTTAGTAAAAAAACAATTAGCATATATACCTTATATGGAAACATGTTTTACTTAACAATATAAACTCTCACCAATTTTCCATGCACCAACAGGAAGATAGCGGGTAACAGGATTTTTAACAACATTAAGAAGCTTCTCGCGCTTCCCAACTGCTGTAATGCTCAGCTTTTGCAACAATTGTGCTGCAATATTAAATAGTTACCTGCACATCAGAACTGTCGAATAATACAAACACAAAAGGCAGACAAGGTATACAAGTTTATAAGTATCTTACACATTAAACCTCATAAGCGTTTAAATGTCCGTAGCATGCGGACATGAGGTTTGATTTCAAACAATATTCCCTTTTCAGTCCTCACATAAACAGCCTGTAACCTTCCAGCTTTTGTTAAAGGGCTGTCAAATATTGCCAGTAGAGCCTGCAAAATATTTGGAAGCAAATTCAAGGTACATTCCAACTTTTACAACATAGAAAGCGCCTCTCTGGAGCAACCTCACTCAGACAAATTAATCAGATGCTAAGAAGTTCCAAATTGTAGTAAATCCCCCAAAAGACAGGACATAGGGATGATCAAATGGAAAATGGGAATAGATAAGGCAACAAAGCAATGAAGTGCTTAATGATTTCATACAGAAGAATTGTCTGATTTACACTTACTTTGAAGCAAGGACTTGCTGATCAAACATAAAGGGGACAGCTTTAATCCATAGGCAGTAGTTTCAAGAAATTTACATCACCTGATGAATGATATCAGGCCTATAGTCAGCAGGATTGCGATTCTGCTTCCTTAATTAGCGTGATCATCTGAGTCAAGATTTGCATAGTCTGCACAGGATGGTAAAAGAAATTGTCAAATTACTTCCATATATGACAATAAGTTGTTTAGAAAGGAAGCTTTGTCAAAATTGCTATCCATGTATGACAATCAGTTGTTTAGAAAGAAAGCATCCAGATGTTATGCTTAGATTTTTCTTGTTCTTTTTTTGTTCAAATAAAGCAGAAGCTGTGGATCTTTACACAATCAGGAAATCAGGAAAGCTGGAATAAGCTTTTTACATGATTGAAGCAAACAATCAATCGCACAAAGTCTACACCTCTACACTAGTGAACGGTAAAGTTTAATTAACATTGGTATTCTATAAAATGGCCAAGCGATGATCTTTTTGCTGTGGAAAGAATTGCATTAGCTATAGCCAAAAACCGACGACGATGAGCATACTATGATACAAACACTGCGAACACAAGAAAATATCAAAATGATTAATTGGTCCTGTGCAAAAAATGATAAAACACCTAAAAGTCAAGAAACCAACACCTCAAATGGGATTCTCTTCAGTTCAGCTATAAAATCGTAAGACAGTAAGCATTCTTAATATAAGGCACAAACTTAATCCACTAACATTTTAACATCCTTGATTACTTTCATGCAGTTCCACACGATTGCGCAGGTGTCAAAGCTATTTTCTTTTCTCACAACAAGCCAAAATTACTCTATACTTTTCCCCTTTCCCTACTAATAACAGTACTAGAAATGCTTGAGCAAACCAATTAATCGAATAAATCCCCTAATCTAAGCAAAAGATGGAACCCGAGCGGTACATAATCATCCAGCGGAGATAACACGAGTTCGCTGTGGAACAGCACAAGGAAACAGAGCAATTTTCTTGCTAAGCCTAACCACTGTACCTTGCCGACTTTGCCGACCTCGAGGCAGGCCCTCTCGAGCACGAAGATGGCGCCGGGCCGCCGCCTGCCCTCCACCGGCCTGGGCACAACCGGGAGGCCCTCCGCCGCCTCTTCATCCTTCCCCTTGTCCTCGCCGGCAGGCTCTTCCAGCGGCGGCAGCTCCTCAGCCTCTTCGGCGGGCGGCGCGGCGTCCGAGGCCGCCGCCTCGTGGAGCTTGCGCCCCTTCACCGCGGCCGCCCCATTATCAGATCGAGCTATACTAAGCGCGTGTTCACTATTTTTTTATGCGTTTTATTTAGGAATTTTTTTTTCTAGCTTCGGTGCAATTGTATTTTTACCCTTATTTTTCTAACTTTGTGATTTTACTCTCGACTATCCACAAATTATTGTGATTTTGCCCTTATCTTTAGTATTTGCCTATATTTAATCGTTGATTAGGGATAAAATCATATAGCTTGTAAATAGTCGAGAGCAAATTTACAAAATAAAAAAAACTAAAGTAAAATCATAATTACACTTCAAAATAGGAGCAAGAACACAGCCCCTAGTTATCAAGGGCTGTCAAGCTCAGCGAAGCCGAGTTGGAGCCTTCGGGAGCTTCGTCCGGGCCGAGTTCGAGCAGCTCGAAGGAAATCTTAGGCTCGCTCGAGCCCGGCTCAAGTCATATCGAGCTCGAGCCTGTCCCGTGTGGTCTCGCTCGAGCTCGGCTCGTTGACAGCCCAGCCCTTGCTGCCGGGCGAGTGGGCGTTCACCCCTCGTCTCTACCTTGCCCCCGCGCCACCCCCACCCCCACCGCGTCCACCTCTCTTTTCTCCTGGTCTTCCTTTCGGGGCGGCGACGACTGGGCGAGCGGCGGCGCCCTTCGCCACGTCTTCGCCGGGCCCTTTGCCGCCGACGAGCACCCACCAGGTATGCCCGCCCCTTCTCTTCCCTTCCTGCTGTGCGGAACGGAGCATCCGAAACCCTAATGTAAGCTATCTGTAATCGGATCTGACCCAGTTACATTATATACCTGTATTTATAAGCCTCTGACTTCGATTTTTATGCAAAAAATCATCGGATGTACATGTGTACACCCATATCCTATGCTGGGTCTGCCCCTGCTACCTGTATTCCCCCGATAGAAATAGAAATGGTAAAGTAGAGCGCGGCGTGCTACAATCCATTCAAGCCTTCCTTTGTTTCGTTCCTTCATCTTCGTGGTTGTCTCGGCATTCCCCTTATCAAGCTCCGTTCATTTGCTGATTGGTTCTCAACCCCTTTGGTCTTGACGATTTGCTGCTGAGCTACTTATCTTATGCGTTATGCCTGATTTACCTACCATTTTTGGGAGGTGAACACTGAATCTATGTTTCCTCATGGCAAACTCATGCTGCACGTCTTTGCGACTTGATTTATTTGACATGTCCAATCCAAGAAGAAAATGGTTTGGGTGTTTTTCCCTTCACAGAGTTCCTTGCTGTTTTATGCTAGCACTATAGAGATTGAATGTGTTGCTGAAAATCTGTTGGCAATTCCACTCATCCATTGGAATGAATGTGGGAAATAAACTTGATGACCAGATTATATCATGATATATTTGGACAGTTATAGATTCAAGAACATCTAGTAGTGTGAATAAAACAGTTCAAGAGGATACAATTAGATTGTCCAGATGCATTCAAGGCATGCTAAAGTATAGAAATGAGATCTGCACACTGCAATTTGTTAATACACCAATACGACAAAAAGTTATGATAGGTTAACATATGTACTTGATGTCATATGATGCTGTAAGGTGCAGTACCAACGATGTCTTACACTCCTGGTGTACCAGTGAGTACCGACTGGTAGCATAAGGGTAGGTCCAATAGGGTATGTATCACTACTACTATATCAGTAATTTGTGGAACTACACAACTTTACCATGTCCTACATTTTCCATTATTTGGTTATAATTCTGTCTAATTAATTGCTGTAGTATGGAAACTTCTAGTGTCCATTTAACTTTTATCAGCATATAGTCTCAGAAAAAAAGAATTTGTTCTGATCACAGATTTCATCATTTGCTGGCCAAATTATTTTAGGTCAATATATCAAAGACTTGGAATGGCTGAAAATTGGTTAGAACACGAAAAGCATACTTCTACAGCAGCACCATCTTCTGGTTTGGTTTCTAGACGTCAAATTCCATCGCCCAGAAGATCAAGGCAACGGTAAATGATTGTATAAATACTTCATTCCACCATTGTTGGCTTCATTGTCACTTCAAAGTTCAACTTACTTTTTATTTCCAGAATAACGCATTTTTCTATAATAAAGAACTTTTCTATAAGAAGTCAGAACAATATTTTAGATAAGCTGTTTATTCCAGAAAATACTCCTTTTTGAGGAAAATCCAGAAAAAAAACTTGAAGGCTAATGTGGTATAACCTGGATTTAGGCTGCTCTGGAGTAGCCATGACAGATTAATCAATGCCATTAATGCCACTGTAATTGGTGTCCAATTTTGGAGCTAGTGTGATGGCCTATGCAGCTAACTTTTCCTTAACAATTTCTAAGTTTTTACGCACCTTGTATGTCAAAGGGAAGCGTGGTGTTTGCACCTGCTAACACAATTACTTCTGTTATGAGACTCTGCTGTATTGGACATCTATTATTTTGGAAGTTTACTAAGTTGAGTGTTAACACAATTATTACAAACCATTTCCAGAATGTCACTAAAACAGTTATTTCTAGCTGTATCATTTGAAATATGTTCATTTGTTAACATTAACTTTTGCCTTTTTTTTTGTTGTTATCAGGAACATCTTTCATTTATTAACTCAACGAGAAGTCTCCCCTCGAACAAAACACCAAGCTAGAAGGATATGGAATAATTCTCCAATATGTGATCCTGATTTAATTGAATTAAGATTTGCAGATGCAGATGCTAAACATGGCATTTTTTCTTGGTAAGGAAAGCTTGTTTTCATCATAATGGTATTCAAGAACTGTTCATCATATATTGACTGTTGAGTCACATGTGAGTTAGTTCACATCTCCCGTTTCACTCTGTACAGGGCAGAATCGCAGTCCCTGCATCGCTGGTCTGCCAAGTATTGCCCTCTTTTGCCACCTCCTCGGTCAACCATTGCAGCTGCTTTCAGTCCAGATGGGAAAACACTTGTATCCACGCAGTAAGCTTATTGACTCACTGAATAACAAACTAAATTGAAAGGCGTGCCAACTAACTCTATGTTTTTTTAGTGGTGATCATACGGTTAAAATAATTGACTGCCATACTGGGAAATGCTTGAAGGTTTTGAGTGGACATCGACGCACTCCTTGGGTGGTATGTATCATACTGGCATATTTTTTTCTATTGTAATTAGGGCCTGTTTGGCTATATGGTGTTAAAGTTTAACACCCGTCACATCGGATGTTTGGATGCTAATTAGGAGCATTAAATATAGACTAGTTACAAAACTAATTGCACAGATGGAGTGTAATTCGCGAGACGAATCTATTAAGCCTAATTAGTCCATGATTTGACAATGTGGTGCTACAGTAACCATTTGCTAATGATGGATTAATTAGGCTTAATAGATTCGTCTCGCGAATTAGCACAGGGTTCTGCAATTAGTTTTATAATTAGCTCATGTTTAGTTCTCCTAATTAGCATCCGAACATCCGATGTGACACTGTTAAAGTTTAGCATCTCGTATCCAAACACCCCCTTAGTTTAGCATCATGTGCTCCGAGCTATTGCAAAGAAAGGAACCTATTAATAATGTGCTTGTTGTTTTTTCAACAATAATTTTGGCTAGAGCATCAATTTATCATTTCTTTGTCCATGTTATATGGTTGTTGCTTGGTGACAACCTTGCTAGTTGACAGCATTTGTAGATTTCTTTTTACATTACAAGAAGCTATTGGATATTTTTTTTTGCAGCTTTGTTTATCACGTCCCATTATTCTCCAGAAATTTAAGCTGCTAATGTATTGCAGGTCAGGTACCATCCGTTATATTCTGATATCCTGGCTAGTGGAAGTTTGGATCATGAAGTTCGTCTATGGGATGCTAATACCTCAGACTGTATTGGATCACAAGACTTCCGTAATATCTCTCAACAAATTCCTTGCATTCTATATGTAAGCAATTTTGGAACAACATTGTAACTTATTTTTGATATTCCCCTGGCAGATCGGCCAATTGCGTCCATTGCATTTCATGCAAGAGGGGAGATTCTGGCAGTTGCATCAGGTCACAAAGTGAGACTTGTAGTGTCGACCTTGAAAAACAAAAGAAAAAGTTTTTCTGTACTGTTTCTATAGATGGTTGTTAATATATTGTATACTAATGCTCAAATCAATTTGTATGTTGCTGTGTCAGTTGTACATATGGAACTATAATAAGCGAGATGAGTCTTCTGTCCCAGCCATCATCCTAAAAACCCGCCGTTCATTGAGAGCTGTGCATTTTCACCCGCATGGGGCTCCATATCTTCTAACGGCAGAGGTAGAGATATAGAATGCCCTGGGCTCTGCACTTATGCTTTCCCTTAAGTGTTTCATGTTTGCTGCAAACTTACACATAGCTTTGGTTTCAGGTTAATAATATCGAGTCTGCAGACTCACCGCTGACTCTTTCAACATCCTCTGGCTATTCAAATTATCCTTCGGCCCTGTTTGTGACAAACACTAATTCTAGATTCTGTCCACATCTTGAGTCCAACGTGCCGTCACCTTGCTTACTGTTGCCTGCATACCTCAGAGATGATGGAATTTTACATGTGCTTGGCAATGACAGTAGTTCAACCAGTGCGCAACAGAGATCATCGTTGGTTCAAGTTGCTACATTAGATACTGAAAATCAACAGCCTGACCAGTTTGCTACCCTTATGGATGTATGTCCTGGAGAGCCAACTGCATCAAATGACATGGTGGATGTAGTCCCTGTGCCTGCTTCAAATGGAATTGAAATGCATGGTGCTGATGGGCAGTCCAACTCAAGATTGCAGGGCAGCAGCTCTATCAGTAATTTTGAGAGGTTCGGTGCTAGAGATGATTTGCATGTGTCTTCCCCGAGCAACACTGAGCCAATTCCATCAACAGCTGGGCTGTCAGGATCCGATGCCCGCCGTGCTATGCCACTGAATATGCTCATCACTGGTGGATTAGATGTTCAAATGCTCCTAAGAAATGTAGAAAGTGGACAACCGAATCTCTTTGGTAACTCACGTAACTGGGAGTTGCCATTTTTGCAGGGTTTTTTGATGGCCCAAAACCATACAGGTTTGCATCCTGCACTTGTGAACAATAATGTCCTTGAAGACCTATCTATTGATGGTACTGCAGGGACTAATAACTTAACTAGAGAATCACCGCACATGCATAACTTTGGACGTCCAGGTGCTTCATCATCAATTCCCATTACTGCTGGCAGTTCTAGAGGATCAAATCGACGTTATGCCTCACGCTCTGTACCTGGTGTTGGGAGTTCACTCCTAGGTCCTCAAATTGATGAAGCTGAGGTTCATGCTGCTTCACTGGGTGTTGGTTCAGAAATCACTGCGCCGATGTTTACTCCCGGTACTGAATTGCCTTGTACAGTGAAGCTCAGAATATGGCGGCACAATATCAAGGAACCATGCCGTTCTTTAGAACCGGAGGCATGCCGCTTGACGATTTCTCATGCAGTTCTTTGCAGGTGCTTTGATGTGATTTCATTTCTTCTTCGTGATACTTCCTCCATTTTTAAATATGACATTTAGGACAAGCTAATTAGTTCATTTTGAGCTAAAAAGTTATTTCTATTGCTAATATTAATATACTTTGATTTGGTAATATTGCTAATATAACTAATCATAGCCAGCACAAGTATGGATAATTTACCCTGAATCGTTTTCAAACTGATTGCTAATATTAATATACCTTGATTTGGTAATATTGCTAATATAACTAATATTAGCCACCACAAGTATGGATAATTTACCATAAATCGTTTTCGAACTGGTATGTAACTAATCGTAGCCAGCACAAGCTCCACCTCAAACAGATTGTTCAATTGCTTATGTGTCTCGTCATATATGAATTATACCTTTATATTTGTTGCATCTTGAGCTTACTCTGAAGTTATTAATTCTACAGTGAAATGGGTGCCCATTTTTCTCCATGTGGACGATTTCTGGTAGCCTGTGTTGCATGTTTGCTGCCTCAAACAGAAGGTGACCGTGGTAGCCAATTGCCTGTGCCGTATGATTCTGCAGGGGCTGGATCATCACCAACTCGCCACCCACTTCCCTCTCACCGAGTTATCTATGAGCTTCGGGTGTATTCGCTTGAGGAGGCGACGTAATTTTTCTCTTGATTGTCCTTTTACTATTTTTTATATACCAGGTTACTGTTTTGAATGGTCCATGTATCTTGAAACTGGTAATACCTTGCAGATTTGGGGATATTCTTGCTTCCAGAGCCATAAGGGCAGCACATTGCTTAACTTCCATTCAGGTTGTTTTTATTTCTATTTGTTTGTGTTTGTGTGCATTTTTCTATGTCAATAGCTACTTTTTACCTTGCTTTGTAACCTGTAACTCGTGTGTGGGACTCACTCTACCAGATTTTTTGTTGTTCACAGCATTTAAGACCTGAGCCCGATGAACTTGATCTTACAGTTCTGTAGTTCTCATCATTGAATTGGATCCTGTTTCTCTTTTGTTGCAGTTCTCACCTACATCCGAACACATACTTTTGGCATATGGTCGTCGTCATGGCTCTCTCCTCAGGAGCATAGTCATGGAAGGAGACAATGGGATTCCTGTATATACTATCTTGGAGGTAGGTACAACGATCATATTGAGATTTCCAAATCATAGTTTGATTGGTAACTGCTATATCATGTTAATTGTTTTGTGGTGATGGTGGCGATGCTGGTTTTGCAGTTAAATGATACTTTCTGATACTTGGAAGTCGAAACAATTTTTAGCTAATATTTCTCATTCGTTGCAGCATATAAACTAATATATCAATCCCCTTTTTACATCTATTGCTTCAGGTATATAGAGTTTCAGATATGGAGCTTGTAAGGGTGCTTCCTAGTGCTGAAGATGAAGTCAATGTTGCATGTTTTCATCCTTCACCAGGAGGTGGTCTTGTTTATGGGACTAAGGTGGGTATAGAATTAGTTCAGTAACCAAAGATATTGTGGATTACTAATGCTTTCATTGTGGTGAACTATAGGAAGGGAAGCTCAGGATCCTCCAGCACAATGGTGCAGACACGACAACCATGGGGATGGGTTGCTTTGTTGAGGAAAATATGCTTGAGGCAGTGAGTTTTTTCCCTGCTTTTATTTATTGTCATTTACTTGCATCATTGCATGAATAAAGGAAAAGGTCCCTTTACTTCCCTAAACTATTGCCATATCAACCCTCCCCCAGACTGGTTTTGCTTAGCGGTTTTGATGATGTGGACAGTTGTTTTGCCATGTGGTCCATGTCACCCTTCTTCGGACATGTCCCTCCCCTTGTCACTTTGTTAGGGTATTCTTCCCCACTTCTTTTCCCTTCAGATGAAATCATCCTGGGTGATGCCAAACTGGATGACGCCATGAGACAGAGCCGCATATTAATTGATTTTATGCCCACTATGCTATATAAAGTCCTGCATGAGCTGGAGCTTTGCATGTTCATAGCAGCGGTGATGTTGTGCCTACTACTGTTGCTGCTGCACATGAGTCAAACGGTAAAGCACTCGATGCCGGCAATGTGAAACAGATAGCAAGTACCCACCATCTGAATGCAAACCGTTCCGAACTAGCTGTATGGTTGTGTGCGCAGACAGCAATTACCCACTCCCCTGAAGATCCAATCCTCACTTCTGAGTCCTGACGCGGTCATACCACTGCTGAAGGCTCTCCTGATGCCTCTCCTTGGCGTACCTCACAGTTGCTAGTTGCTACAGCCTGTGCGTGCTGCATGGCCATGTTGGGCACATTGTGGATCCTTTCCACGTTCATGCTTCTTGATCGTAGTGGTTACTTACAATATCATTAAGGGGTGATCCCCGCTTTCTCTTAACCCTGTATTAGTTGGATGTGATCATAACTAAAACATGATTGCTATGGTCATCCAGCTTGCTTCATGAGGTTGGCTTGGATTATGAAACAAGAAATAAAAATGCAAACGAAAGTTATAGGGCGTGTTTTATTAAGTGTGTCCAACTGTGCTCATTGGTCAAAGTGCCTCTAGCCTTACATGTTTCCTTGGAAATGGGATATGTTCTTGCATGGCAATAAGAACCTTACACTAGTGTCTTCAAGCCAACCGTGAGATTTATCAAGGTCTAACTGCTCTTGGCAAGCCAAGCAAAGTCTAGATACAACTACTCTTGCTGCAGTCTTGGGTTTATTATCCACAGTTCCACACCTTCCTAGGATGATGATAAGAGCTGTAATGAGAGGGGTTGACCAAAATTGATACGGGAGGACATTACGAAAATAACCATGAAGCGGATCATATCCCAACCCTCCTTTCATTATTCCACCTTGAGCCTAGTGTAGTTGGGGAAATGCCATTGGTTAGCAGCACATAAAAACTAGCCATTCACATGCAAGAACCATGAGCTAGTAATTCAATTTCTTCTACTACTACCGTTATTACCAGTTCCAGTACTATATTTCTTTTTTTCTTGTACTTCTCTCTGGGTTTCATCTCTAGCCCGCCTCTGCTTAGGGGTTGTGACTAATAGCTTTGCTGCTGTAGTTATATAACTATGAAAATTTCTCTGTTTTTGCTTACCTTGTTCAGTTTTAAGGGTTAATTGGATTGGTGCCACTGCAATACCCAAGTTTGAAGATCTGCCATGGATTTTCAAAAAAGAAAAATATCTGCCATTACGATTCGTTTAATTAGAGTCATGCCATAACAATTCTTTCTCTATCTTAGATCTGCAAGTTCTATTCCTCCTCTGCCCTTTTCCAAGTGTTTTTGTTCCAAACAAGTGCAGATTGCGGAGCCCACGTCCACCAGTGCCCCTCCTGCATAACGTGAGCAGGCTTGTAGCCTATTTTACCTGAGCAGTTTTTCTGTAAAACTGGCTGGTTGAACCCAGTTCCAATGGTTCAGTGGTGGTTCGATTGCATATCGGTCTTTTACACGGACCGTACCGGCAGAGGCTCTGGTTCCCTGTTTTACCGGTCGGACTATCTGGTCCAGTCCTAATGATTGTAATCTGTGGGGGAATAAAGGTATGCATTGAAGACAGCATGGACACTTTTGTCCGTACGGAAATACCGGAGCCTTCATGTGGGGCCAAAAGCGTCAAAGGCATACAAAATGGCCATATCTCAGGTAGAGAAATAATTGTAATGGCATGGCTCCAATTAGATGAATTGTAATGGCAGATGTCCAAACTCGGTTATTTGCAATGACACCGATCCACTTAACCCCAATTTTAGTTGCCAGGGATGCATTTAGGCATGTTAATATTAGCTTGTATAAACATGATATGAGAGGAGGTGATATGTTTCTTCTGTTCTCTGTTTTCAGATTCAGAGGTATGCATTGGAAGGCTGAATGAATATTGATCGCATCATGTGCTTTTATGCTTACTTCCATGGTAATTACTGAAACCTATTTTTTAATATATACTATCCTTTGTGCTGTGAAAGCTGCATTGTTGTTCCTCAAATATTGTTTTGTTGGATCTATCATTAGCTGTTTATCATTTTTGTTGGCAATGAAGTTCAATGATTTCTATAAGTGAAACTTATGGTGCGAAGAACTTGGCTGTTGATCTGAAAGCATTGATTGGTTGCCACTACAGGAAGTTTTCTCAGCAGGTTTCATCTCTGTGATTCCGTCCAAGGGAAAGCGTTAGGTCCATCTCCAACTAGATTATGACAGATAATTCTCAATGAGTTTGTTCGAGTGCCTTGGGGATTGGTATGTAACTGTTTGCACTCTATGATTAACTAATATACCTGGTATGGATATTAAATATTATTTTATTTGCTTCTAGCTACAAGGAATCTGGTTTCTTAAGCCGTATGGGTATAAATTACTATAATCAAAGTAATTGATGCCGTAGGAAACATTGGCAGCTGGTTGTCTTATCTTTCATTGAACCATTAGCAAATTTGGAGTGCCTCTGGAACCTTTGAGCACCCCTGTATGCCTTGTTGTTTTCAATAAAATGTACTATGGCTTCAATGTCAGGCGGTTTGCATGGCACAACAACATATTGTAATAGTTTTTTCCCTAAAAATATTCCTGTCACTTGCTGGTTGAGTCCTGGGTTCTAATGGACCGTTGAGGAAGTATTCCTCTGGCTACTCTTTGGGCAAAAAACTGGTTTCAACTCGGGGTGATGGTTATATACCAGCATTTAAAATTTTTGAGCAATCCTTGCGTTCTATTTTGCTTGGTCACAGAACCTTATTATTTACACATATGCCTGTATACACGAATCATGTACAAATGGATATGGTCATCACAATATCTTAGTGTGCACTTCTTAGTTGTAGATGTTTGGTTCTCCCAATGCTTCTTTAACCTGGAAAAATGTTTGCCATCATGATTTTTTCTGCATTTATTGCATTGTCTGAACCCTAAAGTTATACTTGGACATTCAGCACCATCCAGGGAAAAAAACTCTGTAAAATGAATCGTCATTGCCTCCAGAGAAAAAATATTTGCTGAAGAACGATTCTTACACCTCGCCATTTGCAACTTGATTCAGGTCTGTGCAGAGGCGGTAGGAGATGTGTAAATTTACATGGCCATCGGCGTAGCTGCCATCACGGTGCTGTAATTATACCTTTGTACATGTATCCTACAGTCAGCTTAACTCAATTGCTGTTGTATTTCAGAAAAAATGACGGTGCTGATCCTTTTAATGTGAAAGTGTTTTTTTTTGTTGTATACTTTGCCTGTCCTTACAGGCACTCAAACGATGCAAGGTGAAATTACATTGGCAAAGCTGCTGAGTTGTTTGGGTTTGTTTTTTCTTTCTCGCCCCTTGTTACACGTGGAAACTGTTTAATCTGCTAAATTTTGTTCTCGTATGGGAGTGAGTGTAATGACTCGGAACGTTTGGAGTTACCGTTTTAACTGTATTTTCCATGAAATACCACCTTAGAAGCGATGTCACTTGAGAAAGCTGTTTTCGTGAGATTTCTACAAGGAGTGGTCATGAAATATCATGTGATGCTATCGTTCAAGCATTTCTTTTTCCTTCCAGTGGAAATGACCTTACTGATTGCGCGCTGCAAAATCGGACGCTGTAGCGATCCATGTACTCTCCTGCCCGTCGTCTAGGTTTGCTCCCCGGTAGAATACGATCATGAGCATTTTCACTAATATTTTCTGGTAACACTATTTTCAGCAGTGTGTTCTACACCTTCTGAAGCTCTTGTTTGCAGTCAACCGAGGGAGTGGTGTGTCGATTGTTTGTTCGTGATACCCCATTTTAGGATCTTGAGCTGTCTGTCAGGATATGCAGCCTCATCCACTGGTTGTGTTTTACAATGGCAAGATCATTTGTTTTCAATTCTTCATGCATACTACAGATCTAGAGCATTTTAAGGATTGAACTTTGCTGACACCTGACAAGTCCCACAGTCGCGTGTTCATCCTCGTTTCTCGGGGAACTTTGTTGACAATTGGGACTCGGCGTCTTCCCTTCTCGGCTTCACACGGCCACCTCGCCCGGTGATGGCTGGCTCATCCCGGCGTTGCTCCTGTTCGGGCCGCTGCAATGCATGCCCGGTTCCTGCAGACGAAGCACGCCGTCGTTCCGGCCGGACTTCCGGTGATGCTGAGCTCAGGCGCCGCCAGCCTGGCCCACTCGGCCGTCTGCTGGCTGCTGGTGCGCACGCTCGGCCGACGGCGTCTTTTTTTAAAAAAAAACAAAAATCCCGACGGCGTCAACAAACTGTCCTTCCTTCCTGGCGCTCTACGTCAGGCTATCGCCGTCCTGCAAGAACACGTCTGCGAAGGCACGAGTCCTGCCTGTTCGCCGTCCTGCAAGAACATGTCTGCGAAGGCGCGAGTCCTCCTGCCTGTTTGCCTAAACATATTTTGCAATGCGGGCATTGATTCGCCATCGGCTCTCTGTTATGGTCAGGTTCCAATTGCATGAACGACCGCTGTTGGAAAGTCGAAACCTCTTATACCAAAATAACTCATGGATTAAACAACTCTGTATTCAGGATGACCGAACATTACTAGAAGTTCACGGTACATTGACAATACAGCAGTGCCTCTCAAGTTCGTTTACAATCGCACAAAAATGGTTCGGGAAGTTCTCTTACTATCCTGACGATCAAAGAAACAACCCATCTAGGCTGGGCCACCCGTAAAAGTGGCAACCGTGGAAGCCCTTCTAACTTGAACTGTTTCTTGATACAGTGAGAAGAGTCCCACAGGTGAAGTAAAGAACTTCCTTCTGGAGCCAACCTGGTATTATGTGTGCATCAGTTCTCAGTCACATCCGTTGAAAGGCCACGGTGCACACTTGAGACCCCTCAACACCCCCAAACATTATGGTGGGGTATGTTCCGACATGATCTATGTAACGGAATATCTGGGACACAGCTGCACCTTCATCCATGTTCTCCTTTCCAAATTTCCTCCTGCTGAACTCTTCTACTTCTTGCAGAAGCTCATCCTTTGTGTGGTTGCATGATGTTATGACCTGAAGAGATATACAACAAGAAAGTTTCATGCCAATTTACAAATAATGCGGGTACAAGCATTAGGAAAAAAAATCCGACCCTGGAGGATGGAGTCATAAGATTTAGTTTAAAAAATTTGTAGGAGAAAGTACTGACCACAATGCCACCAGGCTCAACCAGGTTTGATACAGATTCCCAATACTTTATTCTGAATAAAGGACATATGGAGAGAAATGTTAAACCAGTGAAGTAGATTGCTGAACTGTTTGCTTCAAAGATAAAATTATTTTTAATTATACGCAAAAGGTCCAACAAGCTAATCCTCATCAAACTACAAAGCCAACTGAAAGTCAAAGAAGACCATACAACCTAAAGGCTACATTGCTACAGCCATTCACTATAGCAGGATGGCTTGTCAAGACTTGCACACTGAATAGTCTCATCAGAACTAATCTGTCTAGTTATTCTAGTACTACCAACATCAACAACTAAGTCCTTGTTCGGTTTAGCGGGATTGAAGAGGATTGGAGGGAATTGAGGGGGATTAAATCCATTACAAGTCTTAATTCAGGTCACAGTTGTACCTTTTCGCACGACCATCTGGATGCAATCCAATGGCATCCAAAGTCCCTTTGTCTGTAATAATTTTGAATTTCCTATCTAACTTTGTCTCTAGTATATCATCAACCTGACAAGAAAACAAAAATACAAGGGATTACAGATATGAAAGCACCACATCAAGAAAACATTAACAGCAAATCATTTGAAAAATTTCAAGTATCCGTGAACCCCAAAGTATGATAGATAAAATAATTCAAATAGAAATGAAATTAATATTATTGAAATGACAGCTGCTCCAAGCCTATGAAGCATTAGTAGTACTCAACTGCATTTAACTGGTAGTGCAAGTCAATTTCTGTGAAATTATCGAAATGATAGCTATTTTAGATTAATGGAGAGTATATGGAGCAGAGGAAATTTTAGCGAATGCAAAATCAGATATCATTACAAGTTAATGTTTCAGTTAACATCCAAGTGGCTATTCTAGATTGTTGATTTCTACAGTATGTTGACTCATTTCATTGTAATTTTTTTTATGGGGAACTACGGCAAACGGTGCTGTCACGCTGCCCTGAACCATTTCATAACCCCCCCCCCCCACCCCCCCACCAACAGAAACTGCACTTTTTGTTTGATATTCCCACAACAAACGAAAGGTCCCGATAATGTGACAATCACCATTACTGGATATCCTAAATACTGCAATTAATGAATAAAATAATCCTTAGTGATTTACATTGCTTTACTTTCAGATACATTAGCAAACTTAAGTGATAAATCCAATTCAAATACCGCAACTATATAGATTCCCATTAACATGATAAGCCTCATAAAGATTGCTATGCAACCTTGCCCCTTGGTGCTATTTGGCATTATATAATCCTAGAGTAAATTACACAAGAGGTGTACAACAACTTGCAGGGGTGCAAATGTCATGGCAGTCCTGCATACAAGTTGTTTTACCTGTAATGCATTTTACTCATAATCCTAAGTCCCAAATGATACCCATAACAACAAAGAATGGAATTGCAAAGAAAAAAGCACAATTGGACAAGAAAGGTACAGTTCAATCTGAACATGTATACTAACCAAAAATTTTATTGAAGTGAAACCATCACGAGTGCTAAGGTTTCTTGCAAGTTCAATGGCTCCTTCACTGTAATCAGTTCCTGTTAAATCTGTAAACCTGGAAAAATAGCCAATGCCATTTGGTCACAATCATACAACCTTCAGAAGAAGAATTATGGAGTACAGTGCTACAGTGGCTCTTTAAACAGGCTGTATCAACTTTTTTGGACACATCAACTATCTGCAATCTCCATTTAGATCCATAATGGAAATACTTTACCACAACTCGCAAACAACCAATACAAAACTAGATTCCCACAATATAGCACAGGACAGCAACACGAAACTGGCTGTACATTACAAGTTGTTAGTTCAAAGACAGAAGTTCCAAAACAAAATTGTAATATGCCTATCATAGATGATGACCCCAAACTCCAAGATTATCTCATGCAAGTGCCAACAACAAACCTAGTTGAGTGTGATTGCACATTATCTTACATCAAACATCACTCAGAATACCCCAATAAAATTCCAAGTTATGCACAAATCATTTAAGCTGATTAATCACTTGAATAAACTAGCATATGGCTGTCACTTTGCAGCGTGTTGCTTGAATGATATTCTTTTTCCTCTCAGCACTTGTAGACTATTTATAGTTTCCAAAGAATGCCACTGGAAGGTACCTTTCGATTAAATGATGTTTTTCTATGAAAACATGCATATAGTTTCAGAAGGAGGCTACGATAAGGTATCTTCCAATGAAAGGATGTTCTAAAAAAAGTCTCTAACATTTTCGCTAACATCCAACATTTCAACTAAAAAGTGCTTAATGAGAGTCTCTCTTGGGTAGTTAAGGTATGGTTAATATTAAGTATTTCTTTCAGTCATTTTTAAAATAAACAAGGACTAAGTGACATCACTTTTTAGCATAAAGAACTTTATAAACAAGATTACTTATGAATTATACAGTTACTTAAAGAGATATTCAGCAGACCAAGATCCTGTTTCATTCATCGACAAATACATTATTATAGGGGAGCTGATTAAACATCATTAAGAGAAAATCGATAGTACCCCTGCTTAGCAAGTGCTTGCAAAAGAAGGCCATTCCCAGTTCCAACATCAAGCACAGGGTAGTTGGAGAATAATTTTTCATCGACTTCACTTTTGATGCTGTCATGACCAGATGGAATCCCGCCTTGGATAATGTTACACAAACTTTTTGTCCAAACAGCAACTGTATCCATTACATCTGCACCAAACCTACAAACAGGAGGTTCTGCTCACAACCTAAAATAAAAAAAACCCTCTAGTTTCACAGTATTATAGGGAAAATTGCAACAGGAAGCTTAAAAAAACAATGAATCATCATTTCCTATAAACAAAGAATCACCTTTAATAACTAAGTGAAGGATATAATATTTTAGCCATGTGAATTCTGAGTTCGGTGTACACAAATGTGAAGTACACCAAAAGAACTTCTTTGAGCAAATGAAACAGTAGATAATATAATAGCATGAAATTAATTAGCATAAGCAACGTGGCCAATGAACACAAAATGTGCCACTGGTTTTACTTAATGTGAAGATTTTGATAGTTGATATCAAAAAGGTGGGATGTGGTCACCATATTTCTCCAGCATGCCCATGTTCCTGAAAATTCGCAAGATCTTCTGAATAAGAAGCATCCCAATAGCTTTGGAGACCCAGCACTGATCCTTCAACATCACCAGGATCTTGATCGTCCTTATCAGAACTGCCTCATACAAGGACAATTTAGAAGACATTAAAAAGGGTAATAATTGTTTATCTATGTAAATACATGTCAAAAACATTCAAGGATACAAATAAACAGGAAACAGCTGGGTTGCCATCTGTACCTGGTAGCAGGAGGCAGATCGAGGAGGTTCATCTGACCTCTAACAAGAGATTCTAAACTACAGGTTTCGAGGTTCTGGAGAATTGGGTGTATTCTATTAAAGAGACTAGACGTATGCCACTTCCATTAGGTGTGGTGGAGTGGCAGTGTGGCACACCTCTGCCTCTTGGTCTCGCTCCTCCTTGCGACAATAGATGTCAAGTTGCCAATCTTAGAAGAGGATCACGCTCCAGGGAAACAAACATGGTCTTACTAAATTCGTAGTCTGGTGGTCAAAGGAAAGATATGCTTATGCCTAGTTTCTTTTTTCATTTGTTATTTGGCAGAAATCATGGATAAGAAACAATTGGGTTTGCAATCCATATCTCTTCCAGTATTTATTCCAACGGTGATGGGTCCATGTGACTCCCAAATATCACTGACCATACGGAAAACTCTTCTTTCAGGGCAAAAACTCTGTTTGGATTTTTATTTATAGAAAAAAAATAGATTAGTCGCACTTAAAAGGTAGTTCTAAGGCCCCGTTTGGATCCTCCCAGCTTATTATGCACTTCAATAGCTGGGGGATCCAGCTTGTAGCTTTATATAAGCTGGGTGGTTGGATAGTTGAAAACTGAACTAGGCTATAAGCTGGGATGTTGTAATGTGATTGATTTATACATTGCTGTTAATGTCACCTAAGTAGGGAGATGAAACTTGTGTAAGACATGGAGGGTAGCTCTGTTATCTTTTGGTACTTGTTGATGCTGGTCAGATCGGCAGCCCTGTGTTGTTATGTGCTGTAGGCTGGCTAGCACTGCTGCTGTGATTGACACAGAGGTAGTTTACATGTGGTCATGAACTTGATTGAATTGTGTTGCTCTTACGTAATGAAATTTCGGGTTCGTCCATTGTAAAAAATAAAATTAAAAATTTTAAAAAAGCTGGGCTTGTTTGGGTCAGCTAGCTTTCTATTAGCTCTAACTGATTTGAATGGGGCCTGAGTTACTCACAAAAAAGCCAAAAGTTAGTTTTATTTGGCACTTATGAACTCAAAAGGATCGATAAACACGGAATAATAAGTAACTGCACATAAAATTTGACATGCATCTGGTCTTCGGATGACAGTAATAGGAAAGTAACCAAAAAGGCATCCATCGCACTCAAAAATCCTAAACATAATCAGCAAGCTGGAATTAATTTTAAAAAGAAGTGCACAAAGCAAAAGGTGCTGACAGCTGCCACAATACTACAATAGACCATAACCCCGGACAGCAGTTCAAACTCTACAATAACAAGCATTATCGGGTCCCCAGCAATTCACTAGATCTAAATTTTGAGTTCGATAGCGTGCAGTTCGCGCCCGAATGAGACAATTCGGACAGAAACGGTATAGTACCAGTAATCGGAGGCGGCGGAGGGGAAGTTAGCGGAGGCCGCGGCAGCGGCGAGCACCTCGGCGGCGTCGGCGTAGCGCTGGTCGTCGTCGAGCGTGCTCCCGTACTCGCTCCGCACGGACCACGAGTCGGCCGCCACGGACCGCTCGTCGTCCGACGCCATTTCCAGGCCCCCGCTGCCGCCGCCAGCACCGGCGAGCGCGACGGAGGGCGGGAGCTGGGGGCGGGGCGGCGTGCCAACGGGCATCTCGGGCTCCTCGGGCGTCAGCCTTATTCCAGCCATGGCGGATCGGGTATCCGTGCGGGAGATCGCGACGAGGGCGGGGGCAGGGCGCGGCGGACGCTGGGATTTGGGAAGGGGGCTCGGACCGGAGGCCGCTTCGACTTTTTTTGCCAACTGCGCGGTGGCAATCCGTAATTGCTGATGGAGATGGAGTTTCCTTGTCGGGTCTGTGTGCCCCCCGAACTCACACGTCACTGCACGCAAGACGCGTACAGGGATGTGACTAAAGTTTAATCCGTGCACGTTGAATATTCGAAGGTTAATTAGAAGGACTAAATATGTAATTATAAACTAATTGCACAGGTGAAGGCTAATCGACGAGACGAATCTATTAAACCTAATTAATTTATCATTAGTAAATAGTTACTATAGCAGCACATTGTCAAATCATGGACTATTTAGACTTAACAGATTCGTCTCGCTATTTAGCCTCCATCTGTGCAATGGATTTTGTAAATAGTCTATGTTTAATACTCCTAATTAGTATCTAAATATTCGATGTGACGGGACTAAACTTTAGGGGGTGGGAACCCCCTAAATCGGTAAAATGGGTCAGAATCAGTGGAGGGAAAAAAACTTAAAAATAAGTAAGGAGAATTGCAAATAAAATACTCTTGTATATATTTTTAAATTTCTTACACGAATATTAAAACAGCCTACCATTTAATTAACTATTTTCTTAAATATTTTTCATTTGGGTCCTGAATGGGCCAGTTCTATCCAAGCCGAGCCTATGCCCACCCACTATCCTCATCCGCATGCTGATCCGCATTCACCGCTCGTTCTTTCCCCAATTAGGGGTGGGCATGATACGTGAAGCTCGTATCCGAGAAACATGAACGCAGTTTACCTGAAACTCGACACCTGAATTTCCCTCTCGGCTTTGAAGCCAAGACACCCAAATTGGATGTTGCACATTTGTATGGTTTCTAGATAATTTTCTCAAAGGCTTGTTTTGGTGTGCATTTAAAAATATTTGGATTTCGGATCCTCACATCTTGGTTTGTTACAATGACCGTGGTTATGTATTGTTGGTTGTGCCTCACATTTTTGTAGTAAATTATATTATACTTTCTCCGTTCCAAAAAGAATGATGTTTTGATATTCAAATTTTGTGCCGAAAAAGAATGACGTTATAGGATTTAAATCTTATGCATGATAATTTTGTGCGTTGATCTCATGCATGCATAATTAAATTGAAACATGTTTTCTCCATTTTCTATATGCAAACTGAACTAACTAAGGGTACATGCGTCTTTTTCGTTCACCCCTAATCTATCTGGAAAAATCTTAGAAAGTCATTCTTTTTGGGACGGAAGGAGTATGCTCCTATATCAATTCTCTCAAAATCTTGATCAAAATCTTCATCAAATCTCTCTTGGGTTCATCTCTGTGTCGACTGAGCTGCAGAATATTGGCTGAGCCACAAGGTCGGCCAGAAAAGCCTCTTTGAGTAAAACCCGATTGAGCTTGAAGAAATCTCAGCTGAGCATCAAGGTAGGTCGGAAAAGGGTCTCTAGATGTTTTTGGAATATATCTCGACCGAGCTTGGGCAAATCTTGGCAGAGCCTCAACTTGGGCCGATTTTCAAGTTCCAGATATGTATACTCTCATCCAGCCCCTTCTCTCCTAGTCCTCAAATATTATCCTCTCAGCCCAACTCCTCTTTTTCTCATATGCACCCCATTCACCTGTGTGCCTCTCTCGCCGTCCCTCGTGCCATCTCCCATTCGTCCCTTGTCCCTATGTCTTCTCGTGCAACTAGGCGGTAGGATGGAGGCCATGGTCCTACGGGCGGCGCTCCAGCCGACAGCCCATTGACCGACGGTGGGGGTGACATTGGTGATCGGTGACCTCAACCTCAAGCTTGTCTTCCTCCTTGCTCCACTTCCTCCTTGCTCCACTTGAGGGGGAAATTCTCCTTCTTGGTGGGGTTCTTCCTCAAGGTCATCTACTCCAGTTGAATCGAGATTTTGAATCTCTTTTGCATGGTAACTATTCTTCAAGGTATACCCAATCTTCCCATGACTCGATCTACTTTTTTAAGGCAGTAGAGTCAAATCCCTCTTGTAGAACACTTCCTAGCATCACTCTACTTGGATCTACAAGGGTTTGCAATTTCATTGGATATTTTCTTTGGATTTACTCAACCTCACATCCTAGGTTTCCTAAGCTCGGCTGAACCGAGCTATCTCAGCTCAGCCGGCCCAGTGCTTTGACTTATCACCTTGCTCTTGCACGTGACCTTTCTTTTATGTCCAATCATGTTCCTATCTTGTAGCGTCATGGATCGTGAACGTCACCTCGCAATGTACACTATGAGGAAACAAGTGATGTTGGCTACAAAAAGTGATAAAGAGAAGATAGTGCCGTGCAAGTGACAACTCCTTAGAAACCCAAGCATCAACCAATTCGCAAAATTGCTCATTCTTAGTCCATGGGTGCGAGTTCTTTAGCTATGGGATCATCACCCGCTCTTCACCCTAGTGTGGCAGGAGGTGGACGCAAGGCAGATACCAAGAGGAAGGTTCGGTATGTTAATGAAGATGATCTTGATTCTCTTTCTGCGGATGCTGAGTCTATTGATCCTCTTCAAATCCATCCTGTTGAGGAAGCTCAAATCAAATGATCCTACCATTACTCTTCCTTATCCTATCAACTATTGTCATGATGCAATCAAGCTCCACATCGTGAGGAGAACTAAATGGAACTTGAGAAATTCATATTTGTGGTTGATCATCATTTCACTCAGCCCCTCCGCATGGATTTCTACAACTTTATCATCCTTCCTCCTAAGAAGAAGCACCCTATACTTCGCCAAAGGTGAATTGATTGGGCCAAGTGTTGTGATATGGATGACCTCGATCTTAACTTAGTATTGAAACACTTGGAAGATGGAGGATTTCATTCTATTATGACTTTCAAGCATGACTAGTGCGATGAAGTCATTATCCAATTCCCCACTAGCCTTTGGATTGAAGAAGGAAATGTTAGAAAGGAGGAGAGGTTTCACTTCTTGATCGAAGGAGAAAAATATCATTGTAGCTACATTAAATTTGCTAAAATACTTGGGTTCACTGACAAGGATTGGGAGTTCAAGAAGCTTCACAGCTACTATAATGTAAACACACACATTATCTTGGTACGACCATGAATGATTACCTTGGAGCTGTCTACATGCTTCCCTACTACCATTAACTCAACTCCTTCTGCTGCCACAAGGAGGTAACCATACCAATGTGTCTAATCCTCCTCTTGAACCTCTCTCTCTCTCATAAGAGTGGCAAAGGCATGGTCTTTAGTATCTTTGATGTCATTTGGCAAGACATTAATATTACCTCTTGGATTGTTGCAAAAAGTTGCAATCATGCTCCATATCTTATGAAAATGATCAAGGTGGTTACTAAGAAGCGCTATTTCATGGAAGTTAAGCACAAGGGATATGTTCCTTTGAGAATTGATCTAGAAAATCCTATTAGCTTCTCTTGCAATCCCAAGCCAAGACCATCCACTCAATCTATCCCATCTCCTATGCATTTACCACCTCTACACCGTCCTACCTCATATAGGGTATGAGTGCAAGATGCATTGTCCTGCCTCTACATCGTCGTACCTACATTGTCTTGCTGCCCTTGATAAGGTAGGATGATGTAGAGGTGGTGAAGGCATAGGAGATGGGCTAGATTGAGTGGATGGTCTTGGCTTGGACTTGCAAGAGAAGCTAAGGGGAATTTCTAGATCAATTCTCAAACAAACATACCACTGAAGCTTAACTTCCATGAAATAGCGCTTCTTAGTAACCACCTTAGTCATTTTCATAAGATATGGAGCATGAGTGCAACTCTTTGCATCAATCCAAGAGGTAATCTTAATCTCTTGCCAAATGACATCAAAGGTACTAAACACCATGTTTTTGCACTCTTGTGAAAGTGGGAGAAAGGTTCGAGAGGAGGATTGAATATTGGTGTGGTTACCTCCTTGTTGCGACACAAGGAGTTGAGTTAACGATAGTTGGGAAGCATGTAGACAACTCCAAAGTAATCACTCATGGTCGTACCGGGACAATGCATGTGTTTACATTTGTCAAGTGAAGACTCATAGTAGCCGTGAAGCTTTTTAACTCCTAATCCTTCTCGGTGAATCCAAGTATCTTAGCAAATCTAATGTAGCTGCAATGATATTTTTCTCCTTCGACCAAGAAGTGAAACCTCTCCTCCTTTCTAACATTTCCTTCTTCAACCCAAAGACTAGTGGAGAATTGGGTAATGACTTCATCACACCAATCATGCTTGAAAGTCATAATAGGATGAAATCCTCTATCTTACAAGTGTTTCAAGACTAAGTTAAGGATCAGGGTCATCCATATCATGACACTCGACCCAGTCAATCCACCTTTGATGAAGTATGGGATGCTTCTTCTTAGGAGCAAGGATGACAAAGTTGTAGAAATCCATGTGGAAGGGCTGAGTGAAATGGTGATCAACCACAAATATGAATTTCTCAAGTTCCAATTGGTTCTCATCACGATGTGTAGCTTGATTGCATCATGACAATAGTTTATAGGATAAGGATTATTAATGGTAGGATGATTCATTTGAGCTTCCTCAATAGGATGGATTCGAAGAGGATCAACAAACTCAGCATCCGAAGAAGGAGAATCAAGATCATCTTCACTGACATACCGAGCCTTCCTACCGGTAGTCGCCTTTCGTCCACCTTGTCCACCCACTTATACCACCAATTTTCCCACTGCTTGGTACAATGAGTTCATAGGCTCTATGGAGATACCGAGGAGGTGGGTTTTCATGGATATGATGAGGGTGAGGATGAAGTGCTTGCTACGGTTCTCTCTCACAACAAGAAAGGAAAGGGCAAAGTTCAAGCTTCCACAAGCCATGCACATGACTTCGACGACATGGACTACATCTCCATGCCTTCCTTCTCTTTTTGGTGTTTGACGCCAAAGCGGGAGTCAAAATTTGAAGTGTTCGTTAATATTCTATATCTATATTTATGTATGGGACATGTAAGAACCTATGGTTGTGTGCTTGTGATGAACTATGTGATGTTATATGTGGACATGATGTGTTTAAATTCCTATGGTAGCTAGGGCTTAAGAACTTCATTTGTAAGAATTTAAATGCTAGGTGGTGAACCATGTGAACTTTTATCTATGTGTGGTTTGCTTTATATGTTGGATGGACGGTGTATTGTTTTTTTCACATTTTTTGGGTGATATATATTGTCATATGCATCACTGATATATGATGTATATGTTTTGGTTTCACATTGTTGCACCCTACGAATTTGTGTATATGTGTTGACTTTCACATTTTATCTCTAATATGTGCATTTATTTGGCATGTTGAAGCCATGCATGGATGAATTGGATGCATATGCGCACATTTAGAGGGAGTCATACATTTACATGAATTTGAAAGCTTGGTAATTGGCATCTTTGCATGATTAGGCATTTCTATATTTATGTTTCAGTTCTAATTATAAACATGTAAATTGAAGAAATTATGAGCTTATGATTTATGAAATTCTTGGACATTTAAATTCCAAAAAGTAATCTTTCCACTTTAAATGGCAATAAGATCGGAAAATTTGATGGTCTGCTTACTTTTCTCTGTGATATATAATTAGGTCATATAAATTGGAGGAAATACCAACACAAGTAATCGTAGTGATCATACATACAGGTGTAATTCAGCCCTAAGTTAGTTGCACATAGTGCCTACTAAATCTGTTCAAAATTATAGGTTGTTTTGGCTTTTCTAGATGCACATATATTATTATGCATCTAGACATAGGGTATATCTAAGTGCATAATAAAGTATATGAATCTAAAAAAGCCAAAACGACTTATAATTTAGGACGGATGGAGTATTTTCGAGAGACAGGTGCAACATCATTGGGTGTTATTGTTCCTGATGATGATGGGCAAAGGATGATAGCAGGGACACTGAGGAGGCAGAGTGGTAGAGGCTGTTGCATGTCTTCAAAGGATTTGGCTTGCTTCTCGTTGGGCTGACATACCAATGATCCTTGAGTAAGATTGCTCTAGTTTTATATCCAAACTCCGAGTAAGAACGCATGATCGCTCCATGGTGGGGTGGAAATGGTGATGGAAATTCCGACTGACCGAGTTTCGTTTCCAGAAAAATAATTTTGTTTTTGACAATTTCTAATTGTACCAAACATAAAATTTGGTTTTTCTAATCGCTTTCACCTCTACATTGCATTTCTCACATAATAGTTAATTTAGAAATATGGTAAATTTCCAACCAACCGAGTATTGTTTCCGATAATGTGATTTCATTTCCGATTGTTTCAAATTATTTTCATCGTGCTAGTGATCAGGAGGCCCAGCACGAAGGAAATGTAAGACTCCGGGAGAAAATATGAACAAAAAGGTAGGAATTGATTCGTAACCTGCATATCATGGTACTCAGTTTGATCCCCACTATGACCTATGAGCGCGCACAAGATGAACTAGTACACATTGAAAAAATGACTTCTCTTTGACTCTTCACCTCACTAAACATCTTGTTGGTGACAGGACATGAAAACCCGCGATTATTCTGTCGCAAAACAGCAATGCAAATGTAGAGTTTGTGCTTGAAGGCTGAATTTTTTTTCACACATTTGTTTCTGCGTGTGTTTGTAATTTTCTACATTCTTTTTCTGGTGCATTGCCACAGTTCATGCCGTGGATATTGTTTCCTAGGTGCTTAAATAACTGTTGTAGACTTGTAGTTATGTTGTTGAGTTCATCTTTCTCATGTAGTTGTTCGCCCTCATTATTGACATACTTTTACCCCTATTTATCTTCAATAATGATATGAATTTAATACCTAAACTATTGATCACACCTAATAAACCAGTCATTTTTACATATGCAACAAATTTTGGAGGATGTTGTGTTTTTGCAGGGAATTGGACCTAAAAGCATATTTTTGGACAAAACACTGAATGAGCATCAAGCCAGACGAAGACGGAGGTCAATGGGCCTAGGAGGGGCTTAGGCCGATTGGTCCAAAGGAGCCAAGGCCAATCAGCCTAGGGTCCTCTGGCACCCCCTGATACCCATCTTTGGCAAGTGATCCTTCGAAGTTACTTAAGGGCTAAGAAATTGAAGATATGGCAAGGAACAACTCGGGATCAAATAGGAATATGAAGCGTCCCCACATCAGCGGAGACTAAATGTGATGCAAATATCAGTCCCAGGAGGCTGATAACACATTTATTCAATAGATAGGTCAGTTACCGTACAACTCCCGAGGGAGTGGGTGTGAAAGCCACGCAGCGATAATAAGCAAATAAAGAACAGCGACCAGCCAAGCGATTGCCAAAAGACAGCACTCGGGACTACACGGCAGCAGAAGCATCTTGTGAAGGCCAACACCACAGGCAGCGTTGGGTGCGAACACAACCTCCTACTCGAACTCCTCGGCGATGAAGTCCGGGTCTTCCTCTGTAGCAACGAAGCAAGGGTGAGTACAAAAGTACTCAACAAGTCCAACCCCATCCACGGAGGGGGATACAATCAATAATATGCACAGGATATACCAAGGATAAGGCTAACGTTTATTTGCAATAAAGCTAGATTTTCAACACATGCACGAGTTCATTTTCAAAAGAGTTTTCGCAAAGCTTTTCCTTTAGTAACCGAAACATTGAGTGGGGTTGATCCTACACAAAGGATCCAAATTTTATTGCTATCGGACTCCCCGTCCGCCATAGCTCACGGCACAACTGCCGAACACTTCCAAAATCCAGCACACGCCATAAAAACCATTCAACTCCAAGTGCTAGTTATGTGACCAAGCCGTAACTCGTCCAATGCCGTAGACACGGCTACCCGGATAGGTTTTAACTCTGCAGAGGTTGTACACTTTTCCCACAAGTAGGGTACCGCAGCACGATCACCTTAATATCGGTGCGAATCCTAACAAAGCCATTACCCACCTTAGCTAAGACTGACTAGCCAATACGGGAGCACCCAAGGGGTTAACGACCTATCCACGAGGCCGTAACCGGGACCTAAGTCACAAAGATCTCACTCCTTTTCCATGGGCTCCCATTGCTCACCAGCGCACCTGAAGACTGACAGTTTAGCTAGTGGGATTTATGCTAAGCCGTTGCCCATACAATGGTCGAGTCGTTGCACGATGGTTGAATTAGGCAAGATGACACATCAACTCGGTCCTTAATCATGACAAGATGGATATCTCCCAACCTTGCTCAACCACTAAGGTACGAGCCCAACATTCTGGCATTTCACACAAGAAACACCCATCCATCTCATCTAAGCTTTCCTTGCCTTTATTCCCGAAAACCCATTTTCTCATTTGAAAACACTCACACATTTATTCTCTAAATAAACCATTGTAGTCATGATTGAATTTGAGTAACAAGGTCCTAAGCATTCTAGCAGTAATTATCATCTAAACAGAGAAAGTCATATTTAGAGATAATTATAGGACAACAAGGAATAATCATAACAATCAAGGGGTGGCTATCCAACCATGTCTTGCAATAAAACAATATGCAGTTTTATAAAACAGGCCAATAGGTTGTGTTTGAAAAACTAGGAATTGAATACGCATCAACGGGTGAGATTGGACTTGCCGTCCTTAAAGCCTTCCGGGAGTTCTAGCTCGTGCTGCTGGTCCTCAGGCTTGGGCTCGTGGTCAAACTCCTCCTCGTGCTCCTCCTCGGGTACTCCGCGATCTACGACGCACACAAACGAGCACACAATAAATAAAAAGAAAATAAGATTTTACCCGTTGAGCTCCGAATAGAGAATGCGAACGGAAAAATAGGTGGAATGAGTATTTTCATGAAATTTGGATATGCCATGGTGGAAGTATACGGGAGGATGACGTGGTCGAATTTGGGATTAATTGGAGGAAGTTTGGCGCATGAAATGACGAGTTAACGGAGTATTGGGGGCTTAAAAGAGGGTTTAGGACTAAACCGCGAGAAACCAGGGGCCTATTTGTAAATATTTTTGGAAGCGGAGGGGCTGATCTACGAGAAGTTCTTGAGAGTGGTGGAAGGACTGGGTTGTGAATATAGGAAAAGGGAGGGTTAGATCGGAATTGGGGGAATCTTATCTCTTCTCCTTCCTTCAGGAATAGAGAGAGAGGGTGGGGGAAGATGGTCGGTGGCGGTTGGCCGTGGCTTCACCGGCAGCGAGCCCCATGGCGAGGGGAGGTGGAGGAGGGTGAGGGGAGCCCATTTTGGTTCCCTTACCTTGGGCGGCGGCACCAAGGAAGGGGCGGCCGGTGGTGACTTTCGGGCGGCGGCGCACGACTATGGTGGCGGTGGCGCTCGGCGAGGGCGGCACACGGGAGGGAGCAAGGGGAGGGGCGGTGGCACTGGTGGATGGGAGATGGGGCGATGAGGCAAGGCAGGCGGTTTTTATAGGCAGCGGGGAAGGACGCCATCGGAGGGCCTGGACGGGGGCGCCGTCGTGGGGGGAGGGGGGCCTGAGGGCGCCGCGGTATGGGACGCTGAGGGGGAGGGGCGAGCGGCGGGGCGGCGGCAGCGCCGGCGCCGGCGCCGGGCGCGCTGCCAGCGTGTAGGGACCGGGCGCCGGCCGGGTGCGGCGAGGACCGGGCTGGTGGGGCCGGGCGCAGGCGGGCCGGGTGCTAGGGAGTTGGGCACCGGAGGGAGGGGAGTAATGGCGCCTGGGAGGGCCGGCCAGGAGGTGGCGCTAGGCGCCAGGAAAAAGAAGGAGGAGGAAGAAAGAAGGAGAAGGAAGAAGAAGAAAGGAAGAAAGAGAAGGGGAAAAGAAAGGGAAAAAGGGAAAAAGAAATGGGAGGAAAAAGAGAAGAAGAAAGGGGAAGTCGGCGGCGTTTGCGGCACGCAGTCGGAGCACGTGCGGCGGTCTGTTGACCGGCACGCGGCGAAAATTATGGGAGAGGATAAAATGATGACTGTCGGCTGCCGGGACGGCGAATTCGCCGGGAAGATTTTTGGATTTTCGAGAGCTCAACGGTGACAAGATTTTGAAAGCGATTTTTAAAGGGTGATTTAGGTTAGTGATTTTTGCAGATGTTACAGAATCAGAGAAGATCATGAGGAGAATTGGAAAGTCAATGGAGATCATTCTCATCCCGAAGCAACCGATGTGCCAGGCCCACATGCAAGTGAAAATAATACTTCAGAGCGTTCCAGAAGACTTGGTGATGAAGATGAGCGCGAGTGGGCAAAAGGAAGGCCCAGGCCGATCGGCCTGGACCCTCCCAAGCTGATCGGCCTGGGGGATTCCTTCACCCCCTCACCTTCCAATTTTTACCATGCGCTCTCTAGACTATAAATACCCTGAAAAATCACCAGAGCTCGACATCAGAAACCAGTCATCTTCAGAAACCAATCCAAGATGACGTACTCGATGTGAAGCAGCAGAGAAGTAGAAAGAGCTTGAGGGACACCTTTTCGGAGAGTCGAGGACCGTGCAGTTGTCGAGGGCTAGCGTAGGTGAACCTCTGCCGGCGTGATCACCCTGCGAGGAAGATCACGCTGGAGTTCGGAGCTAGGAGTCATCAAGATTAAGGTAGGATCCTGGTGGTGATCTTTTGATGTGCAATCATTCATGGTGAAGTAATAGATGTATTTATGTTGTTAGTGATCGAAGTATCTCCTTTGATGGTTTTATGCTTTATTGGGTTTACTTGCTTTTCAATCTATAACTCGATGATAGATTGCCTAGGGTGTTCTTGTGGTCGTGGTGACCAGATTTGCATGCTTGATCTACCGATGAGTATGACATGATCTTTTGATCGTGCCCTTAACCTGCTTGCACTAATAGAGAGGATCGTGACAGGATTTGGCTTGTGTAAGGTGGGAGGTTTCGGGATCCGGACCAGAGGTGTAGATTTAAAGATGCTTTTTACTAAGATCACATCTTTGTTGCTTTGCATTCTATCCATGCTCAGAATTATAACATATGCATAGTCTAGGTTACTCTAGATTGATTACCTTTGCTCTATCTGTTATCTGTCTGCACATGCTTAGTAGATTGGATCTGAATCTCTCATAAACATCAAGTTAATACTAACAATGCTAGTTGAAATAGATCTTGTGCTATAAGTTCCAAGGATTGATAAACCTTGGGGGAATACTCTGAGGGAAGAGTTACAACTGATCCATACGCTTGCAGTTCACAAATTGGTGTGCTAACTATCGTCAATAGTAATACCCCCACAAATCTCAGCTGTAGTTGTGATGTTCAGAGCATTGTTCAGCACTTGCTAAGTTAGTGAACCTGGTGCAGCCCCCTATAGATAGAGCTATGTATATGTGAATTTTTGTAATGTGCTGTTTTTTTTAACTCTGCTTGTCCACGGGTAACATCACCAGGGGGATGGAGAGTTAATTTTGCCTAATCTGTCTTGTGTGCAGGAATATGTGTGTATGTCACTGACGAACTTATTCTGATTTTACTTCGTCAGTATCTTTCAGACTGCCAAGACTAACCTAAATGTGGAGCAAGTTCTTCATTGCTCGAGACATTAAGTAGAGACTTTCTGAACCTGATTCCAAGCTGGAGGTATGTTTACACAGATACTTGTAATATTTATGAGCATGCAAAATTTATTTACCCTATTCATAATTTGGAAAATATTTTATTTTTGTAGGATCGGGTAGAGATCAAGGTGCCAAAGCCGGTTATCTCTAAAATCTGCTTGCTGTGGCTCATGAAGAATTATTGGTCCTCATTGGCAAGTAGATGTGTTCATGTTTTAATGAGTTGAGTTTTCTATTTTCTTAAAAGCATCTTAAAGTGGCATTATTCTGTATGTTTTGCTAGACGCATATGTTTTGCTATACATATAGATATAGTGTATGTTTCGATGCGTAATAGTATCTATGGATTAAGAAATCTAAAACCACCTGCAATGTATCTTAAATACAATTTTCTCTAAATTCTGTCACTCGATCTTTTTTTCTCCCAATAACTAATATCAGCTAGTTTGCGGGGTACAGGATTGGTGCTCAGCGGTTCGCATCCACAAATCCGACAATTGTCAATGTAGGGTAACTTATGATGAGATTATCCATGGTTTGAGCGTCTGCATCGTGTTCGATGGAGGATAAGAGTATCTCGAGCGTTCCTCCAATAAATATTTTCCAATAACTAATTAATAGGATTATCACGATATCTCTTTCACCGTTATTGGAAGAGTTGCTTTTGCAGTCTTCCAATAGTCTCATTCCAATCCAATTATCATATTAGGAGAGTCACAACACATCCTTTCTTTAGAAAGAGTTAGGGTAAATTATTAGGTTATCCTAGTAATTATTGGGAAAAATAGAAAGGTAAAGGGAAACTATTAGAGCACTATTTTCTTACTATTTTTTTATCAACTCCCTCAATATAGTAATTGGATTGGGGGAGGGACATTGCTGAAGATGCTCAACTTATGACGAGATTATTTAATGAGTCACGGTAAAGCATACTCCCTCCATCTCAAGTTACATAACATTTTAGCATTTCTAAATTCATAGTTTAGTGTGCACATAGACTGTATATCTAGATGCATAAGAAAAATTTTAAATCTAGAAATACCAAACGTACTTATTTATACTTTTGAGCCGGACAGAAAGGAACCGTAGGGATCACAGGAACATCAGCGTTGTAACGACAAGTTCCCCAAAAAAATCGACATCCACACTACATAGGTTAACAGGGAAGAAACAAAATCAATATGAAGAAAACCGCAAGAGCTAACTTCAATTTATCCATACGTACTTATTTATACTTTTGAGCCGGACAGAAAGGAACTGTAGGGATCACAGGAACATCAGCGTTGTAACGACAAGTTCCCCAAAAAAATCGACATCCACACTACATAGGTTAACAGGGAAGAAACAAAATCAATATGAAGAAAACCGCAAGAGCTAGCTTCAATTTATCCAACCCAGAGGGAATTCAGATGGACTCTGTGAAACAGATATCACCATACCAAGGACACATTTATGAGATGGCAACCACATAGTTAAATTAAAGTCTGATACATAAACACTACATACCAAGGCTTCAGCGCTCGGGGGGCAAGGCACAAGCAAAAGCGTCGGTCCTGTGCCAACCGGTCTGACCGGTTCCAAATCCGGTCTAACCGATCTATCCAGGAACAGTGGAGCCAAGCTTGATTTAAAGAACAAGGCAAAGCCGACCTTCAAGGATCTGTTGGTCAAGTATAAAAAGGAAGGGGCCAAACAGAACCAAAGGAGTCAGCCAGATAAAGGTGAAAAATCAAAACTTTCATCAAAACATCAAGATAAGCCTTGTTCATGTTTTGAAGTAAATTATGCTGCTACACCATATTCATGTTTTGAAACGGCTACATCATGGTCTTGGTCATATTCTTACTACTATTCACATTTAGATTATGGTAGTTTATATATGCAGCCAAACATCATTCAATACTCTCCTACATACCCAAATTATAGTTCAATGCACAAACCGATCTGGTCAGAAGTGCATCTGTTGCCCATAAAGTTGATAAGAAAGATAGCAAGGAGGGTTCAAAGTCCCCACAGCCGAGGTGGTGTCCCTCGGGCTTATCTCGCACTCAAAAGAGAAGACTACAAAGAATGCGCAAGAAAGAGGCGATAGAGAAACCAACTAGAGAAAAGCCAGCAAGGTCGACATGAATCAAGAAAGAGTGAAGGCCAAAGCAGGTTAATTAAGTTGCAGCTTGAGCACATCAAGTATTATGGCCGGTAAGATGTTATCGCCCTTAGAAAAAATATACGGCCGATGCATTGTTCATCATCGTCCTTAGGCAATTTTGGTCCAGATGAGTATTTTCTGGCACGCATGCATTGCCAGAAAACAGGAGGGCATGTGTTGGAACTCAAAATTGGCAGGTTTGGGTAGATCTGGTCAGACCTGTCTAATACTGGTCTCCCAACCGGTCAGACCGGTTTGGGAAAAGTTTCCAAAATGCAAATTGGACTTCACCATTATGTAGCTCTAGTCGAGTAGATCAAGATTCATATGTAGAACGTCCAATTTGGAGTTCGGATGAGAGAGTTATGACCTCGGGAAGATTTGCACCCCGGGCAGACCGGTCAAACCGGTTTCCTAATCCGGTCAGACCGGTTTTGGACTGTGTAATCCGAGTTGGAGTTGTATTTTAGCATGAGATTTGTTAGGGTTTTGACTCCATCAGGGGCAAGACCTCCCCACCCTATAAATATAAAGGGTCACGACCGATTGAGGGGATCCAATCGATTAAACACATCTTTTATCTTTTTTGCCTTTTCCCTTTGCCCTAACTTTTCCAATCTATTACTTGTTGTTCCTCCTTCATCTCTACGTCAATTGAGGGCGTGGCCTGCCGATCCTAGAGCAACCCTGTGTGCGCCTGCCCCGACGGGATCCTTCCTAAGCTAGCGTTCGAAGATCTACCGCCGGGCTCACCAGCGAACTGGTCCGACCGGCATGTGCAGAGGCGCTGCATCGAGCTCCTCCGCACGCTGCACGTTGATTCTAGATTTGCGCCAACAGCATCCAACTAGGGCAGTTTGTTAACAGCAGCTCGTTTTGATGGTTGGTTGCAATGCTTTGTTAGTACGTACCACAAATGGTGGACCTTCACTGTTGATCTTTACGAGCCACTGAATTTGTGGATGGTTGGTAATTGAATTCAATCAAAAAAAATACTTAGTCTCTTAAACAAGACATTCTAAAACTTAGAGAATTCTAGTCATTAGGATTTCCATTTTATATGAAGTAAGCAATATTTGAGAATTTCCTATACTATAGATTTTTTGGAATTCAATCAATCAATTACGAAACAAGAGAGCTCCTTTATTTTAAGAGGAAGAAATACAAAAATGAATAGAAAGTAAAATGATTCAATCTTTTTTTAGTTTAATAAATATTTTTAACTAATAACTAGATGAAATTCTTTGATTCACTTTTTGAATTTAAGCAACTAAATCCATTCTGAATTTTTGAATAATTTAATGAGAGAAATTTGGAAAAATCCAGAATTCCAATATTTTTTCTTATTCTTATTTTGTCTTTTAGTTCCTTTAGGGAGGTATAAGTTTGGTGAATCGGAAACAATTCTACTTTATAGAAAAACTGAACTATAAATTTCAGTTGCGGAGATATTGTGGGCGTTGAGGTTCGGAAACAACCAGGCTGATCGATCCTTTTGCACTACTAGGACTTGAAAGCCCAATCAGTTGCGGTTTCTTCGATCACTTTGCACCATCCATCCATCGACTTCCCTATCCTTCCTTACGTTAACGCGAAGGCCCAAGTAATTTCCCTGTGAGGTCGAACAGCGCCAAGGATTGGAATGCCGCTGTGCTTCGATGGTAACAAAATGGCAAATTTGGCTTCATTGATTGTATCGGTCTTCACCACTGATGGTGAGCGGAGATAATGGGTGAGAGATGCATGGTGGCAACTTCACCTCCAATAAACACAAAGTCATCGTATCACCGCATACAGCCAATCAAACATGAGCTAGAGCAATGCAGGCCATTTCAAACCACCGAACCATACACGGATCAGATGCACTAGCCAGACTGTAGTTAACCAAACAACCAAAACACAGAGAACACGACGTAAATCAAATTATCATCCGTACACTGCGTTGCTATTGTCACGGCAAAGGCAGCTCAAAGATGCGAATTACTGACACTGATGAAAATATCACACGTTCAGATGAAAACACAATTTGATAAAGCACACTACCATAGCTGATTAAGGAAAAATCCAGCAGCAGAGGACGCAGATAAACTAGGTTAAGCATTTGCTTTCTTTACAGCTTAAGAGGAAATGTAAAATAGCAAACGTTCAGATGATTTAATTGCCTGGACCCAAGGCCCATCCAATATCCCTGATCAACCACTAGGACATTCAAAGAGCAAAACATCTCCAGAATCAGAAGATTTGTAACCGGGTACCCATCCCACAGAGTAGACTCAGAAAAGACAGCAGCAAATCATCCCAGGGTTGCTGTTCGCTTAATTGTTACTGACTTGTCTACAGCATGCGGTTGCTGGTGCATGAGACTATGCGAACATACAAAATCATGCAACCGGTTTCCTTTTGCCTCCTTAAGCGGAAGCTTTGGAATTGGTAAATGGGACTCAGGCCTCAGCACTGACGCCAGCCCTTTGAGGTTTCATAATCGTTCTAGCGCGCATCTGGGACAGGTAGGGATACGGTGGCTGCTTAGGCGACAGGGACCGTTTCAGACTAATAGGTTCAGACAAAAGGGTAAGTTTCTGTTGTGTTCGTGCATGATTTACCACCTTTCTGTCGATTATTTTACCTGATCAGCTATAGTGCCTTTCGTTTATACGTTCCGCGGTAAGAATCAACGTTTCTGCCTTTCTGGTACGGCACAATGGCTGCTTAGGCGACAGGGACTCTGTTTGAGACAAATTTAGTACTTAGCATCCAAATACCCCTATATTATTTTACCAAATTATGGGTTTCTGTGTCTATGTACAACCAAAATAATAACAACTTCCCTTAAAGATATAAGAGAAAAAAATGTTCATTTTATTATCCTAGACTAGAAGAAACATTTTGTTTGGTAATCCCTATGTACAATTGACTCGTTTTATTCCCTAACGATTTTCCACCGTTCAAGTTGATTTTTTAAGTTTGCACTTTGTAAAGTGACTGGCCAGATGCTTGTGCGTTGCTACGGCGAAATGACGTTGCTTAGCGTGTGATGTTTTTTATCATGTCGTGTAGCGCACCATATTTTTTATCGTGTTGTGTAACTTTTTTATCTTTTTATTTTAGTAGTATTAGACTTTTCATATACAAGGGGCCACGTGAGCGTGTCCATATCCCAACCGCGCGGAGACCGCTTGCCATCGAACTTGTTATCTCTTTCTCTAACTTGAGATTGGTAGGCTTCTACAGCAACTCTGTCGGTTAGTCCTGCGCCTACCCTCTTCCCCTCCGATCCTCCCGCCGGCTCCTCAGGGTCCAGGTCGGGCTCGTGATGTAGCGGCCTGTTATCCTTCCACCGTTGGAAGCGGGCAGTGATTGTTGCTCTGTGAAGCTAGCCTCATGCCGTTCCTGCCACTTCAGGTCCAGTGAAGGCCGAGCTTTCGCTTGGGCCACACATGCCACTACCAACTTGGAACGGGCAGGGTCAGCAAGGGCACATCATAGACCCAAACTCAGAGTCCACACTAAACATCCACACCACCTTAATGGCCCCACTTGGGTTACAAGCCCACGCAACCAAACTCGGTGAGGATGGCTCACAAGGACGAACATTTAAGCCGGTGCGGCGCTGCTTCGGATGGCGAGGTGTACTAATCTAAGGAATAGGAAAATTTCACGTGGGTCCCACACCGCACCCACCCCTATCCTTATCCTTTCTCATATCTCTCCCGTCCGATCCGATCCTTATCCTCTTTGTCTCATCTCTCTCTCTATCTCTCAAACTCTCTATCTCTCCTCTCCCCTCTTTCTCTAGAGAAGGCGGCGCACGACCGCCCCAGTGGCGGCCTGGGGGCGCGGGGTGCCGGTGGCGGCTGAGGGTCGCAAGGCTGCGGCGAGGAGCCTCCCGGCCGCGGATGCGACGGCCTGGCCACGAGCGCCCGGCTGTGCCGCACGGCGCAGCTGCTGCCGCCAAGCGGGCCGCCCGCACCGCCCGCACACCAGGTGGCTCGAGTGTGGCCGGGGTCGGGGCGGCGCGGGCAGCCGGGGACGAGGCCAGGCAGCGCGGCCGGGGCCAAGGAGGCGGCTCTGGCACGGTCGAGGCGGCTCGGGCGCGGCCGACCGTGGTGGGTGGGAAGAGGCGGACGGCGCGTGGAGAGGCGGACTCGAGCACGGATGGGTGAAAGGGGAGATAGGGAAAGAAAGCTGGACCCACCTCTCAATACGTTAATTGTACCTATTATTAAATATCAGGCCCACCTCTCATTGATAGAAGTTGGACCAAACAAAAAAAAGTGAGTAGAAGCGTTACTCATAAGATATGTGACTTTTGGTCTTTTGCACGCTGTTGCTTATCTATATTTTTTTCCATGATGATGTAAGTAGGACCGGACAAAATGCTTGTGGCTCGTCAGCTCGCTCGGCTCGGCTCGGTCCAATTTCCTAATTTCCTAACGAGCCGAGCAGAACTTTTTGCTCGTTACTATAACGAGCGAGTTCGAGCCGGCTCGCGAGCTTAACGAGGCGCGCACCAGCAAGCTAGCAGATTGATTGTAGCCCGTGGAAACCCAAAACTACGGCCCAATAGGCCCAACAATTCGTCCGACTGAACCCTACACAACTGCATGTCGTCAATCTCTCACCGAGTAGAGCAGCGTCCCCCGCGTTGCGCCGCCACAGACCTGCAGCGGCGGGCGCGCCGGCGCCGCCGTGCCCTCGCTGCCCTTCTCGGCTTCTCCCTACCACTACCGATCTGATCCGTCCCCTTCTGGCCTCCCCCACTGCCCTCCCTCCCGGCGCTTCGGTGCTCCGAGCGACGCGACACCACAGATGGTGAGGAGCGCGAGCGGCCCCCAGAATCAAGGAGCAGCGCACACGCACGGCGGCAGCAAAGAGGACCCTGCTGTCCTCGTCGATGGAACTGAGCAGCGACCCACAAATTGTTCCCCCCCCCCCCCCCCCCCCCTACATCCTGATGTACAAGTACATTGTTTTTTCTCAGTTACGTATTAGTGATTTTTTCTTCAAATTGGATCGCTGCTCCTTCTCAATTTCGATTCTTTTTTCTTCTTCACCACTTCATCATGCAGTTTTGGCTTGTATTCAATCTCTGTGTCCACCAAGCTGCTGCGCTGCTGTTCTCAGTTCTGTTAGCTCGCGAGCTTAACGAGCTAACGAGCTGGACCGAGCTCGGCTGAGCCGAGCTCGCTCGTTATCCAGCCCTAGATGTAAGGTATTTTCGACGTATTGTCGGTAAAAAGACGAGAGCGCCAACCAAAGCCACGCAAGAGCACTTTCATCGTACTATTTTTCCGAGAGCGGCAAGCCATTGCATAAAAGAAAAGAAAATACTCAGCACTAGCACAGAGCTCTTGACTGACGATCCTTGAAACGCGGCCAAAAGCGTCCTCGTCTAATATCCGTCGCTCCCTGCAAATGTCAATCAGTCCATATCTCTTGAAAAGTCCATCGCGTTCACCATAATTTACCGGAAGTTGGCAATTGGCATAGGCCCATAGCTCTCTCGGAGGAACATGGTTCCTAGATACGCTCTAGATACTCTAGATACGGGTGCTCGTATTTTTTAAAATTTATTATAGAAAAGTAAAATAGGCGTTATCATTTTAGTGGGAGATGATTTAAACATTAACAATAAGCCATGCTATTTGTTGATTTAATCTCTCAAAGTTGCTCATATAGATAGAGTTTATATCATGTGCATATGAGGATTTTGCCAAAAAGAAAAAAAACACTCAAATTATATGAATATTGTAGAAAATGTAACACTAGTCTTATGGGAACTTTCCTTTACGCTCGACCACTCTGCTCCGTCTACGCAACCATTTCTACAGTTTTCTTGTGCTTGTTAATTTGTTGTTTTCTTTTGCATTCTTGTGAAAAATCTTGTGTGTTGCTAATACTGCATTCCAAGAGGTACCAGCAACACACTCACCTTTGTCGATATACACGCACATCCTATTCATTTGGGCAGTTTTGAGATTATGAAATCACCATTGACATATCTTGAAATCGACGTTCATGTCGTTTTTATAATTCTGATTCTAAAGGGTGGGGAAAAGATTGCTCACAAAGATGAACACGATGTATTTTCAAAGTAAGATACTAATATATACGTTGATTATGGTAATGTGTCCTAATTTTAAGTCAGGCACAATAATTAATCTTCACCAATTCCGTTCTGTATACCTGGAAAATGGCGAAATCGTGAACATGCTTAAGAAATGACATCTACTACAATACTGAATGAATTGTAAATATATTGGTCTGGTAACTGAACTGCTCAAGTTTCCCTCATTTCTATCGATCACTCTTCAAAACCATTTCGATCCAACTCATGTTTCTCTTTCCTCTCTCCAAAAAAAAGTACTGGTATTTTACACAAGGTGAATAGGGGAGAAGTGAAAAAGGAAAAAAAACAAAAAGAAGCTATGAGCCTACGAGAGACAGCCTTTCCCATCTTGGTTGGCCTTGACCATTATTGACCTGCATCAGCATCTCGCTGCCGCGTAGCTCTCCTCCTGAATCGTCTCCAGCGTCGGCCGCCTCGACCGGCGCCCGCCGCCGCTGAGCCGCTGCTTGAGCTCCTCGATCTCCGCCGCAGCCTCCGCGTCGTCCACGGCCATCTCCTCCAGCCTCGGGGCCCTCGTTTTGGGCGCGTCCGTCTCCAGAAGCGACGCGGCGGCGGCGGCGGCGACCTCCAGCACCTCGGGCGGCGCGACGACGGCTGCCACCTTGGCCGTGGCGGCGGGCGACGACGCCGGCCTCATCCTCCTCCTCGCCGCCCGCGCCTTCTCCCCGCTGGCGACCACCGCGGCCGCCAGGCGCGCCACGTCCGCGGGCGCCACGGGGGCGCCCAGGCGCTTCATGGGGAGCGCGGCGTAGAGCGCCCCGCGCACGAGGGCCTCGTCCGCCGGGAGCGCCTCGATCCGCCGCCCGGGCCGCAACGCGCGCGCGTCCGCCAGGAAGTGGCCCGGCGCCTCGAGCATGAGCTCCGCCGCCGTGGCCGGGAGCGGCACCTGCCGCACCCGCCCGTCGGGGAGCACGACCCGGGCGCCCCGCCCGGTCCCGGCCGCCGTCGCCAGCGTGCACGACGCGAAGTTGCCCATGAAGCCTCGGGTTACCTCGGTCTGCCCCGCGCGAGGATGAGGAGCTGAGGAGTGTGTGCGTGCGCGCCGGGGCCCGGCTGGTGTTGTGTTGCTTGGAAGAACGCGTGTGATGGACGTGAGGAGGGACGGGAGGTGACGGCGGGGGTGATGGCGGCGGGTTTGGTGCTGGTGACTTGGGCTGGGTGCGTGCGAGAGGGACAACAGAAAGATGAGTCGAGTCGAGTGATGAGTGACGATGGTGGCCCGGTGCCCCCCGGTGGGTGGTGGGTTCAGGTCGCTGTCGAGGTGGAATTGCGCGTGGGACCGACGGACCACGGGTGCCCGCGGGGAGTCCGGGTCGGTTGGGCTGGTCGCTTTGGGGTCGGAATCGGGTACCAATGGCTGCTTGCTGCCCTGCCGCCGGTGGCGCGACGATGCAGCGGACTTCGGGAGGGCATGGTGTGTTCAGAACTGTTCCTTTCCCTTTTTGAGTTTTCGTGTCCGCCAGCCGGGCTGAGCACCTGAAAGCTGAATGAAAGCCTGGATGGAAGCTGCTATCATTAGGTACCTGCCAGCAGTCACGCAAACGATAGCGCACACAATCGTGAAACGAGAGTACATCTTCATCACAATCGTAGCATAGTTCCCCGGAGCTTGAAGAAGTATGGTAAATGGCTAAATGCTTGGAGACGTTTCTATTTACTTCCCCGGAGCCTGCAGGCGGAGAGTACATCTTCACCACGATCGTAGCATAGCTCTAGCATCGTTTGTCGATCAGATCCGGACCCGGTGTTTTCCAATGGAAACATCTGGTGTTTTGCGTATCTGATTTGGCTTCAGGGTGTTAAAAGTTTAACACCCATCACATCGGATATTTGGATGCTAATTAGAAGTATTAAATATAGACTAATTATAAAACTAATTGCATAGATGGAGGGTAATTCGTGAGACGAATCTATTAAGCCTAATTAGTCCATGATTTGACAATGTGATGCTACAGTAACTATTTGCTAATGATGAATTAATTATATTTAATAGATCCGTCTCGTAAATTAGCACAGGGTTCTGCAATTAGTTTCATAATTAACTTATATTTAATTCTCCTAATTAGCATCCCAACATCCGACGTGACTTTTAACACCTCATATCTAACCACCCGTAGGAACTCGCCGTACGCGTTAGACTTAGGGCGAACGCGTTGGACCCGGGGGTCGCTTCCACCACGATCCGGTCAGTCAGCTTTTTTTTTTTTATACTTGTCAGTCAGCTTTGAGTAAGCAGCACGCACGAGCAGGCCATCCATCTCGTCGTCTTCCCGACCTTCACTGCCGTAGACCGTAGTACTTGCCGGGACTCATTCTTCCCCAGTTCCCCTCGTATTCCAAGCAGAGCAGCCACAGTGCACGCAAGAACGGAAAGGACACCTTTTGGGATCCGACAGTAAACTAGTGTTTGGGATCCGACGGAAAGCACGCACGAGCAGTTCTGTTTTCATGCTTATTACTATACTAATCCACTAGTTGGCACATAAATTAATACCATTATCGCATGTGTTATATTTTGGAGTGTACTGCGTTATAACAGAAAATACGATATAATTAAGGGGTTTACATAAAAAGCTTAATGAATATTTGGACATTGGTCGTCGAGGGAAGCCAGCACGAGGAAACAGAGGATCAGGAGGACCAGAAAGGGCCCAGTCTCTGGGCGACCTGGCCTATTTTTGGGCCCGGTCGGCCTCCTGTTTCTTCAACGTGATGTCCACGACATCTCTAGGGTTTTTCCATCGACCATTAACCTAGAGCCGCCATCTATTGGAGACTATAAATACCTCCTCATGGATTACTTGAAGAAGAGTTGGAGGGAGAGGAGGAAACAACACGAAAACACCATCCACCGCCGCCTCAAGGAGGAAAAATGGAGAGAAGATTGGATCAGCAAGAAACCACGTGAAGCGGAGCACCAGAGGAAGGGAAAACCTCCCAAGCCGATTGGCTTGGAGGTGCCCAGGCCGATCGGCCTGGGGCTTTCCTGCCCCCGTTCTTCATCATCTTCAGCCCAATTGATCTACAGCACAATCTTTACTCAGAATTCTATCAACATGTGTAAGATTATGGGTAAAGTTTCTATTTATCCTTGGGATTGTATGGAGATCTTGATTTGTAAACACTAAACTTCATGTTTAAGATCTATTTTTTATCAATCATATCTTGATGACGCACCTTCATGTAATGGCTGGCCGGTGCTACTTTGGGTTGCTTATTTGTTTACCCAGAACGATCATCATGTCATGTCTTATTGTCCAATAGTTGAGTATTCTCGTGTAGTGACAACGTGCGAGAGAGAAAGTGTCCGGCATGGTTCACATCAACTCATGATAATACTTAGATCGAGTCCTTTCATGCTTGGCGATTGCATTTACAAGTGATTCTAAATCCCTGGACAAGCATTTTATCTATCTTGTTCACATTCATACTCTCTATCTGGTTTAATCTAGATCTCTTAGTTCTTTTGTTAGATCAATATTATCATATACAAAGAACCTTCGGCTACATAGATTAGTGCTTAATTAAGCGTGCAAATCCATTTGTTCCATGGATTGATAAACCTTGGGGATTACTCTAAGTGACAAGCTACAACTGATCCATGCGCTTGCGGTTCACAAATTGGCATGCTAACTGCCATCAACATCGTGCGCTGTAGCCACCGGGTGCGTACTGACGCTGCGATGAGGTGTCGTGGTGGCACAACCGAGGGGGGTCTACGAAGGACACAAGGAGGCACCGCGGCGACGCCGCCCCTAGGAGGCTTCCATGGCTGCGGTCCTGGGAGCGTCGGGCTATGTACGTGCAGTGCCTACGGATGTCATAGCTCCGGGCGAAAGCCTTTGACGGCGATCTCACTGATGGCGATGGCGGCGGCGCCATAGGGTGTCGTTCTCCTCATTAGGGGCGTCATTTTGGAGCTCCATCCCTGCTGCACAGGTGTGGCGGAACCACTTCGGATTAGCTTGATTAGACAGGGTTAAGCCGCCTAATATGCGACACTCATGCGTTTAAGTCAAGTTAACACGAAGTGCCGTCGGATTTCATCCGATTCAACCACTTGAACAGGATCGAGTTTAGCAGACTCACACGAAGGTGAGTGGTTCCAGAGAATACAACGAGTCCACTGAGTTAACCGATTTAACCTTTTAGTTCGGCCATAAAATCAACATCAGAGTTTTTACAAGATTCAAGGAAAACCACAAAAGTAAAACCACTAGCGGAAGCAATCGTCGGGGTCGGACATCCCTGGTGAGGCCAACCGGGACATCACTGGTTCCTTTCCTCGCCGTCCGAGGAAGGATCCCACTCGACCGTCCAGCCTGGCGGAAGCTGGGGCGGCCAAGCGCCAGCAAGAGAGGGGTCGGGAGCAGCAACTTCACCTGAAAAACAGGAGCCACAACAAGGCTGAGCTACTAAGCTCAACAAGACTTAACCGATAGGAGCCAAACTACTCCTTCTCCTAGACATGCAGGACTTTTTGGCTGAGGGGTTTGTTTGCCAAAAGCACTAAGTAACCCTATTTTCAAGTTTTAGCCCCGGTTCTAGGTTCATTTACCAGTCTAGGTTTTGCAACCTATTCTAAGCATACATAGGATCAAACAAGATGTATAGGTATATCAACAAACATGACATCATCAGATTCCTCATTTACTCAGGGTGACATAGCGATCAAGCAATCTCAGACTGTGAGAGGCAGACGAATCGATTCGAGTTTTTTAACCATGCATGGTGAACCTAGCCTCACGACATCCGCGCACCCGGAGATCGCTTCCTGTGTCGGCCTTCCCCATCAATCCCCTAACCCGTGTCGGGCCCATTTCCTTTGGTGTAAGGTTCCACAGACCCGGCCTCTGCCGTCCTGTGACCACGCTTACCACCACGTGCGACAACCAGCAGGGGAAACTCCGTTCCAAGAACAATGGGGCGACCGCTCACATCTAGGTTCAATCCGGTACTAGGCTTCCTCATCCCATACTAAGTATGAGGCTAGTACTTTCAAACACTTGATCACGAACACCACGACTGTCGGGCCTTAACAAGATTTCATAGACAGACGGGGCGACCATCCATCCACCAAAGAGTTACCAAACCCTGCCCCGCCCATCGTCCTTATAGTAGTAACAGAAGGTAGACATCCAACTCCTACAACTCGCGAGTGACAGGAGATCACTCGACTTTTACCGTCTCCTAGTTAAGCAAGGCGACTACTCGGTCCAACAGCTAGTGCTCAGATCATGGGGATCACTAAGTCATGCATCTAGGGTTTCACACAACTCCTATACGTAAATGCACAAGCATGTTACAGAAGGCATGCGCAAGTCTGGTAAAACATGCAAGGTTTTCATGCAACCGGGGCTTGCCTTCAAGCAAAGAGAAAGGAAACTGCTCGACGTCGGGGGCGACTTCGGCTTCAGCGGATAGGAACTCAGCTACAGCTCCTTCTTCTAGCGCCAGGTGTAGCTCGTAGAAGCCGTCGGTGAGGTGCAGCTCTACACGAATGCAATGCAAAAGTTAGCATAGACAGTTATTTCAACAGCAACACTGGCTCGCCTGAGCCTAGAAACTCGCGACAAAGAGCAGGAGGGTAGGGAGGTTCAAGAGAGTTGATAAAGATCGAAAGGCAAGGGTCGGAAAGGAACTTATGCTCTGATCCTTGAACTAGAGGATGTGGTATACTAGGGGTCCTCAGACGCAAGCGCTGAAGGGTTCCTAAGTTTTACACATACACCCTCGGGTTGAAGAAAAGATCATAGTCGAGCCCTCGGGCGAGGTAGATAAGGGTCGGCGGAACAGATGGGGTCGGGTGAGACGGAACCGGGGTCGGGCGGATAGGAGGGGTCGGGCGAACCGGACTGGGGTCGGCAACTTACCTTCTTCCTGAAAGGAAAGCTTGGGGTCGGGAAGAAGCAGGCTTGGGCGGAGGGACTCGAAGCTTGGAACAACGACTAAGACCGGGAAAGCTACGGCGGCGGCGGCGCTTCTTGCTGATCACAAGAAAGCTTTTACGCAGCACGGAGGAGCAAGCTGCTAGGTGACTTGGAGAAAACTGAGAGAGAATCTGAGAGCAGAGCTCCTCAGGACTTGGTGTGCGGTGCTAGGAGCTTGAGCAGAGAGCGAGAGAATGGCTGAAGGCAACAATGGCGGAGGGAGCTCCGGCGGCTGGTGCATTCCTTTTATAGCTGCGGGAACAGAGGAAAGGAAGCGACGCGGGGGAGAGAGAAGGGAAGCGGCGCGAAGGCCGGGGAGAAGCAATGGAGTGCTCTGCCGGGGCGGCGATTGAGCGAATAGGGCGGTGGTGCAGGGCTCTGGGGGTGACGCCAGCGATCATTGCGTTCTGTCGTCAGGGCGGCGTAGGAGCGGTAGACTGGTGGTTGAGATTTGGCGGAGGCGGGCGTCGCCGTGCGGAAGATTTGATAGAAGCGACCGGTTTAATGGCGCTAGAAACGAGGGCGCACAGGTGAGAAGACAGGCAGCCGCGGGCGAGCGCGGAGCAACAGATTGTCGGGTGGCTTCTGACAGGGTGGGGAAAGGAGCTGTCGCTGCCGCGGTCGGGTTGGCGATGGAGGAATCGTCGTGTAGCGGAGACCAGGCAGCGCGACTGTGGTCGAAGTGACAGAAAAGACGGGCGACGTCGGGCTCTGGGGCCGGGATCTGGCGGCGTGATGATGGGCGCGGGAGGAGAGGTTCTACAGAAAGGTTGCAGAGGGCTTCCGCTGCCATTGGGGAAGGGGGCGCGAGAACCCACTTGGTCGCTCGTCAAAGACAAAACTGAGCGGCGAGCGTCGGAGAAGACGAGCCACGCGGCAGGAAGACTCTGAAGCGGGCATGCAACTCGAGTGCGCCTGTCGCGAAGGATCTGGGAAAAAAGATCTCGCGGGTCCACCGGGCGGATAGAACGGTGTTTGAGAAAGATTTCGAAGGATCCGACGGTGAGCTGTGTTTGCCGGGGTCGGGAGAGGAGCGGACCGGAGAGGGGTCGGGTCTCCGGGGTCGGAACCGGGCGGATAGCTGAGCACTCAGGCGCGGTAAAACAAAGCAGATGACTATGATCAAGGGCTCCAATTAAGATTAGCTTGGAAGATTTAGGGGTCGGTCGTCACAACAGGGTTCTCTAGGTGAAATCCATGTCCAGATTCTGGACGAGCGAGGCGACGCTATTGGCATTGTCCCCTTCGTGGAGGCATCGTTTCTAAAGATCCAACTCAGCTTGTGGCATTGCTGGGGACACTGTTGATCATGGGAGGCTGCAGCTGGTGGCAGCGGCCCCACCACGACGGGCTTGTGGCGCGACAAGGAGGCATGGTGCAAGATGTCAAGTTTGACGGGAGTTGCTGCGCTCACGTGGAGGCGGTCGCAGTTCTGGTGGTGGCTAGGGATTGTCGCATTCTTGTCGGGTTGCTGCTTGCAGCGGACCGCGGCTGGCGTTGCTCGGTAACTGACAGTGCGGTGTGGGATTGCGTCCGAGGACGGCGCTTGCAGCAACAGTATCGTGGGATGACTAGGCTTGCAACAGATTGCGGTGGGTGGCTCAACTTTGCTAGGCTACTCCTGTTAGTGTTTTAGACCGGCAACCCGCCTAGGGGGTACTCTAGGTGGTCTTTTATGCAGTAAGGGTCGTCGAGAATCAAGGAATCAATGGTGACGCAAGGAACACGATTTAGACAGGTTCGGGCCGCTAGATCACGTAATACCCTACGTCCTGTGTGTTGGTTTGTATTTGATGAACTGGAGTTGTTATTGAGAGGGGTCCCTGCCCGCCCTTATATACACGGGAGGGCAGGGTTACAAGCCTGAATCCTAGTCGGGTACTATTACAGAGTTCTACTCGGTAAAGGCCCGAGTAGTTTTCCATAAACATACTTGACTAGTCCGAGTAGGATGTGTCCATCCTTGTTCTGATCTTGTCCGAGTACGTCCCTTAGTGGGCCGTCCAAGGCCTACTCGTGGGCCTGGGGTGTATGCCCGACAACTCCGGTGCGGTATATCGTCGGAAGACGGCGCAAGCAACTTTTTTGGTTTGCTAGCTTGGCGGCGAATGCTATATGTGCGGGTGGAGCAACGAGGTGAAATCAACCTGTGATGGTGGCTTGACTGTTTGATGGAGATCGTGGGAAGCGGGGCAACACTGCTCTCCAATCTGATGGCGACAGAAGAAACGGATCTATGTCATGGAGTACTATGTTGGACGTAGCGAGGCCCCCGTGTGCGGTGATTCATCGAGGTGATGAGAGCGAGGTGGAGTCCCACATCGGGTGTGGTGAGACTCCCGTGCGTTTGTGTTATTGTGGTGGTGACTGCGAGGCAGCTTGCGAGAGGTCCAGATCGGGTGGTATCACTCTATCAGGTGAAGTGTGGTGTTGCAGGGGTACTACGGCGAAGGGTCCTGCATAGCGGTGGCATTCTCGGTACGGTGCGGTATGTTTCTCTCGGATCCCTGTCGACGCGGGGTCACACTTGGAGGTTTCGGCGACTACATGTGCGTGGGAAAGTTGGTGGGTGCCGCGAGAAGGCTTCAGTTCAGCTGCCGTTGTTGATTGGGGTGGGCAGCCGCATTGATGTTCCAATTCAACCGGTCGGGTTTGACGGTTTTGAGTTGAGTGATTACCCACGTTAATGTCCCAATCCAATCGGATGAGTATAGTTTCCTTTTTTCTTTTCATGTTCCTGCCCCAGGTCATAGTCTTTGTCTTTTTTTCTCCTATATCAATAGAAACTCACGCTACGGTTCGTTAAAAAAATAAAAGCTGATATAGAACATCAGCAGAAGATAAAAATGCGTGCGCTGCTGAGGACTTTAACACACAGACCTTTATTGGCTTACACATACAGTATAGCGTAAATTGCATGCTTGGGTATAATATACGTACTTGCCTTACGGAACAAAGGCGAGAATAAACACGACTGCATGCGCTTCAGTTACCAGCTCCAATGGACACTACAGCGCCAACGAACTCCCGTGTGGCCCTGCACGACGACCCGCCGTCGGCCACCGCCGCGCTCGCCTTGCCCTTCCACTCCTCGGCCCTTGCCCGTATGTCCTCCCCCTCCAGTGTACCCTTCATGACCGCCTCGATGCACTGGCGCAGCGCGTCGCGCGTGGTGGGCGCCGGGAGCCGGACCCCGACGCCGCACGCGTCCACCAGGAGCGCGGCGTTGGTGCGCTGGTCGGACCACACAGGGTACGTGACGACGGGCACCCCGGCCGCGAGCGCCTCCGTGGTCGAGTTCCACCCGCAGTGCGTCAAGAAGCACCCGACGGCGCGGTGCGAGAGCACGCGCCGCTGCTCGCACCACGGCACCACCTTGCCCCTGGTGTTACTATCGCCGCTCGCGGCGGCGGCGGCCGGGAGGAGGTCGCGGCTGTCGTCGCGCACGACCCACAGGAACGGCCGCTCCGTGGACGCCAGCCCGCCCGCCACCTCCGCCATCTCGTCGCGGCTGAGGTTCACGAGGCTGCCGAACGCTACGAACACCGCCGATCGCGGTGGCTGCGCGTCGAGCCACGCCGTGCATACGTCGTGGCCGCCGCCGCCGTCCTCCGTCTCGAAGAGCGGGCCGACCGGCAAGACTGGCAGGTGCGCACGAAGCGCTTGGATGGCCGCGTGCTCGAGCTCGTCGAAGGTGTTGACGAGCACCCACGACGCCGTCTCGCGGAGGCTGGCGATGTCCGACAACATCGCCTGGCGCCAGACGAGCTCCTCCGGCGCGTGAATGAGGGCCGGGAGATCGCGGGCGGTCAGCGCGGGCAGCCCGGGGACGTCGACCGGCGCGTCCGGCCCGGCGTCCCCCGAGGGGAACGCCGCGAGCGAGTGGAAGTAGTGGTAGTAGAGTGACAGGACGGTGCAGGACTGCGTCCACAGCATGGCGCCCGGGACACCCACGGCCCCCGCGGTGCGGAGCGCCCACGGGGCGAAGGCGTTGGCCACGACGCACGTGACAGGGCGCCCGGCGTCGGCCTGGCGGCGGATGATCTCCGCGAGCGCCGCGGGGGCCACGTCGTCGAGGTGGCGCGCCACGTCGTCGGTGGCGCGGTACCGCGGGTCGTCAGGGGCCCACAGCCCCTCGCCACGCATGTGCTCGAACCGGAGCGCGCCGCGCCCGGCGCCGTCGGCGGCCGCGTCGTCCTCCTCGCCGTGCTTGAACTTGAGGCCCGCATGAGGGGCCGTGGAGAAGGTGACGAGGAGGCCCTCGGAGGCGAGGCGCCGGCCGAGGACGAGGAGCGGGTTGACGTGGCCCTGAAAAGGCGCAGAGACGAGGAGGACATGGGGCAGCGGCGGCGGCGGCGACGGCGGCTGACCTGACGACATTGGCACGCGACGGTGCTTCTGGCTCGTCTCCGAAGGGTGTTGTTGCAGAGACGAACTTGGCTTCTGCGTATGGAGCTCTGCTTTGTCCGGCTATCAGCATCAGTTTGTTACCAGCTTTGGCGACGACAGGTACATCAATACGACGCGGCAGCCGGCGTCACGTAACAGTCGGGGTGGTTGGGAGACACGTGCTAAATTTTAGCACATGTTACATCGGATGTTTGACACTAATTAGGAGTATTAAACATAGCCTAATTATAAAACTAATTGCACAACTCCTAGATTAAATCGCGAGACGAATCTATTAAGCCTAATTAGTCCATAATTGACAATG